>NW_019154131.1:10665367-10767574 GCF_002288905.1 Enhydra lutris kenyoni
GGGTGGCTCAGTTGGTTAAGCAGCTGCCTTCGGCTCAGGTCATGATCCCAGCATCCTGGGATCGAGTCCCACATCGGGCTCCTTGCTCGTCGGGGAGCCTGCTTCTCCCTCTGCCTCTGCCTGCCATTCTGTCTGCCTGTGCTTGCTCTCTCTCCCTCTCTCTCTCTCTGACAAATAAATAAATAAATAAATCTTTAAAAAAAAATTAAATAAAGTCTTAAAATAAAAATAAAATCTTAAATATATATATATATATATATTTTAAAATGAATAAATCTTGAAGAAAAAAAAAACCTTTAAACCTTCTTCTGACAAACAAATTTTGTAAATTCAACAAACTGTGCCATTTGACAAAATGACCTTCATCAAACCCAACCAGAGTTATGGAGATACAAATTCTCCTCACACCATATATCTCACTTCAAACTTAGGTACATGGTTATTTTGTTTTCTGAGTTCCCTCCAGGCCAAAGCCACAAGTTCCATGAGGCATACCCACAGCACCAAACTAGCACAACGCCTACACATGACACCTCACCCAAACTACTACTTGAAAGAAAAAAAGAGACAAATGAGCAGATCCAGGGATGAACAAATGCATTTTGTTACACTTCAAGCATCACTGTAGATAGAAATTTTGTTCATGTGTATGTGTATGTACACACTAGTTACTTAAGTCAATGTAATAGCTATTCCTTTTTTTTTTTTTTTTTTAAGATTGTATTTATTTATTTGAGAGAGAGCAAGCTAGAGAAAGAGGAAGAAGCAGTCTCCCCACAGAGCAGGGAGCCCAATGAGGGACTCTATCCTAGGACCCTGGGATCATGACCTGGGCCAACAGTAGATGCTTAACTGACTGAGCCACCCAAGTGCCCCTGGGCAATTCTGATTAATAAGCTACCAAACTGTTATGGAACACATCAAATCTCTGTCACTATGAGAATATATAAAATATTTAGCTTGTTTATACAGCAAGCATTATATGCTTTGCTTTTTAAAATATTGTCTCATATAAACCAGATAGCATTGCTCCAAAAGAAGTACAATTATCATCCCAGAGCTAATAAATGGTTTATACACAGGCCTCTCTGACTCCATAGACTGAGCTCCTATCCATCATGCCAAGAAATCTGATAAGTAGTTCTAAAGTTATCTGAAAGGAAAACAGGATTTTTCTGGACAAATTAAAGCTGTGGAATTGGTACAGGAACATACATATATGTTCGTGTGCCACAGATATAGATCGATAGAGAGAGATCAATAGAATATAATAAAGAATACAAACACAAATTTCTTTATATATAGGAATTTATGATTCAGTTACATTTTTCAATTGGAGAAAGAAAAATAAATTATTTAATAAATGTTACCAAGTTAATCGGTTTTCTATTGGGACAAAAATAAAATCAAACCCATATACAAATTTTGATATAGATTAAGTATACACACATGTATACACACATAAGAGATGAATGAATGTATGGAGAATATTTTTTTTACAATCTTGATATAGGAACAATCTTTCTAAGACAAAACCCATAAAACATAAAGAAAAGAATGAAAAATTTGGTTACATGAAATTTTTAAACTTCCAAGACAAGCATATGACTAGGAGAAAATATTTAAGGCTCCTTTACCAGACAAAAAATTACTATCCATAATAAGTAAAGAAATCTCACAGGGCAATAAGAAAGAGACAACCAAAAAGCTCAATAAAGGATGTGAAAATACAGTTCACTGAAGAAGAAATCCAACAGCCAATAAACTTGGAAATATGCACTGAAAAGGAGGGGCACCTGGGTGGCTCAGTGGGTTAAGCCTCTGCCTTCAGCTCAGGTCGTGGTCTCAGGGGCCTGGGATCGAGCCCCGCATTAGGCTCTCTGCTCAGCGGGGAGTTGCTTCTCCCTCTCTCTCTGCCTGCCTCTCTGCCTACTTGTGATCTCTGTCTGTCAAATAAATAAATAAATAAAATCTTTAAAAAAAAAAAGATGGGGAGGCACCTGGGTGGCTCAGTTGGTTAAGTGCCCAAATCTTGATCTCAGCTCAGGTCTTGAGCTCAGGGTCCTGAGTTCAAGACCTATGTTGGACTTCACACTGGGGGGTGGAGTCCACTTAAAAAAAAAAATGCACCTAAAAAGTAGTAGTATTTTGTCCAAAAATGTACAAGACTGATAATGTCCATACTTGGCAGAGATGTTGGAAAGTGAACATCTATCTTTGTTACAGTCTATTTAGAAGTCAGCCTTACAGTATCTATTTTAAAAATTAAATGCATATACATTGACACAGTAATAGTACTTCTAGGATTCTATGCTACTATAATATTTATATACATATACATTATGGAACATATTATTTTGGAAAAAAAATTAGAAACTACCTAAATGATCTTCTATACAGAAATAGTAAATAAATGATACAGTTACATTACCCAATTCCCTTCAGTCATTACATAAAGAATAAAGCAAAGAGTGGAAATATCTCTAAGATATATTAAATGAAAAGCCTCATCGTAGGAAAGGTATATGTATATACTTATTAAAAACTCTACCACAGATTTCTTCTGAGAAGGAGAAGGGAGGGAATGGTAAAGGAAAGACCATGTTTTGACTTCTGCATCATTTAGATCTTTCATAATAGAATGCTTTTATGTATTATTTGTATAATGTAAAAAAGAATGAACAATTAGAACAATATAAAAAAAGGTTAAAGTATTACTTCAAAATAAGCAGATTCAACATACCTAGGAAAAAAACTCCTGCACAGTAAAGTAACATGACTTTTCAGCTGAATTTATTTCATATCCCAGTTACCTCCATGTCCAGGATAACCAAATAGCACTTTCAGTCCCTAGATAAGTTTTTTTTAAAAAACTCTTTATTTAGAAATAATTTTAAACTTAAAGACGTTACCAGAATACGAACAGTAAAAAGAACACCTATTTGCCATTTAACCAGATTCCTCTATTATTTACACTTTGCCCTGTTTCCTTTATAATCTACTCTCCCCTCTCCTCCCACCTCCCTTCTCTTTCTTTTCTACCTAGCTACTTAGCTACCATTTCTCTGAACCATTTGAAAGTAAATTACTTATATTGTGGCCCCTTGCCTGTGAATCTTTAGGGTATATTTCCTAAAAATAAGGATAATCTCTTATACAACCAGCATACAGTTATTTACTTCAATTAATTTAACTACCTAAAACTACTGTCCATATTCCAATTTTGTCAACTGACCCAACAATTTTCCTTTCTGGCATTTTTCCCCTGTAGTACACGGTCTATGTTAACAGTCATGTCTCCTTCACCCCCTTTAATCTGGAACATTCTCACAGTCTTTGTCCTTTACGACACTGCTATTCTTGGAGTACAGTGCTCCTCTCTTTTTTTTTTTTTTTTGTAAATAGAATCTTCATTTAAAGTTTCTCTGAGGGGCACCTGGATGGCTCAGTCGGTTAAGTGTCTGCCTTTGGCTCAGGTCATGATCCCAGAGTCCTGGAACTGAGCCTTGCATTGGGCTCCCTGCTCCTCAGGGGAGTCTGCATCTCCCTCTGCCTTTGCCCCTCCCCCTGCTCTCTCTCTTTGTAAATGAATAAATAAAATCTTTTCAAAAATAAAAATAAAAAAGATGAAGTTTCTCTGATATTTCCCCATGATTAGACCCAGGTTAGGCTACTAGAAAAAGGACACCGTGTCCCTTGTCAGGTCATTTGTATCTAGAGGCACAGATGTTCATCTGCCTTCACTGGTGATATTAATTTTCATCACCTGACCAACCTGTTGTCTGATATCTCCACTGCCAGTTACTATTTTGTCTTCCAGTTAATAAGGAGTTGTGGTGAGACAGTGTCAGACCATGTAAATAGGGGTGCTCGGGTGGCTCAGTCAGCTGAACATCCCACTCTTGGTTTTTAGCTCAGGTCACGATCTCAGTATTGTGAGATCAAGCCCAGCACTGGGCTCTGTGCTCAGGGGACGAGACTGCTTAAGATTCTCTCTCTCTATCTCTCTCTCTCCCTCCCCTCAATTATGCTTGCATGCACATGCTCTCTCTGCCCCAAATGTTTAAAAAAAAAGGACCATGTAAATATTCTCCTTATCCAAATTTGCCCCTAGATTCAGCACCTACAGTGCTGGTTGCCTGACTCAATCTTTACTATGGTAGCTAAAGACTGATTTTCCAACTCCAGCACTCCCTCCTTCTACTGAAAGTGCAAGCCCCCCCATTTATCTACCTAGTTAGTTATTATTAATATGGGCTCAAGGAGTCCTATTACTTAAAATGGCTTGTACACATCACTGCCACTAATTATTTTTGTCCTCAAATTGTCCCAAATCTGGCCTAGGCAGCATTTAAACGTCTTACTCTTTATCTCCTCTGAGCATATTCTAATACTCGGAACTTGTTTGCTATGAGAATTCTGTTTTGCCAAGGAATCTTACAAGGTTAAGGCACATCTAAACTTTAGCCATAATATTCAGTTATTTTTCTGATTGTCCTAATGAAAACTGAGGTATGCAGCCACCGACTTACATACTAATGTACATTACAAAATGGACTTTATTACCATGAGAATATTAAAGGTCTGCCTGATTTGCCACCACTTGAAGCTGTTTCATTGCCAATTCTTAGCTGTTTACTCATTACTCTAAATACTTAAAGGGGAAGCTAGAGAACTGTCGGCATTTCTATCAGAATAATAGGCCTCTAAACTATAAAACTAAGTCTCCTTAAGTCATTTCTTTTTAATTAACGGAGAGCTATCTATAGTGAAAACTGGCAAAAATGTACAGCCAATCTGAAAACAAAAAATTAAGAGGCTGAGAAACAGAGACAACGGAAGAAATCAATCATAACAGAGTTTTGCTTGGGTCATAACAGACATTCGAGAAAATTCAATGCACTTCACGGAGAGGAGCTCCTGAGAGCCTTACAGATTTGCAGCTGTAGGGGAAGTGGACTGACTCTGGGTGAACGTTAAGCTATCCAAACCAAGATACACCTGTATCTGTACAAGAGCCAGAAGGCTAAGGCCATTTTCCTGCCCCCTTCTGACCTTTTCTGCTGTCAAACAAAAGTGAGGAAGCTGAGGTAATTTTTTAAGTAGGCTCCACATCTAGCATGGAGCCCACTGCAAGACTTGAACTCATGACCCTAGATCAAGACCCAAGCTGAGATCAAGAGCCAGATGCTCAACTGACTGAGCCACCCAGGCATCCTGGAAGCTGAGGTCGTTTCAAAAGCAATGCTCCAGAGTCCATTTTCCAGCTTCCTGTGTATAAAAAGCAGTGGCAAACAAAGCTTCTGGATTCTGGATTCTTGATCCCTGAATGACAGCTACTGCAAAGTGCCATGAACATTTAGCTCTAGAATCTTCAGCCAAGGAGTGTAAGTACCCCGCCTTAGTGAGTTTGGTTAGGGCTGAAGGTCATTCCTGGAGGCTCAGCCTAGAGCTCCTCCTTCAGGCCCTCTGCACAGTTTGTGAACACCTACTTCCCCTCTTAAACTCATGTTACTTAAATGACCCACAGCAGTTTCTGCTTCCTGCACTGTCAACCTGATGGAGACAGATGACACAGAGAAAATAAACAAGATGACACAGACTCTGATCATATCAAAGAGGAAATACACAGGATGCATAACAGAGAAAAGAGAGAGGCTGCTTTGAAGACAGAACCTCAGGAAAGCCGCGCTTGCAACCTGATCTTTAAAGTGCGCATGGAAAGTTAAGAAGGAGGCGGTCATGTGAAGGGCTGGTTGAAGCCTGCCAGGCTGGGGAAACACGCAAGAGCACAAGGATGGGAAAGAACGGGGCACGTTCAGGAGATCTACTGGAAGATAGGGTGGGCAGAACAGCAGGTGAGCCAGAGGAAGGCGAAAGCCTGACCACATAGACCACAGGAAGGAGCATGCATTGTATTCTCTTTTTTTTTTTTTTTTTTAAGATTTTATTCATTTAGGGGCACCTGGGTTGCTCAGTGGGTTAAAGCCTCTGCCTTCAGCGCAGGTCATAAATCCCAGGGTCCTGGGATCAGCCCCGCATCGCACTGGGCTCTCTGCTCGGCAAGGAGCCTGCTTCCTCCCCTCTCTCTGCCTGCCGCTCTGCCTACTTGTGATCTCTGTCTGTCAAATAAATGAATAAAATCTTTAAAAAAAGATTTTATTCATTTATTTGACAGAGAGAATGAGCACAAGTAGGCAGAGCGGCAGGCAGAGAGAAAGGGGGAAGCATTGTATTCTAACCATTTTAGAAAGCCACGGAAGTCTTAAGCAAGGTAGTAACATGTAATAATGTTTGTGAGTGAGTATGAGGGCTGCAGAGGGGAGCAGGCTGCAGAAGGCGGAGGGAGCAGGCAGACCAGTTAGGATGCTGTCCAAGTGGTGAAGGCATGAGAGAGTGGTGATGTGCACGGAGAGAAGGGGCCAGCCTGCAGTAAGGAGCCATGTTCTGGAGCTAGATTAGACAGGACTAGCTGACAGAAATGTGGAAGTAAAAGAAGGGGAAAGTGGGGGGAACAGAGATGGGGAATCGTGGATGAAGCACAGGGAGGGCTGGTTTGGCTGGACAATGGTGTTTTAAATTGTTCCCCCAAAGCCTTGTGTTTGCTCTTGAAGTAATTACAAAAAGGACGATTGTCTCCACATTGCCACAATTGAAATGGAATGCTTTGTGATCTTTAATAAAGAGACAGGAGTTCATTTAAGCATGTCACATGTCCGAGAGGAGCCTAATCTTCTGTCCTGTGAAAACTGCTCCCAGGCGTGCAGACCCTAAGTGTGGACTGAGACTGGGCTTGTGTGTTTCAAAAACACACTTGCTTAAATTCAAATGTAACCTCCTCCTCTGCAAACTACAAAGGACGGTAAGAACATGTAAGCCTTTAGAAGAAGGAAATGATTCTTTTAAGCTAGTAGCTTTACTTTTTAAAATGCCAAATGTAATTAGACACATTTTTATCCGTGGAGCCTCATGTCTTAGTAAAGTCTTCTCAACTATTTATGAGATTAGAGTAGACGTGCTTTATGTTTGATGGAATTCCACAAACCTCAATGTTTTCTATTTGGAAAAGCTGTAAGAAATACTCCCCCCCACCACACACACATGCTATTATTACTAAATCAGCAAATTGTTAGAAATGTGACCAGCTCCAGCTTCTAAAAGCATTAAGTGTATGAATAAATGACAGTCATCCTCATTTTGTGAGTGCTCCCTATCTTCCCCTCGCCGGACTGCATGTGATATTTCACTTGGGCTCACTGTGGGAGCAGGAAACTATGGCTCCAAGAGCTTTGCCCTTGGTTACCCAGCTTGAGCCAGTTCTCCAGAAGGATATTTACCGCTGCTGGCATTTTAAAATAAAAACAAGACAAAACCTTCTCTCCCAAAACTAAATCTTCCGGACGCCTGGGTGGCTCAGGGGGTGGGTATCTGCTTAGGGCTAGGGTCATGATCTCAGAGTCCTCAGATGGAGTCCCACATCAGGCTCCCTGCTCAGCAGGAAGCCGGCTTCTCCCTCTGCCTGCTGTGTGTGCGCACGCACTCTCTCTCTCTCTCTCTCTCTCTGACAAATAAATAAATAAAATCTTTAAAAAAAAAAAAACCTAAATCTTCAAATTAATATCAGTAAATGAATTTTTAATTTCAAGATGTTCAATATAGCTAGTTGCTGTATTTGATACCATCTCACCATGATTCCTTCCTGCTCTATAAAATTCGACCCATTGGCATGTAGGGCTAAAAAATGAAATCTATACATAGTTGCTATTCAAATTAATGCCTGCAACTAAGTGTGTATAGTACAGCGGACACTGGGTGTGGGGTGCCAGGGTGCACCCAGCACCCCTGTGGGGTAGGTATTAGAATCCCCCTTTGACTGAAGAGAAACTGAAGCTCACAGAGTATCAGATTAAGTAACTTGCCCAAGATCACACTGCCAGCCAGCGGCAGAACCCTCTCGGATGGGCTCTGCTAACCCACAAGCCCACCTATATTCTTTCCCCTCTCTCTCACATGCCTTCCAAAACAGATCTGAAATTCATAGACACCTAAAAAGAGCCTGATTTCATTTGACTCTTTGTCCCACTTGAGACTTCAGCTATGGAGCCTGTCCCTTTTATTCAACTGCTAAATGGCTTAGAAATGCAACTGCTGGGGCGCCTGGGTGGTTTAGTGGGTTAAGCCGCTGCCTTCGGCTCAGGTCATGATCTCAGGGTCCTGGGATCGAGTCCCGCATCGGGCTCTCTGCTCGGCAGGGAGCCTGCTTCCCTCTCTCTCTCTCTGCCTGCCTCTCTGTCTACTTGTGATCTCTCTCTGTCAAATAAATAAATAAAATCTTTAAAAAAAAAAAAAAAGAAATGCAACTGCTTGTTCATTCCTCTAGCAGGAGCTAAACGCATTGGATAAATAGCATCTGCCTTGGGGAATGAACTAGAAAATCAGGAAAAACTACACATCTGTTTTCCTGCAAACAGGACAAATTCGTCATTTGGAAAGGGGTAATTCATGCAGCCCTCAAACCTCTCTTCTGATGATGTCACAGTGTAAAAGCCTAGTTAAGTGCTGACCAAAATGTACCCTTTTAGGGGTGCCTGGGTGGCTCAGTTGGTTAAGTGTCTGCCTTCAGCCCAGTTCATGATCCTGGAGTCCTGGGATGGAGCCCTGAGTCCCACATTGGGCTCCATGCTCAGCAGTAAATCTGCTTCTCCCTCAGCCTCTGCCCCTCCCGCTAGCTTGTTCCCTCTCTTTCTCTCTCTCTTTCTAAAATAAATAAAATCTTAAAAAAAAAAAAAATGCACCCGGTTCTCCAGTCCTGTTTTTTGATGCCTAACACTTTTGCATTATCCCTATCATACATTCTGGCATCTCATTTTTATTTCTGCCTGAGAAATTTTATTTTCTTCTGGTGATTTTAAACTGTTCAATTATTTTAAGTGTTAAAAGTGTATGAATGTGAGAACAAATGGGTACAAGGAATTTTTATGGGGTGATGGAAATGTTCTTAGACTGGATTGTGGAGGGGGGCAAAATGGATGAAGGGAGTCGAAAGGTACATACTTCCAATAAAAAAAAAAATTAGTCTTGGGGATGTGAGGTACAGCATGGTGACTATGGCTAATAATAATATATTCCATATTTGAAAGTTGCTAAGAAGGTAGATCTTACAGGTTCTCAAAGCAAGAAAAAAAATGTCACTAATAAATGGTGACAGATGATAACCATGTTGGTTGTGGCGATCATTCTGCAATATTTACACATATCAAATCATTATGCTGTATACTTAAAACGAATATAAATATTTATGTTAATTATACCTCGATTCCAAAAAAAACTGGATGGTGGTGTGCACAATTCTGTAAATTTACTAACAATCACTGAATTGCGCACTTAAAAGGAGTCAGTTTTATGGTATGTATTTACACCTCAATAAGGCTATTTTGTTTTTCAAGTGCATTGAAATCAGGCCAATAGATTGTGGAGGCAAATTCTCCTTCCTGGTTAAGATAAAAATACCTCATTGTTAGAAATCCCTAAAGGGAGTTCCTTTTTTCTCTCCACTGGAAAGAAAAACCACGCTTTCCTTTTGGAACAAAGGGATGGCTCAGTCCCATCCCTGCTAGGTGTCACAGCATGTGTACCAAAAAAGAGGTATTTCTCCTTCTGGCCCCCCAAAATGCTACATAGTTATTGAGCACCTGGCGGGGAGGGAAGGAGGAAATAGCTAGAAAGGCTGGAGGAGAGGTGCCCACAGGTCTTAACCAATAAAGAACTGGCCAGGTGAGGGAAGAGCATCTTTAAAGCAGGGACTGACCTTTTGGGAGGTGGGGAGTGCAGGGGGAGATACAGGCACTTTCATACCATTAATCTTGTTGGGAAAGCAAACTTCTGGGAGCCACTCCAGACCTACTCAACAGGACTAGTTCGGAGGGGCCTAGGAATGTGCATCTTAATGAGTCACCCATTCCCCTAACCTGGGGATCTATGTGCACTAAAGTGTGAGAACCGTGAACTAGGTCCTAAGGAAGGCCCTATATACCATGCTAAGGGGTCTGCATAATATCTCAACGGCAATGAGAAGCTGTGAACAGATTTGAAACAGGACTTGAACCTTAGGAAGAGCAGGCTGGCATGGCACATTGCCGTGGGGTTGAGCAAGCACCCTAGAACCTCCTCCAGGGCCAGGAGTGCACACACACTGTCACCTCCTTTACTTTTTAACCTCTTACGCTAAGTAACTGAACACAATCACACCTTTTACAAGTCAGTCTCCTGTTAACATTGAGGTGCTACATGAAAATTGCACAGAATGTTATGACATTCACTAATATTAAAGAGGGGACTGCCCCGCACAGCAAAATGCTTGGAAAAACCGAAGGTTACGTACCATTTATGCGTTGATGGGGAAATGTCATTTTCAAAATATAACTGATACTGCCAAACGCCTTCCTGACAAATATTAACACGGTTCTGCACTGAACCCCTGCTGACCACTCTCTTCTGTGGTAAGTGGTTTCTGCTCCCACCTCAGGAAAGGAAAGTGTGAAGACTATTAACTCCAGAATTGAGCCAGCTGGAGTCTTGGGATTAGTCTGAGAGCTAACTGCATCTATCCTGCTGGACGGAAGTTGCCCTGGATCCTGGAGAGGCCGACCTTCACATAGCCAGTTCCTCATCCCGTTGGGAGAACAATGTCAAGCATCTGCCTATGTGGTCTCAAAGAGGATGGAGCCAAGAGCCAAATTTTGTACCCCAAAAGTGAAGCACTTTATAGGGCTTTACTCCCCACAATAGCCCATTGAAGTAGGTTCTGTTCTCTTCACTTTACAGATGAAACTGAAACTTAATTTATCCAAGGTTGTACATGGAGGAACAGGGGTTCAAAGCCATGTCCATCTAACTCTATAATTTGTACCATACCACCTCATGGGATGTGTCAAACAGATTTCTATTTTTTTTGTAATTTTTGATGCCTATATGAGTATTAAGGAAATAAGCAATTTTTTAAAAAGATTTTATTTATTTATTTGACAGAGGGATAGAAAGCACAAGTAGGCAGAGCGGCAGGCAGAGGGAGCGGGAGAGGCAGGCTCCCCACTCAGCAGGGAGCCCGATGCGGGACTCAATCCCAGGACCCCAGGATCATGACCTGAGCCAAAGGCAGCTGCCTAACCAACTGAGCCAGCCAGGCACCCCAAGAAAATAAGCACATTGAATTCACAAGGCTTACAACATGTTATAAACAAACTTACACATAGCCCCTAAAATCGTCCAGCACAAGGGTCAGCAACTGTTTTCCATAAAGAATTGGTAAATACTGGGAAGCCTGGGTGGCTCGGTGGGATAAGCGTCTG
Organism: Enhydra lutris kenyoni; assembly: GCF_002288905.1. Classification (NCBI taxonomy): domain Eukaryota; kingdom Metazoa; phylum Chordata; class Mammalia; order Carnivora; family Mustelidae; genus Enhydra; species Enhydra lutris. Next base: position 10,676,716 of record NW_019154131.1, read on the forward strand.
CCTGCTGCTCCCCTACTTGTGCTCTCTCCTCTCTCTCTGACAAATAAATAAATAATATCTTAAAAAAAAAAAAAGAGTTGATAAATATTTAGGCCCTGTGGGCCATATAGTTTGTGTCCCAACTACTCAGCTCCACAGTTACAGCGTGAAAGCAGTCACAGGTAACACCTAAATAAACAGGCATGGCTGTCTGTTTATTGTCTGTCCCAATAAAAACTTTTACTTGTGGGGCACCTGGGTGGCACAATTGGTTAAGTGTCTGACTGTTTATTTTGGCTCAGGTCATGATCTCAGGGATATGGGATTGAGCCTTAAGTCAGGCTCCGCACTCAGTGGAGAGTCTGCTTGGGATTCTCTCTCCCTCTCCCTCTGCCCCTCCACGTTCTTTCTCTCACTCTTAATCTCTCTCTGTTCCTCTAAAACAAAACAACAACAACAACAACAACTTTATTAACAAAAACAGGCAGGAAGGGGGCAGAATGCATTTGTCCTTCTGACAAAGTCTAACACCCCCCACCCCGACCTCTGCATCCAACTGAATGCAGAGTTAGAGCACTTGACTTCTAATGCCAATTCTGTGCCCAAGGGAGTTGAGTAACCCTGGGCCAGTCACTGCCTTTTCCTCAGACGTGTGCTTACACAGAATTTCCTTCTCAATTGGCTGCAAAAATAAGGCAAAACTATAGTTGAACACACTAAAACATTTGCTGCAGATTTTTCATCAAACCCATAAATAATAAACAGTGGCAGCAAGATCTTAAGGTAAAAGCAGATGGAAAAAAAGAACTGCCATTTTTGGAGCAATTCTGTATGCCGAGGGCTTTGTCAAGTAGATTCTTATTTTACCCTCATCAGCAGCCTTATAGGGTAGATATCATTATTCCCGTTTTATAAACGAAGAGCATCAGACAGGTTCAATAGCATGCCGGGTCACACAGCAAACGGGAAGCCAGGATCTGAACCCAAGCTGGCCCTCTTCAGAAGCTCAATACCACTCTGCACAGGGAACGGCTGCTCTTGGGCAATGAGCACCCGTCAATGATTCTGCACAGATGATGAATCATGAGTGCTTCCGGGAGAGGTTTTGGAGTCAGGCCCCACTCCCCTCTCTTCAGGAATCTCCCACTCAGTCTTCTGTCCTACCCACCTCCTTTTGAACAGATCACACCCCATTTGGCCTGACAAACAATGCGAGAATCTGAGGTTTGTTTCCTTTAGTTCTGAATATAAGGACCTGTGGCTGATGAACTGAAAAGAGACCAGGACCCCCAGAACTGGGACAGAGTGGTCTAGGGAAGCGGGGAGGGAGAAAAGGACTAAGGAGACCCCCAGAGAAACCCGGACTGGTCCCGCTGACCACAACAGAGTGGTGGGTCATGTGGTTCTGCATCTCAGAACTTTGTAAGAATCTATGTGATGAAACATAAGCCTAAGGAATTACTGAGGCTCGTCTGACTTGTCTGCCTCCTTAACCACTGCATTGCAGTTGACAGACATTAGTTTAAAATTTCAGAAATGAATTGGGAAAGGAGAAAGGGAAACTAAAACAGAATCATAGAATCATCATTACTTCCTTTACCGGAAGGGAGAGAGAGACAGACAGAGAAAGGGAAAAAGAAAGAGAAAGAGAGGGGAAGGAAGGAAGGAAGGAAGGGAAAAAAGAGAAGGAAAGACCTTTCCCAAATACAAAAGGATACATGTGTCAAAAAAGAAATTAGAAAAAAACCAAAGCCAGGCTCCTTAGCTGAGCACCGAAGGTCTATCAGAACCTGCTACCTATGACTCCCCTACCTCAGCCACAGCTCTCACACACCCTCTGCTTCGGCGCAATGGCCTCCGTCATGCTTCGTCTGTGCCTGAGCATGTTTCCTCTGCTGCTCCCTCTGCTTGAAGGAATAAAGGTGTGAACCATTCCACTGCCTCCTGCTGAAATCCACCCCCACCATCCAGATCAAAAGCCACTGTCTAGATCACAGATGTCAAAGTTCAAAAGAACCTCAGAAACAGATGGTCAGTGCCCACTCTTTCCATTACCCATGAGGAAACCGAAGCCCAAAAGGCTTAAGGGACTTGCTCTAAGTCACACAGCTGGGTAGCACTAAATCACACAAAAACTTGATCAGGAAGCCGAGTCAGCTGACTTGCGGGTGGGGGCATGCCGTCCCCACGTTGTCCTGATGACTGTCCTGATGACTGCTCCTTCCTAGGAGCGCCAGGGTGCTTATGCTGTCTGGACTCCCCCCTCCTTCAGGTCAGAGTTGTGTGTGTGTGTCTGTATTCCTAAGCATCTGGTCTGTATCGTACCCATCAAGTTATCCCACTGCTTAGCTACCCTGGCATATGGTCGGCCTCCAGTGGGCTGTAACAGTCATTGGACAAACAAAACACTGGAACACACTTGCCTCCCCACCTTGGGTCCCGTGTCCCTCCCATCAGCTTGCATACGCTGCCAGAGAAAGACCCCAGCCACTGGCTGATCTCTCCACACCTCTCCTCAGCTTAAACCCTTAAGTGCACACATGGCAGACTTGGACGGCCCTTCCTACCCTTCCAGACTCCATCCCTGACACCCAGAGCACCACCAACTCCCCCCCACCTCTATATTTTATGCCATCGTTCCCTCTCCTTGGGACACACTTCAAGAGTTCCCCTCGTTCCCAACTTCTCTCCTACATAGCCAACCCCTATTCATCCTGTAAGATCCAGATTTTCTGAGAATTGGCCTCCTCCAGGAAACCATCCCTGACTACCAATCCCCTCCCTCAGATGCAGTGCCCCCCTCTGTGTTCCCAAAACACCCTGGTCTCCCTCCTCTACGGTTCTCAGCACCGAGTATTACGTCCATTTGTCCACACACTGGCTCCCATTCCCCACTAGATCTTAACTTAGAGCTGGAGCTGTGTTTGCCCCTACAGCACCTAACACAATATCCAACACATTAAATTAGACTGAATAATTCTTATTTACTAGTTGCAATCAGACCCAACAAATACATGTATGTGGCATTATTTCATTAAAATACTTTAGGGGCAGCTGGGCGGCCCAGTCAGGTGTCTGCCTTGGGCTCAGGTCATGATCCCAGGGTCCTGGGATCAAGTCCTGCATCAGGCTCTCTGCTTGGTGGGGAGCCTGCTTCTCCCTCTTCCTCTGCCCCTCTGTCTGCTTGTGCTCTCTCGCTCTCTCCTTCTCTCTCAAATAAATAAATAAAAATCTTAATAAATAAAATATTTTAAAATATGTAGGAGATATAGATGTGTGTGTGTGTGTGTGTGTGTGTGTACATATACACACACATGTCAGCATAATATCAGCCTTACCAAGGGGACACGTCCACAGATCTAGGCAAAGAAGCACTTACTACATACCGCGTCATGAACTGCCAGGCATCCAACACCCGAAAAATACCTTTGGAGAGGTGTGATGCCCGAACCAACACAGCCAACCGGCGAGGGTGTATGACCAATATCCACTAAGCATGTGAGTGGAAGAAGAGCTCCGACACAGTCAGGCACCAGCAGAAAGCTTTCCCCAGGAAGCCTCATGAGCCCCTGCGCAGTCTCCATGTATTCATCTTCTGGAAAGTGAGCACACAGTGACTCCAGGAGACCCATGTGAGAAGGCCACTGGGGCACCCAAGACTTGGGGCTGGGGAGATGTCAACAGACGGTTAGGTGGAAACCATGAGCATCACAGAATTCAGGATATCAGATTCGCACTGTGGATAATTAGTAACAGCACCCCTGGGCACGGAACTAAGATAAGAAGGTAAATAGCTAACGCCAGGAAGATCTGAGATCTGCCTCGAGAGAGAGTATACCGCTGCTACTGGACTTGAAAGGAAGGAAGAGAGTATCCAAGTACGAAGGGAAGGGGAAGAGAAACTGAAGGCAAGCTTCCCTGAGAAGGTGGCATTCCGAGGATAGATGGCATCTCAGGAGACTCAAGAACGACCATCTCAGGAAAACTGCCTGTTGGTTAACCTGAGCAGGAGTGAGAGGCTGATGGTATACACTGATGCTATTTTTTTTCCTCCCACTGACCTGTGGAACCAATTTACAAACACGCTTTCTTAACCTGGCCCAAACTCATGCCTTTATAAACAGAGCGTGTTCCCCTTGGTAAGGGAAGTCACAGTGAGCCACGAAGGGGAGCATATTGCATGCAAGGTCCTCCCCCACCCTCTGCACCTACTCCTCCTGTGTTAGCACCACACCCAGCCACACAAGGAACCCAGAATTATTACTAAGCAGCTCCCCACCCCTCCCCATCCACCAACCCTCCAACTGGGGAAAAGGCCCCCAAGCCCGTCCTCCTCGAAGTCCTCCCTCACGTCGAGCCTCGTCTCTGGAAGGCTGCGGCCTCTGCCCCACTTCAGTCCTCACCGCCTCCTACATTAACTGTTGCAACAGCCACTTTCCCTTCCAGCTGCCACCTCCACAATCTGGCTGCATCAACCTCATCACATTTATCTTCCTAAAATTAATAACCTTACCCCACTTGCCTAGCTAAAAACCCTCCCAGATTGCCATTTTTTAGGAGATTTAACCCAAACTCCTTAGCATGATGTTCCAGACCCTGTGCCACATGATCCAAGCTGGACTTCGCAGTCTCAGCCTTCACCGGCCCTCCCTTCCTGCTGACCCCAGGTGTGCTCTCATCCTCACCCACCTCAACTTCCACCAAGCCAGAGCCGTGTCCTGTGCTCTGTCCAGCAGAAGCCTGCTCACCATTCAAATATCACCTCTTCCTTAAAGTCCCCGCCAGCCCCTAAACGAGGGTGACATCTTTGTGTTGCACCCGTTGTCCTAGGGTAATTACTGAAAGCATCCATTTACTCTCGTATGGGCCAGCTATGGATGATAAATTACACGGCCCTTCTACCTAAAACCTACTTTGACCCAAAGATAGAACTAGTTACTTGTATAACTGGATCTTTTGCTAGAGTATATGTTCCTCAAGGGCAGTTATGCTGTCTTATCTTAGTGTGCACTGAGTGTGTACTTCCAGCATCTACCGACTGTTAGCACCTGTCAGGCGCTCAATGAACTGTGGTGGAATGAAAGAACAAATCTGATTCTTAAAAAAATGGTAGCAATCAGGACGCCTGGGTGGCTCAGTCAGTTGAGCGTCTGCCTTCAGCTCAGGTCATGATCCCAGGCTCCTGGTATCAAGTCCCGAGTTGGCTCCCTGCTCACCAGAAAGCGTGCTTCTCCCTCTCCCTCTGCCCCTCTGCCTGCTTGTGCTTGCTTGCCTGCTCGTGCTCTCTCGCACTCTCTCTCGTCAAATAAATAAATAAATAAATTTTAAAAAAATAAATTACAGCAATCAATCTTATCTAAACTTCATCTTAAATTCCAATGGATAAATTTTCTAAATTAGAATTAGATCGGGGGTGCCTGATTTCAGCTCAGGTCATGATCTCAGGGTCCTAGGATTGAGACCAAGTCGGGCTCCATGCTCAGCAGGGCAGCAGGGCATCTGCTTGTCCCTTTTGCTCTCCCTCTGCGCCCCCCCGCCCCCCAGCCACCTGTTGCCCTGTCCCTGCTTGTGTGTGCTTGCACACACTTGCACTCTCTCTCTCTCAAATAAATAAAATCTTTTAAAGAAAAAATTAGATCTAGGGACACCTGGGTGGTTCAGTCATTAAGCGTCTGCCTCCAGCTCAGGTCATGATCCCAGGATTCTGGGATCGAGCCCTGCATCGGGCTCCCTCCTAGGCAGAAAGTCTGCTTCTTCCTCTCCCGCTTCCTCTGCCTATGTTCCCTCTCTCGCTGTCTCTCTCTATCAAATAAATAAATAAAATCTTTAAAAAAAAATAGATCTAAGAAGAATCCACAGCCAAAAAAATTAAATTAAAATAATAAAAATTTTTAAATCCTGGGCCAAAAAGGCAGACCATGAAAGCATCTGCCACATGAGGTATTTCTTTCTCCAACTCAGTGTTTCTCAACTTTTTTCATTATTGCCCTCTAAGGAGCCTTATTAGACATTTTTCCCTAACCACACGTACCATGAAATTTTAAAAGCACTGAGAGATATATATATGTGCTTTATACATTAAAAGGGCAAGCTTAGGGGCTCCTGGGTGGCTCAGTGGGTTAAGCCTCTGCCTTCGGCTCCGGTCATGATCCCAGTGTCCTGGGATCGAGCCCCGCATCGGGCTCTCTGCTTGGTGGGGAGCCTGCTTCCCCCTCTCTCTCTGCCTGCCTCTCTGCCTACTTGTGATCTCTCTCTCTGTGTCAAGTAAATAAAATCTTTAAAAAAAATAATAAAAATAAATAAATAAATTAAAGGGCAAGCTTAAAGTTTATTCTTTTTATTAAATAATGATTTGGAATAACAATAAATATTTTAAGTTAAATTAAAAAATTTTAAACTGGGGCGCCTGGCTGGCTCAGTGGGTTAAGCCGCTGCCTTCGGCTCAGGTCATGATCTCAGGGTCCTGGGATCGAGCCCCGCATCGGGCTCTCTGCTCAGCAGGGAGCCTGCTTCCTCTCCTCTCTCTCTGCCTGCTTGTGATCTCTCTCTGTCAAATAAGTGGATAAAATCTTTAAAAAAAAAAAAAAAAAAATTTTAAACTACTACCATTTAACTTTATATTTGCTGAGTAGCTTTTAATGTAATGTATCAAATTACACAGGCAACTTTCCCATTTCTATATAACAACAGCAATGTAACCAAATTTTTAAAAGACATTCAACACTGCTATTTTTCCAGCAAAGGTAAAACAACTGAAAAATTATCTTCTTAAAAGTTATATTTTAGAGACACCTAGGTGGCTCATTTGATTAGGCATCCAACTCTTGATCTCAGCTCCCCACGTTGGGCTCAAAAAAATTCTTATTTTTTTAAAAAGTTATTTTTTGGGGTGCCTGGCTAGCTCAGTTGGGAGAGCATGCAACTCCTGATCTGGTGGTTGTGAGTTCATGCCCCACATGAGATGTAGAAATTACGTAGATAAATAAATAAAAATTTAAAAAGTTACTTTTAGTGAACTTAACTTTTGTTTCATATGAGAACACAATTTTTAACTTAAATAGCTGCTAGATATTCACATCCTATCAATATTTTCTCTTTTCCGTACTTAATTGTACGTGGACTGAATAATAGGATTAAATAATAAAATATAAACTATTCCTATTTAATTCTCAAATACCAAGTCACACACAAAAACACTCAGGGCCAAACAAAAGCAACATCCACAAGGCAGCCAACGGGCAGCCTGCACATATGAGGAGGTCACCAAGAAAGAGATGACTTCAAGATCCAGTAACTGATAGGAAGTCCTTCAGTCCTAGCCATCTATTTGCCCTAGACTTATAGTATTGACCTTGCATACATTGTGCATATCTCCCAAGAACCCGATGTCAACATTGCATACATAATCCCCTAGAAAACTCAATGAGAGAAATTTTTAATGTTAATAAGATATTGCTGACCAAGCTCTGAAGGGCTACAAAATCACTGCAATATCTAAGATGTTTCTGCCTCCCTCCCTTGCCACCCTTGAGGTTGCAAGCCCTACCTTCTATGTTCCCATATGTATCCTCCTAGCAACTAAACAGGAAAAAAATAAAAACAAAACAACAACAAACATCAGTTGACCCAGGAAAGCACCCCCTCTACCAGCTACTGTGACAGCTCCTCTATGACTCTCATGTCCTTAGAAACTCTGAAGAGAAGGAACTGCCATAGTATTAGCTTTTCTCCCAAAAAGAAGCCCCCCCCCCCAAAAGCATAGACTTCTAGAACTGGAAGAACATTTAAGGCTCATCCAGCCTCTCCTTCTTCAAATGAGGAAACTTAAGAGAACCCTAAGAGAATGAGAGACTTGCTCAATTAAATCACTAGTTATAGACAGAGACCTGCTCTGTCAGGTTCACTGTTCTACCTGCAGGCAGGTGTTTGCACATACCATGAATAAATGGCTACTAGACAAACTAGTGACAGAACGCCTGGTTCATTTAATCCCTAGTCTACTACTTTTCCAGCTAACACTGCTTTGTCACTTCTACTTCCCTAGCATATAAAATAATGGCCACAAAGACCATCAAGTGTATACTAAGTGTTTATAAAGTTCCCCAGCTGAAATAAGCCATTTTAGACTCACATGCCCAGTGAAACCGACAAACTGGGCCTTATTCACTCAAGGTGCAGTGCTTCAGCCCACTGAAAGATTAACGACTTTCTACAAATAAGTCAAGAGTACCGAGTCCACAGTGCAGTACATGGTACGTGCTTACCCTGCCTTGGGCTCTCCTCTAGAGTTCTTGTACACGTGTCATATCTCCTTACCTAGCCAGAGAATCCTAGAAAGCTAAAACCATGTCTTCTCTTTCCAAAACACCTACAAAGAGCAAATGTTTCGGTACAGAGCAAATGTTCAATAAATGTTTGTGAAATTTCTACCAATAGAAATGGCATACCACGGAGGGACAAAAGAGAATTTGGCATGAACAAAATATTCTGTTTGTACTTTGCTCATCTCCTAGGACCAATGCAGTACCTTACATGTAACAGGAACCTAACAGTTACTGAATTTAATAAATGAAAGATATAGCAAACACTAAGAAGTCACTAAGCAACATCACTTATGCTTCTATTCATTCACTCAGCAAATGAATATTTACCAAGAATCTGTGTGCCAAGCTCTCTGCTGTTTAAAACCTAACTTGCTCCACAGACCTAGAGTCTTTCTCCCTAGCTAATGCCTCTCAACGCTTCAGCTCATCTTGCAGACAGTGGGTATGGCTAGGGTGGCCATAGGTCTGAATATGCCCAGGACAGTCCCAGTTTACATCTATTGTCCAAGCATTCATAGCAACCCCTTTCTCACTCAACAATGCCCTGACATTATATAGCCCTAAGAGTGCCAAATCTTTTTAGACAAGCAGACTAGGGATTCAAAAATTTTAATCCACATTTACTATGTACTGCCAGTCTTGTTTCCTCCTTTGTAATACCAGCATAACACTGATTAGACTAACTTATTGTACATAGGGAAGCAGCTGGGCACGGGCTGGAACATCAAACTGAAATCATACTGTAGAGAGCCTTGCATGCCAGACATATAAATACTTAATTTAATATACAACAGACAGCCATAAAAACTTTTGAGGAAAGGAGGGTATGTACAGTCAAAGCACGATTAGTTTTTCTACCTCGATTATAGAAAAGAACTAAGACAGGAAGAAAGAAAAACAGAAGCCTCCAGGCCATACCAAAGGACAGGCTAAAGTTATAAAGAAAGGTTGCCATGGATGAAAATAGCAACAAATACGCTATTTCATCATTTGCCTTCACGTGTAGTGTAAAAGTTTCAACAATAAAAAGATGCAACTTAGCAAGCTCAAGTTCATTGGTTTGTGGTGTTGGGGTCCTCATTGCAAGGGACGGGCTGTAAGGTTTTAAACAGCCTGACTTGCCCTCTTGCCTGTCAATCGAGTAAAGGAGCTGTCGTTTGGTTTTTGTTTCGCTTTTATTTTAAGGGCTACATTGAAAAGACAGTATTCGTTGTCAGGAGTTTCCCAACATTAAAGAGATGGACAGGAATCTTAACCCGCCTCCTCCAGATCTTCCACTATTGCATCATTTGAAACTAAACCACCTCCAGCAGCGACTTGTAAAATTCAAGTCAGGTAAAATGGCAGCAGCAGCAACTGTGGGCGCTGCGGCGGCCGCTCCTGGGGCCGGCCTCAACTTCCAGCGCAAGAGGGAGCGTCTCTCCAGAGCTGCCAAGTGCTGAAAGGAACAGTCAATAATCAACAGGTCCAGCGCGCGCTCCCGAGGGTGCTCAGACCCCGCGCGCCGGCCGCTGGAGGAAGTGACTAATTACTTAAATGCAGTTGAGAAGTCAGGAGGCCGGAGTCGGTTCTCCAAGCGCCTCCCCCCACCTCCGTCCACCACCGACACTGCGGACCTGCGTGAGAAAGGCCTGTGCTCTGCGGACGGAGGAGAAAGCACCAATTCCCGGGCTGCTGCTCCAGTCCCGCAGCTCTTCAGCCCGCTCTGCAGCCCCTGCCCCGCCCGCTCGTGCAGACACCCCGGCTAGCCCCCTCCTGTCACCAACTGTAAGCCCTTCGGTTCAACCACCTGGAAACTTCCATAGAAGTGATAGTCCACACACCGCAGAGGGCCAGTGTCGGGACCTCAGGGTCAGACCTCAAAAAGCCCGGCGCTCCTGAAGAAGCTCAGAACAGTGCAGTGCTCCGTCCCGCGCTCCCGCGCGCTCGCACCCATCCACCCGCAGTCCCGACGTGGTGTCTTTTATCGCCACGACCCCACGGCGGCGGCGCCCCGAACCTCCGCAGCGCCTCCGCTCCGAGCGCCCTTCACGCTCGCGTCGGGACAGACCTCCCAGGCCGGGTGCCCCCACCCGCAGCCCCTGCCCTTGCCCCTACCTCCGAGGGGAGGCTGCCTGTCCCGAACTGGGGACCAAGGGGGCGGGACCTTGGTCGTCCCTGATCGGCTCGCTCATCCCTCCGGGACTCCAGAGACAGTGCCCGCACCCCCACCAGCCAGTACCTCGTCCGCCTCCAGGTCGGCTCCGTTGCCTACGAGCGCCATGTTCCTCCTCAGACTGCCGCCACCCAAAAACCAAACAGGGAGCTCAGGACCGGCTCCGTTTCTCGGCTCCCGGCTCAGCCAGCGCCAGTGAGAGAGGAAGGGGGCGGCCCCGCGCTCCGGCCGGGGCCCGGGCGGGGCCAGCGCGCAGCCGGGCGAGTGCTTTCCCCGCCCCCGGCGCCCGCGGACCCGCAGAGCATCCATTTCCCCAGCGGGCGCGGAGCTGCCCGCCTGGCCGCAAGCTCCGCCCCCCCCGCCGGCCTCGCCCCGCCCTCCCACGCGGCTCAAACTGAAGAGCCAACCAGGTTCCCGCAACGCGTCTCCGTCCCCTGCCGGCATCTGCCTCGGACCCCCATGTGGGCGGGGTCAGCAGTGGGCGGGGTCATCTCCTGGAAGGAGTCAACTCCCGGGCCGGGACTTTGGCCCTCCTTCTGAGAGAGTACTTGAGGGGACTGGTTTCGTGCGCAGTGCGAGGGCTTGTGCTACCCTGCAGCCAAGAGAACGCCGGGTTGACGAGCTCAAGGTCAGGCCACGCTACCCCTCAGGCGAGTGGAAGCACCTACCTGGTCCTTGGGCCAGTGCCAGTCCGCTTCCCTCTCCAGGTGGACACCCCGTCGCACAGAGAGTGGGACCAGAGGGCAGCCCTGGGTCCCTCAGGATCACCTGTCACCCAGAAGCCTCCGTCACGCCATGTCCCCCAACACCATGTCAGATAGAGATACGCTGTTTGCTTCTGTGTATGTTTCAAAAATAAAAGAAAATCCACGGGACAGATATTTATACAACTTGGAGCTCCTCTACCCCTCCCCGCACTCCCCTGTCACGGTTGTGTCCCCCCATAGCATCCCATACTGACCTCTCTTGTAACCCCAAACATACGTATCTAATTCGTGTTTGAACTGCACGCTCTGTGAAGGTAGAGAGATGCTGTCCTCTTTAAGGCTTTATCCCCAGCACCTGGAACAGTGCCTTGCACATAGTAGGTACTCAACAAGTATTTGTTGACTGACTTTAGAAATTTATTCTTTAAAAAAAAAAATTAAGTTTTTGAGAGAGAGTGAGAGGAGCAGAGGGAGAGAGAGACAGACTCTTAAGCAGACTCCACGACCGGCAGGGATGGGGGCGGGGCTCGGTGTCGACCTAAGCGGTAATCAAGAGTCCCCCGCTTATCTGACTAAGCCGCTCCGGTTCCCCCAGAAATTTATTCTTGCTTCTAACATGTGAAATAATCACACAATCCAACTAGGAAATTAAGAGCTTTATTTTTTAGGGTTGAGGCATTTTTTTGTCCTCTCTATTTTACCCAAATAAAATTCACTGAGTGTAAGTGTGTAATTCCATGACAAATGTTTACAAAACACCATCCCAGTCATAATATAGAGGACCCTCAAAAGTTCCCTGTGCCCCTTTGCTATCAATTACCTACCACCAGTCCCTTGCCTCTGTCAAACGCTGGTCTACTTTCTATCACCATCGTTTTGCCTTTTCTAGAATTTCACATAAATTGAATCAGAGAGCATGTGGTCTTTTGTGTCTGGCTCATGAAAATCTATTTAATGGTCATCCAGTGGTAATTATAAACATAGCTAAGATTTATTGAGTACTTACTATGTGTCAGGACTATGTTGAGCACCACATACATATTATCTCATTTATCCTTCATAAACCCCTGAAGTAGTTACTATTATCAGTATACTGGGGCTCAGAGAGTTCAAGTAACTTGTTTGAAGTTAGACAGCTTAAAGTAAATAAGGATGCCTGAATCTGAACTCCAGCAGTCTGACTATAAGGGGTGGCTGGCAACCCTTGTTCTGTCCTGCTTCCAGCAACTCTGCCTCTCTTTCTCCTTATTTGATTCAGTAGACCAACCGCCTACACATGTCTATTACACACATTGTCAATGAATCCCCTTTGCATCCTTGAAACTTGCTTTAAGATTTTAACAAATCACTATGTAACTTTATAGAAGAAAAATAAAGCAGTTTCTATCCCATAAACAACATGAAAAAATGTTAGATTGTTGTGATGGTTGCAAAACTCTGTGAATTTTCTACAAATCATTGAATTGTATGCTTATGGGTGCATTTTATGGTTATCTATATAATATCTCAATAAGGCCGTTTTTTTCACTGGTTAACACATTCTTTGGATGCTCTTAGAATCAAGTATATAGGGCTAGAAGGGAACTAAAGGTCTTTTAATTCCAATACCCCCGAAAATTTCCGTTCCTCCTCCCTTCCACCTCTTTTTCTGTTTATGCTTCATTTTCTGAGGCTAGATTTCCTGCCTGGTCCAGATTCAACTCTGTATTACTCACACATGATGCCACTTTTTAAATTCATTGATTTCTAAGTTAATATCACATCTTTTTGTCGTGAAACCATCTTTATTGGCGGCTTCTCCCTTTCCTGTATGCTTTGTTTTTGTCTTACAAATTTCATCTCAAATTTTGAAGAGATACAAAAGAAGTTGGCTCTAATTAGTGGCAAGATGATGTTTCAGGAATTTTTCAGGAATCTATTTTATAGATAAAGTCTGATGAGGTTTTTTTTATTTTTTTGTTTTAAGATTTTATTTATTTATTTGTCAGAGAAAGAGTACAAGGAGTGGGAGAGGCAGTCAGAGGGAGAAGCAGACTCCCACCTGAGCAAAGAGCCTGATGTGGGACCCTGGGATCACAACCTAAGCTGAAGGCAGCCCCTTAACCAACTGAGCCACTAAGCTGAAGGCAGCCCCTTAACCAACTGAGTCCCACCAGTGGAATTTTTTTTAATATCAGAGATCAAATCCGAAGCTCTGTACGTCTTAAATTCATGTCACTAGGTAAACAACATTCGTATTTCTAAGGAAGTTAATTATAAAACACTAAATGTGTATATTCTAGCCACTGGAATATCTAATCAAATTTGCTTTGCTCCTGGCAGACGCCAGTTTTCTCTGCACACATATGATTTTGCAAGATCATGAATCACAAATATAAAATAGCTTTTTTCAAAAACAATTAGAATGGATTCATTTTTGCAACCGAATTCATTGCCAGTTTGCTGATAACACTGTATACTTAACAGTCAAGTGAGATCACTCAAATATTTAATTTCCCAAAATTAACTAACATAGGGATTAAGCAAGAGAAAGTGCCTCACTTTTTTTTCTTTTCTTTTTTTTTTTTTAATTTTGAAGGCACACTTACTGGGTTCTGTTTGGATTTCAAAATAATTCTAATACTGCTCACAATCTTATCTTCAGTATTCCTTAACCTGTTATCCTTAGCTGACGTAGGGTTTTTTGTTGATACATGATTTAAATAAAAATTGCATCTTCATCATTTGTGTAGTGGGAGAGAGAATGGATTTCCATTTAGAAACGAAAATTTTTAGATGCTTGTATCCATGAAATAAGGGCTCATTGTAAATTCTGCATTTGTCAATGGCTTTGTCTCACATTCATATCTTAGCTCCTCAAGAAGAACTTTCCCCTCTAACATAGCCTTTCCCTCCCAATTACATGCTTCCATGTCCTCCTCCTGCCTTCACAGGACTTTTTCGTTTTTGAAATATCTTGTTCATTTGTTTTCATGTCCGTGGTCTGTGTCTCTCAACACCCATACCCCTCACATGCACTATAACGTGAACTCCATCAGGGAAAGAACCCTGTGTTTTGTGTTTTGAATAAAATCCCAATGCCCAAAACTTAACATATACCTAATAAAAGGTTATTGAGTGAACAAACGAAAGTATCAAAAGTTCATAGTACTCAAAGAATTTTGTTTAGACCTTGTAATGCCAATGCTATGGCATAATACCCTTTGCAAAAAGGAGTGAACCAATAATAATGAGGGAGATTACAGATGTCAATTTACATGAAGCCCAAAGAGTAAATACTGTTTTTCTTAGGATAATGTGCAAGGCATGATAACTGTCTTTAATGCCAACTCATTTTTTTCCCAAAATTATACAAGACCTAAGCACTTAGAGTTCCTTCAGTGACCTTAAAGGGATTAATTCATGTCTCCTGGAGAGGTTTAAATGCTAGGGGGAAAACCTCATCATTTGATGGAGACTGAAATCCTCCCTTAAGAATATCCCTATTCTAGGCATTTGGAGCTGGGTCAACATTCATTTTGCCCTGTTTATCAGTTCTTTGTTGTAAATATATATTTACATACAAATATATATTTATAAATTATATATGTATATGTGTGTGAGTATACACACACACACACACACACACACACACACACACACATATATATATATATAAAATCTTTCCAATCACTTTCCTATTTATTTTCCAGAATCCACAGCAGAGACTGCTCATTGCCACCTGCTGTTCAATCTCCCTTATTTCCATCGGTAAGACAGCCTGATATTTTTTTAAAGATCTTATTTATTTATTTGACAGAGCGAGAGAAAGAGGGAGTGGCAGAGGGAGAAGCAGGCCCCCCACTGAGCAGGGAGACCGGAGTGGGCTCATTGTGGGGCTGGATCCCAGGACCCTGGGATCATGACCTGTGCTGAAGGCAGACTCTGAACCCACCAAGTCACCCAGGCGCCCCAGAACTTGATTTTATATAAGGCAGCCCAGTACCCAGCTAAAAGACTACATTTTTAAGGACTTCTTTACAACTAGGAATGGCTGATATAGTTAATTTCCAGCCAATGAAATATATTATATTCAACTTCCAGGAAAGCTGTCTAAAGGGAAATGACTCAACAGAGGCATGTGCCCTTCCCCCTTCTGCCTTTCCTCCTTCCCACAGCCTAGAAGAGATGTGGTGGCTGGAGCTCCAGCCATCATATTGGGTCATGAATTAATACCTTGAGAATGAAAGCCATGAAGTACTATGGTGGATCAAAGAGACAAAAGGAATCTGGATTCCTGATAACAGGAAAGCTGCCTCACAATTACTCGACTACCAAGCCTACATTTATATCACATGAACAATAAATCAATTATTATCTTGTTTAGCCCACCATTACACTGAGTTTTCTGTGATATGCAAACAAACATAAATCTAAAAGTACACGTATCTCCCATCCAAGTGCTAACCAGGCCCGACCCTGCTTAGCTTCCGAGATCAGACGAGATCGGGCGCGTTCAGGGTGGTATGGCTGTAGACTAAAAGTACACATATTTAGATCAAAGTATTATTAGATGTTCTGGGTTCCTACACACTTATCCACTTACCCAGCTAAAGCACTTATGGCTTCTTGTTGGTGATGGATTGCAGTAGGTGACCTGGAGCAGTTTAGCAGCCTGTGTATACCTTCTCTACTGAAGATACCTCCCACAAGTCCTCTTTCTCTGGGCAATGGTGGGCCTTCTTTTCTGGCATTTTTTTTTAAAGATTTTATTTATTTATTTGACAGACAGAGATCACAAGTAGGCAGAGAGGCAGGCAGAGAGAGAGATGAGGAAGCAGGCCCCCTGCTGAGCAGAGAGCCTGACGTGGGGCTTGATCCCAGGGCCCTAGATTCACGACCCGAGCCGAAGGCAGAGGCCTTAACCCACTGAGCCACCCAGGCGCCCCTCTGGCATTTTTTTTTAAGATTTTATTTATTTATTTGAGAGAGAGAGGGAGAGAGAGCAGAAGCAGGGGAATGGCAGAGGGAGAGGGAGAAGCAGATGCCACACTGAGCAGGGAGCCTGATGCGGGGCTTGATCCCAGGACCCCAGGATCATGTCCTGAGCCAAAGGCAGATGCTTAACTGACTGAGCCACCCAGGTACCCCTGGCAAGTTAACCTTCACATTGCTGGAGTCTTTTATTGTCTTACAAGTCCAGATGTTTTCTGCATTCTGAAGGATACTAGCATCTTTTTTCAGCAATCTTCCCATTATATTTCATGCATAGGTTTGGCAAATCCATAATTATCTTTGACCATTTTCAGTTCTATTCTCATAGCCTCTTTGAGGCCCAGTATCTGCAACACTTCTGACTGGGGACTTTGGGTTTATTACAAAGCAGTTCCTATGCTCACCTAGAAGAGGAATCACGGATAAAACCTTCTCGGTCAGACTTACAGGAAGTAACGTATATGTTTTGAAATCAGTTTTGACTCAGCACTGTAATAATTAGCTCTAAGTATCTCAAAAGCACTGATTCTCAAACTTGAGCATGCATCAGAATCGTCTAGAAGTCTTCTGCCTTCAGCATGATCCCAGGGTCCTGGGATTGAGCCCCGCATCGGGCTCCTTACTCAGCGGGAAGCTTGCTTTTCTCTCTCTCACTCCCCATGCTTATGTTCCCTCTCTCGCTGTGTGTGTGTGTCTCTCTCTCTGTCAAATAAATAAATAGATAAAATATTAAATACAAACACAGTTACTGGCCTAACCCCCAGTTTCTGACTAGGTAGGCATGGGGTGGGGCCCACTTGTTGCTACAGCTATTGGCTGCTGCTGGGGCTGCTAATTCAAGAACCATGCCTTGAGAACCACTGCTCTAAATTACGCAAGCGCCTTGAGTCCTCTGGGCACAAGCAGCCAATCTGCCAGATACAGCCCACTGAAAGTTCAGGATGAGAAACAAGAAAAGGACTTTTGCATTGCTACTTAGCATATAAGATCTAACATGAACATTCTATCTCAGTGAAAGGCTGTGGAAGTTTTCTCCTTGATATTCTTCCAACAACAACAATAAAATCTAAGTGATAAGAATATATCTTTATTTTTCTATGTGATTCAATAAAACTACTTTAATTTCATTTTCATACATTTTTATTTTTGTCTGTTAACCGATGTGAAAACAGGGTTGATCCTCGCTGCTCCAAGTGAGCCTGACTTCCAAGCAGATAGGAGTAAAGTCTCATCTCCTAGCTCCTTGAGACCTGGATTTGTGACCTTTGAACAATCCACTTCAATTCTTTCATGTCATAGGGGGCATGTCAAATATAGAATAAGGGGTTAAAGTACATAAATGCTGGAATTCTAATTGTTGGACTGAAAGAAGACTTTCTGGGGGTCCCTGTACGTCTCAGTTGGTTAAGCATCCAACTCTTGATTTCAGCTTGAGTCATGATCTCAGGTCGTGAGATCGTGGCATTGGGTTCGGCACTTAGCAGGGAGTCTGCTTAGGATTCTTCTCTCTCTCCCTCTGTCCCTCCCCCCACCTCCCCCCACCACCCACGCCCATCACATGCACGCTCTCTCTCTTTCTAAAAAAAATAAATAAAAGAAAGAAGCACACGGGTCACCTGGGTGGCTCAGTTGGTTAAGCATCTGCCTTTGGCTTGGGTCTTGATCCTGGAGTTCTGGGATTGAGCCCTAAATCAGTCTCCCCACTCAGCGGGGAGTCTGCTTCTCCATCTGCCCTTCCCCTTGCTTGTGTTCTCTCAGTCTCTCTCTCTCTGTCAAATAAATAAAATCTTTCAAAAGAAAGGAAGGAAGGAAGAGAGAGAGAGAGAGAGAGAGAGAGATGAAAGAAAGAAAAAGAAGGGGGCACCTGGGTGGCTCAGTGGGTTAAAGCCTCTGCTTTTCTGCTCAGGTCATGATCTCAGGGTCCTGGAATCAAGCCCCGCATCGGGCTCTCTGCTCAGCGGGGAGCCTGCTTCCCCCCTCTCTCTGCCTGCCTCTCTGCCTACTTGTGATCTCTGTCTGCCAAATAAATAAATAAAATCTTAAAAATAAAAGAAAGAATGAAAGAAAAAGAAGGAAGGAAGGAAGGAAAGAAGCACTTAGAGTTATAATAGTGTGTGGGTGGTAAGTAGAAGTAGCCAAGTAGATAATTTTCCATGTTCCCAAATTCCCAGGTATCTCAAGTAATTTCTCCCACAATATCATACTAGCTAATGTGTTTGAGAGGACAAAAAAAACCTTGTAAAATGAAATCATTTGTGCTATTTGATATACTTTGTCCTACCTATATATTGTCTCTTACTTTTGATGTTTCCAGCTGACTTGGAATCCCCACTGTTTTCCCAATGGACAGCTTTATCTGGAAACGTATTTAAATATAGACAATTAGGCTCATATAGTCAATAATATTGTAGTAACTTTGCATGGAGACATATGGTAACTAGGCTTACAGTGGGGATCACTTCATCAAGTCTAAAAAATATTGAATCAATATTATGTACACCTGAAATTAATGGGATATTGTATGTCAATTATACTTCAAGTAGATGAATAAATAAATAAAAAGAAAGAGAGAGAAGAAGGAAGGAAAGAAAGAAGAAGGAAAAAAGAAAGAAATTATAAGAAAATAAAATGGGCTCCAGGGCCAGCCCTCAGGTGCAACCAGGGAGCCTCTGACTCACTCAGCATTGCATCTAGGGTGAGAGTCAGCACAGTATTATTCTGCATGTCCGGATTGTTCTCTTGTCTCCTAAGCACTTTCACAACAGCCCTGTGAGGTAGGCAGGGCTCACATTACACGTAAGAATGCTGAGGCTCTCAGATGACTTGCCCAAAGTCACTACTGAGTGACTCAATGTGCTTTACTAAAAGGTATTTTTTTTAAGATTTTATTTATTTCAGAGAGAGAAGGAGAGTGCAAGCACTAATGGGGAACGGGCAGAGGGAGAAGCAGACACCCTGCTGAGGAGGGAGCATGATGTGGGGCTCGATCCCAGGGTCCTGAGATGATGACCTGAGCTGAAGGCAGATGCTTAACCAACTGAGTCACCCAGATGCCCCTGTAGCTAACAACAATTGACCCCCAAAAAACCTGCCCAAAGGCACAAAAAAAAACCCCAAAGAAGGTAAATTCTGCAGACAGTGAGGGTCTCACACTTGAGAAAGAATTTACTAACTTACTACATGACTTCCTTGTTTCTTATGGCATTTGCCAAAGGACAGTCTGTGCAGTTGAGCTGATTCAAAGAACAGAAGGACAGAGTACAAGGCAACCAGAGCAGCTGGAAGTTGAGAAGACATACCCAAGAAAGGGAAGATATAATGGGGAAAGCTCCAAATTCTGGTGACATAAACTCTCGCCTGGGGAAAGCTCCAAGTTCTGGGGGCATAAAACTCTCACCAGAATCTCTGGCTGACCCCCCACCCATGCATATGTGAGGCCAATTCCAAGCAACCCAGCAAAGCTTTAAAAAAAAAAAGGAAATTTCAGCAGCCACTCACCAAAGGGGAAACAGTGTTTATGTTTGTGTTCAACCAATGTCTACAAATGTCAAATCACTGGGTTGTATACCTGAAACAAGTCTAATACTGGGTATCAACTATACTTCGTTAAATAATCATAATTTAATCCTCTTCAGAGAATTCTAAAGGAATCCAATTCAAATTCTAGTATGCTGGATTCTAAAAACGATCTTCCTGGCAGCTGCACTTTCTCTCTGTACACTCTGTTTAAGGGATCTCTTTTCAAGCATTGTAGGTGGCAAATGACAAATTAGCACAGCTTCCATAATAAACTTGGCCACAAAGATCAAGAGTTTAAAATTTTGCATAACATTGGATTCAGTAATTCCTCTCTAAGATCTTATCTTTTAGAGACAAGCAGACAAAAGTATAAAATATATGAAAAAAATTAATTGTAACACTGCTTTTAAATTTTAAAATTGCTCATTAACTATCAGATAGGCAAAGATCAAAAAGTGTGAGAAAATGCTGTGTCAGAAAGGATTATTATTGATAATAGGACTCTCATGGTTACAGCCCTAGGGAGGACAATTTGGCAACAATCTACCAAAATTACAAAATCCCAACAACTCCACATCTGGGAATTTATCTTACAGATACACTCGCATATATGCAACACCACCTATGCTCAAGGTTACTTGCTTTAACAATATCTGTAATAATGTAAGTTTGACATCTAACTACCCGTGCACAGGAGATCAGCTAAATACTTCCTGATACTTCCAAATAATGAAGTGTTATTGAGCCTTTAAAGAGAAAATACGTAAGAATAAGGAAGCACTCTAATACAGATCTGATACAGAAGCACCTCCAAGATCTATTAGTCCATGAAATAAACAAGGCACAAAACAGTGTTAATTGTTCTCCAATATTCTTTCATTCTTCAGCCAAAATTTTTAGCCAAATATTTAGTCATCCTGAATCCATTGTTTTTCCCAGTGTCCCTTGCAGCTGGGCATGGCCATGTGCTTGACGGCTCCGCAATGAGGAGTGAGCAAGGGGCGCCTGGGTGGTGAAGTTGTTAAGTGTCTGCCTTTGGCTTCGGTCATGATCCCAGGGTCCTGGGTTTGAGCCCTACATTGGACTCCCTGCTCGGAGGGAAGCCTGATTCTCCTTCTCCCGCTCCCCCTGCTTGTGTTCACTCTCTCGCTGGGTCTCTCTGTCAAATAAATAAAATCTTAAAATTAAAAAAAAAAAAAAATGAGGAGTGAGCAGGACAGCTCCTCTGCAGCTTTTAGGACACTTCCTTGGCATAGGTGTTCTGTGACTCCCCCTTTCTTCTTCACTGGACACATCCTTCATTGGCTACACTCCATCCTGCTGCCTGGAACATGGATTGAATCGTGCTGGTTCATGATTATGCTGAAAAGAACTTGTATCCTTCTTGGAACTGAGGCAAGGACCAGCTCTAGACCACATTCTCTTGGAATTTTACACAAGAGAGATACTTGTTTAAACCTGTGAGTTTGAGTGTTATGTAAAGGTGACCCTAAACCTCACTCTTACACAAATATAAACATTGCAAGTCTTCTGTTAGATATGACTAAATTGCCCTCCAGAAAGACTGTGCCAAGTTGTACTGCATGGAGGACTGTGTGAATGGATAGAGGACGGCTTGCTGCCCTGTCCGGCCTCCCAAATGCCAGAGGCCAGCTGTCTTCTGGATCCAGAGACAGATAGAAAGGATCCACATGTGTGACCCTGATGCCAGGACAGTCAGGGGCACCAATACCAGCATAAAGGAACTTCAAAGGTCCAGGCTTTCCTTCCCAACACTGGTTTCACCTAACCCTTCCTCTTCCAGTTTCTGCAGAAGCCAGAGCTCTTTGTCCTCTCCCATTCTTTTGTTGTTTTCTTCTATTCTGGGTCTCCTGCGTTACCTGATGCGCAGACCCATTCCCCAGTGGAAAACTAAGAAGCTGGATACTTGCCCTTAAATAGAGCAGGAAAGAACAGCAGCCTTTCCTTCACCCTCCCCAGGGCCCTCGTGTCTGCTTGGGACCCACCCTCCCCACTCTGGCACTGGCCAGCGCAGTGGGGCTCTCAGATCCTCAGTCTTGACCCATATATCAGACAACAGGAAACAATAAGATACAGACAAGTAGGAAGCAATTTAATTCTCTCTCCCATTGCTTCTTCTTTCTGGTTATGTTATTTTCTGCTCCTGCATGGAATCGGACTGGTGCCGTAGCTTATAACGTCACTTAGAGATATTCTGGAGTACAGTCCAACCTAATAATCATAAAACTCCAGTGTCATTCAATTTAAAACTTCCGCCTACCCTGTATCAAGCTTTTGCAGGAAGGAAAAAGAAAACAGCCTGTTTCTTCCCTCTTTCTCACTCTTCCTCCCAATCCTCTGTCACTAGCTACAGTTTGGGGACCATCATTGGATAGATGTTGGAGGGTACAAGCTGGTAAGTCAGTCCTGGGGATCTAATGCACAGTATAGTGAATATAAACAATATTATATGACAATCATCCAATTTGCTGAGAGACTAGAACATAATTATTCCAACCACTAAAAAAATGATAATTATATAATGTGAATGAGGCACTAATTATCGACTGTTACAATGGCAATCATGTTATATACGTGTATCAAACTAATGTGTTATACACTTTCAGTTTATACGATATTATATTTTAAATACATTTCCATTAAAAATAAGTAAAAATTTAAAATTGGGGGACCCTCCAGGGTTGGAATAACAGGAATAAAGGACACAAAAGCTCTTATATTACTAGAACGTGTGCCCTCATTGTGTGAGAGAAGCAGCTGATCCTTCCTTTCACAGGGGGCCTTTGCAGTTCTGTGGAAACGTCTACGGGTATGGGTTTTAATTGTTCTCATCCCCATATTGGGGACGCAGTAGCGGTAGGGACCCTTCACCTCTTGGAAAATGTCTGAGGGTCCCATTAATGACAACCTACAATCAGTTCTATTACAAAGGCCTCATCTAATGGTGTCTGAGAAATATACACTTGTCCCTAAGGTCAGAAGATGCCCAGCTTGGGGTGCCAATCAGTTAAACGTCTGCCTTCGTTTCAAGTCATGGTCCTAGGGTCCTGGCATCAAGACCCACGTCTGGCTCCCTGGTCATTGGGGAACCTGTTTCTCCCTCTCCCTCTCACCCTCCCCCTGCTTGTGCAATCTCTCTCTCTCTCTCTTTTTCAAATAAATACATAAAATCTTTAAAAAGAAGAAGAAGCAGCAGCCCAGTTTTCTCCCCCAGTGAAACCTTCCAGGCTTCCTTTCTGCTGAGTCCCCAGCCAGGCTTCACCTAGACCTCTCACAGCATATGCAGACACAAACTGCAATGCCTCCAAGCTCCAGTGGATGCCTGTCACTCCTTTGCTGGAATAAAGAGAAGACACAGTCCCCAGCTGCCTATTCTCTTCTGCAGAGCAGGGTGGAGGGAGAACGGCACAGGACGCAACAACATTCTCCTCCAATCAGCTTACTCTTACTACTCCAGTGACCGCTAATGAATTCTTAGCCTTCAGTTGCATCACCTTGAAGTGGGTAATAATCCAAGATCACGGGGCATATTTGGGAACTTGCTCCCTTTGCATGCGCATGCAGGGTTTGTCTAGTCTCTGCCTTGCTTGTAAGTGTGCCTTTGGCTCACAGTGTTTCATAGGACTTCGGAAAGGAAAGACAACAAGAAGTATCACATTCAGTGTCTTTTAGATACATACTAGTTATCTATCCAGACAATAATCCAGAAGGATACAGAAGAAACAGGTAACACTGTTTGCCTCTGGAGGCTCCTGGGTGGCTCAGTAGGTTAAGGGTCTGCCTATAGCTCAGGTCATGATTCCAGGGTCATGGGATGGAGCCTCACCTGGGGCTCCCTGCTCAGCGGTGAGTCTGCTTCTCCCTCTCACTCTGTCTCCTGCCCCTGCTCATGCTCTCTCTCTCTCTCTCTCTCAAATAAGTAAATAAAATCTTTAAAATAAATAAATAAATAACTTATCAGAACACACCTATTTCTCAATACATTTTCATTCAACATTCACATAAGAAAAAAAATTATATTGACATCCCCCAAGTATTTTTCAGGAAAAGTCTGGAGTGATACTCCAGATACAATTGGTAGAATATCAGAATTTCATTTGGATGCTTTTGAAAAGTCCACCTGAGTGTCAACAACAGGGTCCTGCCTCAAAGATGTTGCTGAACCAGGGACATGACCTTCTGCTAAACTATTATTGTTTACAACTAGATTGTTTCATGAGATGGAGCATTTTCCAACCTAACAAAATTGTTTAACTGTGTTTTGATTACATTTTAAGAAATTTAGGGTAGTTGGAGTTGATTTTTTTTTTAAGATTTTATTTATTTGACAGAGAGAGATCACAAGTAGAGAGAGAGAGAGAGGAGGAAGCAGGCTCCCTGCCTAGCAGAGAGCCCGATGTGGGACTCGATCCCAGGACCCCGAGATCATGACCTGAGCTAAAGGCAGAGGCTTAACCCACTGAGCCACCCAGGCAGCCCTGGAGTTGATTTTTAATGCATTATAATTTTTCCTCCCTTAATGTATTTACTAGAGCTTTGTCTCTTAATACTGCCAAAGAAGCATTAGGCTCTCTGTAAGTTTTATTTGACTTATTTGGCTTATTTGACTTGATTCGACTTATTTAACTAATGATTTGTCCCCAGCCTCTGTAAAGTTAGATGTTAGCTTATAAACAGTTCGTAAGTTGCAAACAAGTTCTGTCCAGAAAAAAAAAAAGGATTTTCCCAAAGGTTAAGGTTTTACTGTCCTAGAGTACCTTAAACGGTTTTGTATTCGACTTATCAACCTCATTTTATATTCTTTCTTTCAGTGGATATAGAAACATATGTTTCTCTTATACTCCTCTGAACCATTGTTACTCTCCTACTGGCTCCCTTTTTAATGAATTAGATACTTCTCTCTTTTTTTAAGATTTTATTTATTTAATTGACAGAGAGATCACAAGTAGGCAGAGAGGCAGGCAGAGAGAGAGAGAGAGGAAAGCAGGCTCCCTGCTGAGCAGAGAGCCCGATGTGGGGCTCCATGCCAGGACCCTGGGATCATGACCTGAGCCGAAGGCAGAGGCTTAACCCACTGAGCCACCCAGGCGCCCCCTAAATACTTCTTTTTTTAGCACATGCTCTCCATATGTTTGTATGAGTCTGAAAATTCTAAAATTATAATTTACATGTTGGATGAAGAAATTAGAGAATCACAATCATATCATTACGTTGATATAAAATGATGGATGCAAATGTATGTGTGAAAAGAAATACTTGAAATAATTTTTATCAAAATGGTAACATTCATGGTTTCCTGTGAGTGGCAAGGGTGCAGTGTTTTTTTTTTAACTTTCTTTTTCATGCATTCCTCTATTGTTTTACATTATTTTACAATGAATTTGTATGTCTTAAAATAAGAAAAAAAGATAACATATTTCATCCCCATTATTCACGATAGTTGGGTTTGATAAAGTTGACAAACAGCAAATTAGCAAATACTGAACCATTGCTCCTGGAACAGCTTCCTTTCATGCAAGCTCTGATCACACATTTTTGTCAACTGATTCATACGTTAGTGTTTCATATGTGTTTCTGTTCAAAGACATGTATTTATTTAATATACATTATTAACTCATTATTTTGATTCATGACCAATAACACTATAAGGTATGCTTAAACAAAGCATATCCACAGGTGTATTTCCTCTGGTAGGCACATCACAGTCTTCTTGCACTTAGAAACTAGATAGCAGTTCAGCACCATGTTTGGGGACCGTTTTAAGCAGTAAGTTCAACAACAAAAATACAAAAAATCATGGCACTAAATGGACTACAAAAAGGCTAGTAGCTTCCAGCAGGAGAGCGAAACAAGAAAGCAGAACATTGCCTTGTTTGACGTCTCCCGGGAACGTGAGCATTGGATGACTCAAACATTCCACTGCTCTGCACGTCATGCTTTAGAACACATACCATTAAAATTCTAATTTTAGAATGTTAGAAAGTTAAAAACCTGACTCTAATACAAACATACCATGAACACATGCTCAAAACCTATTCTGTTCATCAACAAGGGAAACAACAGAAGAGTACTGCTGGTTCAAAAGAGCATAGAAGAGACCTCAAAAACTACCATGAGTATTGATTCAGGGGTTAGAAATAATCAAAATACCAAACCCACAAATAAGGCAGATTGACCAAAGAGCTATTTTCACCATTTGAAACTACGATACAAACATTTTTTTTTAACTCACCTATCTATGTAAGTTTGTCTCAGGCAGTGGCCTCTGAGTTTTAGAAGACAGGGGTCATTCCTCATTCACCACTAAACCCCCAACAGCTCCCTGAGTCCCTATAGCATGTACTTAATCAATGTCCTCTTCTCACCATCACCACATCTCTGAATGACAAGGGCATACAGAGATTGATCTTCGATCTATAATGAAGTTCTGTTGTTCGGCGATCACCAGGTGGAAACAGAAACGACTAGAGGAGACACCTGTCATTGTTTTTAGCTAGCCAGCATGTAAAACTCTGATGGGTTCAGATAGGGTTTCACCTATTAGGCAAAGTTTACCTCCTACTTAAAAAAGCTAAAATGCCAGTGACTTGCATTCCCAACCTCCTCTGGAGTGAGGATGCTATCGATTACAAGTGCCCAACACGGGCATTGCATTTGAAGCTGGTACCTGAACCAGCAGCAGCATCCTTCAGAGTCCATCTTGGAGAGGGGCAGTGACCGTGGGAGCTGCTAGAAGCCATTTCCAGAGCCAGCTGTAGCAACAATTCTAGTGGAGGTGGTCAGTGCCGATCCAGTGTTACTAGCATTAGCAACAGCAGGTGCAGTGTCTGTGCATGGTGGACCCTGCACCGTGGCATGAAAATGGGCATTGTTTTTGGTTGTAGACCAGGAGACTCCGTGCAGAGTGTGGATCCTGATACAGGGCTCAATCTCTGGATCGTGAGATCAAGAACTGAGCCGAAGCCCAGAGTCAGATGCTTCACTGATGGAGCCACCCAGGTGCCCCATCCACAGCTTTAGCAGGTGCAAAATTACAGCAGATTACATAATTTGGAGAGTTTACTACTTTCTGACAAAAGGTCAAGGTTGGAAGGTAGTCCAGCAAGTGTGAGAGACACAGATCCTCAAGGTCACTTAGGGGTCCAGCTTCCTTCTATTTTGTTCTTCCCCACTAGTCCATTGTCAAAGCGAACTGGCAATATCAAACACATTTCAGCCTGCCGAATGGGAACAAGAGGTCAAGAGCAAAGAATAACTTCTATGTATCTGCCTTAAAATTGTGCACATCAGTTCTCACTTCTCATTAGTTACAACTGAATCACATACCAGAGAAAATGGGAGATGTAATCCCTAGCTGGGCAAGACTAAGAGGGTTGTGTAACTAGAAGGATGAAGTTGGGAATTAATATGGGGTGATTATATATTTATATTCCATAAAGAATGGCTAACATTTGGTGAGGAGGAACAATGCACCAGGCACGTCCCTTAACATTGTCTGATCTACTCTACGTGGTAGATTCTGTTTTGATTTCCACTTGTCATAAGGAAACTGAAGCTTAAAGACATGTGATAGAGAATGTGGTTATCACCTTTATAGCTATTCTCCCCTTCCTCCTTAGCAAGAGAAAATCCAGTTTTTAGTTGTGCATAAGTACCCAAAAATAGAGATTTACATTTCTCAGACTCATTTTCTCCAACTGTGACAATGTTAATATTAAGGTATATCCAATAATATGTACACATTAGCATTGTAAGTGTACTTCTGAAAACTTTCTTAAAAGGTTGTTGGCCTTTACCTTTTGCTCCTTCCTCCTTGCAAGTTGCTGGAATATAGGTATAATTGGTGGAACTCAAGCAACTCTCTTGTACTGTGAGTTTGCACACTAACGATGTTGGACTAGCAGAATAGATACAACTTAATTCCCAGTGACCATGCCACTGTATCAGCTCTCTACTACCTATGTCTGGATTTCCTTTAAAGAAAAAAATCTCTATCTTGTTTAAAGCACTGCTTGGACTTTTCTGTTGCTTGGAGATGAATGCTAACAAATTTAAGAGGCAGCTTGCCCCAAATCACTCACCTACTGATAAGACTGGAAATGAAACAGTGCCAGACTCCTTAACCACTACACTCTTTCTACTGGGCTATGCCTATATTATATCCAGGATCTGGGAGACTAGTGTCCACTCAGAACTTGGTAGGAGCAGTGTTTTCTCCATTTTAGGTTCTAGGGATCTTCTTATTTTTCTCAAGGTAGAAGAGAGAGGATTCATCTTTCCTCCTTCTCCTCACTTTCCCAAACTTCCACTCTTAGTGGTTTTTTTTCCCTTCCTTTTTTTAATCTAAGCTAATATAAAGAAATGTCATCAGACTCCAAATTAATAGACTGCTTTTCACTCCAAAGCCAATGAGGATTCACTTAGAGACATGATTTATCAATTAATTAAATATGGACAGTGAAAAGTTGATGAAACAATGAAGAAGATAATTATACGCTCATTTTTTCTCATCTTATTTTTATTCTGTTTTCTGTTATACAGTTTTGTCTCAAACCTAAGTATATCTAGACCTAAAATCCACTTAACCTACAATCAACTCAAATGTATGTTTCTCAGTGGTTCTCACTTTTTTTACTGATCATTTTTTAAATGTACATAAAAACAAAAAAAATTTTTAAAATCTACATAAAAACAAAGCTTAATTAGAAGATAAGAGAGAAGGTGCTCAGTTACAAAAACTGAAATTGAAGGATTATTTTGGAGCAGAAAATCAGTTATAGTAATTTTTTTTTGTTTTGGGTTTTTTTATTTGTTTGTTTTAATTTTAGTTAAATTTTATCTGTTTTTGTCTCCCATAAAATTGATAGGTACCATCTTTCAGATACCTTTAGTATAAAATAGAACTAAAAACCTCTTTATCTTGTCCTTCTGCCTTAAGTAGAAAACTTAAAGAAAGCTCCTATCACATAAAATTCTTTTTTTTAAAGATTTTATTTATTTATTTGATAGGCAGGGATCACAAGTAGGCAGAGAGGCAGATAGAGAAAGAGAGATGGGGAAGCAGGCTCCCTGCTGAGCAGACAGCCTGATGCTGGGCTTGATCCCAGGACCCTGGGATCAGGACCCTGGATCAGGACCTGAGCGGAAGGCAGAGGCTTTAACCCACTGAGCCACCCAGGCGCCCCATCACATAAAATTCTTAAAGCAAATCTCTCTGACCTAATCTTGAATGAAGAGTGTAAAATTTTATGGTAGAGATCCTAGCTCTACTATCACCTCCTCTTTATGAATTTTTAGTGTAGCATTCTGCAGCCAGCGGAGGGAAGGTATATATGAATTATTTTTGAAGCTTTTGCTATATCAAACAACTGATATTTCAAACAGAAGAGAAAACTAAGGTATTTACTAGGCCTGACTTCCCCAGATGAAATTGAAAGTCTTGAGAATTTTCTCCTCTTCCCCATCACAGAGCTCTTCATGTGCTTCAAGGCCCTGTTACACTTCTTACAACTCATGACCACACTGCCTCTCCTAAACTCTGGGACTTTTCTTAACTCATGATTTATTCCCCCACATTTCTTCATTCGAAAAACACCTACTGTGGCTTACCTTGAGCAAGGCACCATGCTAAACCTGTGGGTGTAAGAAGGGGCTTAAATCAGGACAATTCACTCACTATTGACTAATAATAAAAAATGATACAGGACAAAGCCACCTTCTGTGGCCCTGAAATGTATAAAGATTTAGCAAAAGAGGAATTAGGGGTACAAAACTAGAAATATGAAATTAGGTATGAATATTTAGAATGAGAAAGTAAATAATTTTAAGTGCTAGAGGCATGGAGATTCAGATCCCCATCTTCTGACACCTCTTTGGGCAATTTATCAGAAATGCTTTCACAGAAATGCTTCCTGGTTGCAGCCAGCTTCGCCTCCACATCTGGAAATACCCTGCAACTCCCAGCACCCACAGTGACCTGATCAAGCGAGGAACCCAGAAGTTTAAATCTCATTAGCTTCTATTAACAGTTAATGTGCCTCTGGTTACACACACCTTGTAAATTCCCTAAAGGTAAATTCAGAATACCAAAGGAGCTTGAGGAGGACTGGCTTTACTCTAACTGGTGAAGACTTCCAAGAGCAGTTAATGCTGAAGAAAACCCAACAAAGAGAAGAGTAAAAAATGGAAGAGGAACTAGAATTTCAGCCTCATTGACAGTTTGGGAGTTTACCATGCACCACCCCAATCCCATTTTGAAACTATCTTAATTGCTGTCTTCCTCCTGGTTTTGTCTTTCCTATGATGTTAAAGATGGCATATTGTCTTTCTTTCATGTTTTAGATTCAATGCTTCCAAGCGGTTTTTCATCTTTTCCGTTGAAGGTCCACTCTTAAATCCAAAAGATTAAAACTGAACATCATTAATATCTAGATTGAAAAAAAAAAAAGTACGTCTAATGGTAAAATTCTAGTTAGGGCATGCTCTAACCAACAGAGATGAACACTGTCTCATAAGAGGGAATTTGTTATGGATGAAGTCCATACTGCAACGGAGACAGAGGTCCGGGTAGATGCACTCTACTCCTTATGATAATTTACTCCTCATTCTCTTTCTTCCCTGGGAACTATAGTATCCCATATTTCCCCCGGCCCAAAAATTGTCAGGACACTCTTCTCATCCCATGCTGTCTTCTCTCTGGAGGATCTTATCCAATGCACATGTAAAATCTCATCTAAGTATAGAATTCCCAAGTCAGCTTCTCCAGCCTGACCTCTACCCCAGTTCCAAATCTGAGTTTTGTCAGCCAGCTTGACATCTCCTCCCACACTTCTCAGGGCATGTCAAACCCCTCCCAAACAGCTATAACATTCAAGAGTCATTGTTGACTCATTACTGCCCCACAATCCCACTTTTTTTTTTTTTAAAGAGGAGAGAGTGTGTGGGATGGGCAGAGGGAGAGGGAGAATCTTAAGTAGGCTCCATGCCTAGCATGAAACTTGATGCAGGGCTTGATCTCACAACCCTGGGATCATGACCTGAGTGGAAATCAAAACTCAAATGCTTACCTGACTGAGCCACCCAGGCATCCCACCCCTCACAATCCAACACTTAATCAATCACCAAGTCCTATAATTTCATCTTTGTAATGTCTCTTCTCTCCACCCACCTGAATTTGGGTAGTCGCATCCCATCATTTCTATCTTGAATTTTTAGCTGATCTCACTCAGTCCAGTTCCTTGGCTCATCAGTGGATCCTTCACATCAGAGGCAGTTTGGCACAGGATAAGCAGCCAGATTCCAACGTGGGTTCAAAAAGAATCTCAGCTCCCCTGCTTTGTGACTCCTAGCAAGTCACATAATACAACTAAATTTCAATGTCTTCTTATAGAAAATGAAGGCAATTATAAGTCATACAGATGTTCTAAGGAGTGTAAAAATAATCTACATTACATACCTAGTACATAAATAATCTTAGTACATTTTACCTATGATTATAATAATTCTTATCAAAGTTGTGATCTAAAAATAAAAGGCTGGTCATGTGCTAGAATTACTAGAACAAATTATATCTAGGTCTTGTTTTTGGGGTATGTGGGAGACTGCTTCTTGTTCACCTTCCAGTTAATGGGGCCATGTGACTAGCTCTAGCAAATGGGCCAAAATATAGAAAATTAGACATTTTGATGTGTCCGTCTGCAGAACCACAGAACAGAGCCCTGCACCACTTTGCAATGAACACATAGTGGGAGCAATCCAGATTTGGGGGACTCAGGGGTTGTTAATATCTACCAACAGCCTAACCCACTGTATCCTGACTAATATAAGACACCACATTTCGCACTGCTCAAACCTGAAGATGAGGGGCACCTGGGTGGCTCAGTCGCTTAAGCATCTGCCTTTGGCTCAGGTCGTGATCAGGGCATTCTGGGATGGAGGCTCCCATCAGGCTCCCTGCTCAGCAGAGAGTTTGCTTCTCTCTCTCCCTCTGCCCTTCCCCCACCCCACTTGTGCTTTCTCTCTCCCTCTCCCTCTCTGTCTCCCTTTCTCTCTCCCTCTCTTAAAAAAAGATTTTATTTATTTATTTGAGAGAGAACAAGATAGAGATAACAAGAGAGATTTTATTTATTTGAGAGAGAGAGAGAGAGCAAGAGACAGAGATAACAAAAGGCTGCTGGGATTTTAAAATACATCTACTATGTATTTTGTTCTCTACAAGCAGGGGGTCATAATGTGAGCCAAAGGCAGACACTTAACTGACTGAGCCACCCAGGCGGCCCATAAATAAAATCTTAACAAAAAAAAAAAAAAGAAGAAGAAGAAAAGAAAAAAGAAAAAAAAAAATAAAACCTTATGATGGACCACCAGACAGCAAAAGTTCTAATTATTTGGGGATAAAATAATGTCTATAGTTTCAATTTATTTTTTGAAGTTCTTATCTCTGTATATATTGACTTGAAAGTGATAAAAAATGAGGCTAGCTTAAACAAAACAGGAAATTTCTTAACCTACATGAGTTGCAAATCCAAGAATGGATTAATCACAGTATGTGCTGGATACAGAGGCTCAAGCTAGTTTTGAAGACCAGTTAGTCTGACTCTTTCTAACTCATCTCTGTTTTGGTTGGTTTGGTTTGGTTTCTGGTGTGTTTGTGTGAACATTTCCCAGCAGTCTCCTCTTTTTTGGAAAAATCACTGCCAGCAGTTCTAGTATTAGATTAGATTAGATTGGGGACTCCGCCTGCCACCCAGTTCTCTCTTAGTAACTTCCCCCATAAAGAATGATTGTCTCAATAGTTCTGTCAAACCTTAGCATTCACTGTAATTGGACCAGATTGAGTCACATACCCGACACATACCCGAAACCAGTGATGGGAACCAGCGGAATACATTATTCTGATTCGCTGCTCTACATGGTCTACTGAGCCCTCATTCTGGCAGGGGGTAGAGAAGTAGGGAAGACACTTATGGATGGAGACAGGGAAGTAGAGTTTCTCCAGAGAAATCGAGGAAATGCTACCAAAAGAAGAGTGAATTGACACAGAAGGGGAAAAAAAAAAACACTATCACTATGGACATTAGTATAATCCATACAGAAATTTTAGAGAAAAATGTAGCCAGTTAAGGAACTTTATGAAGAAAATAAGATGAGATTAAAAACCTATACACCAGGGATGCCTGCTGGGCTCAGTTGGTTAGGCATCCGCCTCTTGATTTTGGCTCAGGTCATGATCTTGAAGTCATGATCTCAGGGTCATGAGATCAAGCCCTGCATCTATCTCCACACTCAGCTGGGAGTCTGCTTGAGGATTTTCTTTCTCCCTCTCCCTCTACCCCTCCCCCTGCTCTAAAATAAGTAAATCTTAAAAACAAAACAAAACAAAACAAAACAAAAAAACAACCCTACATGCCTTACCATGAAAGCACCATCTTTCTTCTGAGTGCATTGTAAGTTTCAAAATAGTAGCTTTCAGATTTGTACCATTCCCATTACCCACCATGGCTGTGTGTGGTAGGCTTCTTAAATTAATCAAAACTTTGCAACTTTAGATTGCTTTTACATTATTCATGTTAGTAAATGCAAAATCCAAAAAGAAAAAGAAAGTGCAATACTGTATATAGTTTTCTTTCCTTTCCTGTTCTTGAGGGTGTGTGTATGTGTGTGTGTGTGTGTGTGTGTGTGTGTGTGTGTGTGTGTGCAGATAATTTACGTGCATGTTTACATTTTTTTTTGTTTGTTTTTGCTTCATGTATCAAAGCTTTGGAGACTTGCTAACTTGAAAGATGGGATGAAATTCCCACATCAACCATTTTACCTTCCACATCTCTTCCCCCAAGTGGGCTGTTCATCTGGAAAATTTCTGGATTCAGCAATTTGAGTGAAACAGTAACAGACACAAAGTAATGTGTGAAGAGAAACAACCTTTGCAAATTGAAGCTGCCTCTTCCTGTGACTGGGGCCTCAGGAGAAACTGGGGTGGGACACTGATCTTTGGCTCCTCCACAGTTTGCAGAAGGGAAACAAGGGGCTTTGCTGGTAAAACCTTCTAGGTTGTAAGCACCTCAAGGACTTGGAATGCATTTTATCCACGTCTGGTTCAACAGCTCCCAGCAGTATGAAGGATTAAAGGACAACGAACTCTGCCCCCATATTGTTTGTAGTAATCTAGTGGAAACATAAAACTGGTATATGAATAACCAAAATACGGTCCAGAGAGTAACCTACTGACAAAAGGGCACTGGGATTTCAAAGAAGGAGGCAATTCTGTCCAGCTGAACGGACAAGAAACCTACCAAGGAAGCAGCTTTACGAGAAGGAGAGGAGGGAGGGGCAGAGCTGGTTAAAGAAGGCAAAAAGGTGACATTCTTTATCTTAATCACTAGCACCAGAATAGGAGAGAACATTCTTTGTTGGGAAAAGTACTTCTGTAAGCAACTAGACTAAGGGTGAGAACTGAAGTTCGTGGATGACTGCAGGGTCCAAGCAAATATCATGATCCCTGCACTATGCTGGGTAAGACTCTGACGCATAGCCGGGTTGGGGGACTAATTCCCTGAGCCATACACCCTCCCCTATTATGCTGAAATGCCCTAAGCATTTTTGGGAAATGGCAAGTTGTTCAGAGGGGCTAAGATGCTGGGATTGCCCAAATTTGCCATGGAAGACAGTCCAAAAATGTAAGTTGGGGTCATATCCTAAAGTCCAAAGTGCTGTCATAAGAATTTTAGTTTATTCTTTTTTTATTTTATTTTATTTATTTATTTGAGAGAGAGACAGAGACAGAGACAGAGCATGAGAGGGGAGGGTCAGAGGAAGAAGCAGACTCCACACTGAGCAGGGAGCCCGATGTGGGACTCGATTCAGGGACTCCAGGATCATGACCTGAGCCGAAGGCAGGCGCTTAACAGACTGAGCCACCCAGGTGCCCAGAATTTTAGTTTATTCTGATGTACTCAGACAATTCTGATAGTCTCAGACCATGGTTCTTTTCAATAATGCTCCCGCTATCCACTTTTTAAAAAAAGATTATTTATTTATTTATCGAGAGAGAGAGATAGCAGAGCATGTGAGAGTGAACATGAGTGTGGGGAGAGGGGCAGAAGGAGAGGGAGACGCAGACTGTCCACTGAGCAGAGCTCCATCCAAGGACCCTGGGATCATGACCTGAGCCAAAGGCAGAGGCTTAACTGAATGAGCCACCCAGGCACACCCCCCCTTTTTTAGAGAGAGATTCTATGTGCGCTTTACTCAGTTTCCCTCAATGGTAACATTTTACAAAACTAGAGTATAGGGATACCTGGGTGGCTCAGTTGGTTAAGCAACTGCCTTGGGCTCAGGTCATGATCCTGGAGTTCCGGGATCAAGTCCTGCATCAGGCTCCCTACTCAGCAGGGACTCTGCTTCTCCCTCTCCTTCTGCCTGCTGCTCCCTCTGCTTGTGCTCGCTTTCACTCTCTCTCAAATAAATATATTTAAAAGCAAAAATAAAACTAGAGTATAGAACCCCATCCAGGTTATTGGCATTGGTGAAATTCACTGATCTTTTCCAGATGTCCCTAATTTCATTTGTCCTCGCATATGTCTGTGCATTTTGTTCTCTGAAGAGCTGTTGGCATGTGTAGGTTTGTGGGGCCACCACGACAGTTAGCTGAGCAGTCAATCCCAACACCACAGAGATCACTTGTGTTGTCCTTTGATAACTACACCCACTTCCGTTCCATCCCCCACACCCCCAACCCTCATCCTTAACCCCAGGCAACCAATAATCTGTCATCCATTTCTAAAATTATGTCATTTCGGGAGCCTGGGTGGCTCAGTCGGTTAAGCATCTGTCTTCGGCTCAGGTCATGATCCTGTCTTGCATGGGGCTCCCTGCTCAGCGGGGAACCTGCTTCTACCTCTCCTCCCTGCTCATGTGCTCTCTCGCTCTCTCAAATAAATAAATAAATAAAATATTTTAAAAATACTAAAAAATTAAATAAAATTTTGTCATTTCAAAAATGTTATATGCGTGGGATTATACAGTATGTAATTTTGGAGTATCGGCTTTTTTCATTCAACATAGTGTTCTCATGACTCACCCAAGTTGTTGATGTATAGATCGATTGTTCTATTGCTGCTAAGCAGTACCCCAGGGGATATGTGAACTACAGTTTGTTTAACCACTCATCTGGTGAAGGACCTCCAGTTTGGGCGATTACAAATAAAGCTGCTATGGCCGTTCACGTACAGGTTTTTGTATGAACATCAGCTATCGTTTCTCTGGGTTACAGACCTGAGAGTGCAATTGTTGGGTCACACGGTAATGGGATGTTTAGTTTTATAAGAAACTGCAGCTGTTGCCATTTGACATCACCACGGGTAATGTGTGCGTGACCCAGTTGTTTCAAACCCTCAGCAATGTTTGAGTGGTGTCACCATGTTTTGGTTCAGCCATTCTTTTTTTTTTTTTTAAAGATTTTATTTATTTATTTGACAGAGAGAGATCACAGTAGGCAGAGAGGCAGGCAGAGAGAGAGAGAGAGGAGGAAGCAGGCTCCCTGCCGAGCAGAGAGCCCGATGCGGGGCTGGATCCCAGGACCCTGAGATCATGACCTGAGCTGAAGGCAGCGGCTTAACCCACTGAGCCACCCAGGCGCCCCTGGTTCAGCCATTCTGACCAGTACGGACCATTAGAAAGAAAACCACAGGCCCAAAATGTTGTCACTTAGGTTAAGGCCCCACCCAGGTCAATAAACCGATTTAACATCCTCCCTAACTACAGTTTTAACCCCGCAGGAATGAAACCTTTAACCAGTCAACGTGGCAATTTCCTGGTCAACACTAGGAAATATACTGAGAGGCCCTTTGGAAGGGCGACCTTGCCTCAACCAATGGCTTCTTTGCTAATAATTTCTTTTTCCCCACTCCAACTCTACCTTTAAAAAACCTGTCTTTTTCTGTAGCCCTTTGGAACTCCCTTTTATTTGCAAGAGGAGATATTGCCTGATTTGTATATCAATATAACTAATTCGATCTCTAAAATTTATTCGGTTGAATTTTTGCTCTTGAACACTAATCATAACTCACTGTACTGTTTACTTGCATTCTTCAAATGCTGGTAGTGTTGAACATCTTTTCATGGGTCTGTTTGCCCTCTATATATTGTATTCGGTGAAATGTCTATTCATGCCTTAGTGCCTTTCCTAATTGGATTGTTTCTATCTTTGCTCTTGGGTTCTAAGAGTATCCTAGATTGA
Organism: Enhydra lutris kenyoni; assembly: GCF_002288905.1. NCBI lineage: Eukaryota > Metazoa > Chordata > Mammalia > Carnivora > Mustelidae > Enhydra > Enhydra lutris. The sequence goes on from NW_019154131.1 coordinate 10,713,631, forward strand.
CTTTTGTTGGGTATGTGATTTGCATATAGTTTTTCCTTTCTATAGCCTGTCTCTTCACATTCTTCACATGGGTGCTCACAGAACAGAATTTTTCATTTTGATAAATTCGTGTTGATCAGTTTTTCCTCTCATGAATCATCTAAGAAAACTGTCTAGTCTTAAGTCACAAAATTTTTTTCCTATTTTTTTCCCCAGAGTTTTGTAGTTTTAGATTTCAGCTCATGACCATTTTAATTTTTGTATTAGATCAACTTTTGTTTGGGTAGAGTTTCATTTTTTGGCTCTGGATATCCCGTAGCTTCAAACCCAGGTTTGAAAAGGCTATACTTTCTCTACTGAATTGCTTTGCATCTTTTTTTTTTAATTTTATTTATTTATTTGAGAGACAGAGAGAGACAGATCATGAGCAGGGGGGAAGGATAGAGAAAAAACAGACTCCCTGCTGAGCAGGGAGCCTATATCAGGACTCTGGGGTCATGACCTGAGCCAGAGAAAGACGCTTAACCTACTGAGCCACCAAGGCACCCACTTTTGCACCTTTCAAATATCATTTGTGTGGGTCTATTTCTGGGTTCTGTGTCTTGCTGTTGACGTGTATGTCTATCCCGGCACCAAAACCGCATTGTTGCAGATACATAGTAAGCCTTAAGAAGAGTGATTCCTCCTCCATAATCTGTTTGTCAAGAATGTTTTGGCTGGGGTGCCTGGGTAGTTCAGTGGGTTAAAGCTTCTGCCTTTGGCTCGGGTCATGATCCCAGAGTCCTGGGATCTAGCCCTACATCGGGCTCTCTGCTCAGCAGGGAGCCTGCTTCCTTCTCTCTCTCTCTCTGCCTACTTGTGATCTCTGTTTGTCAAATAAATAAACAAAATCTTAAAAAAAAAAAAAAAAGGATGTTTTGGCTATTTGAGGGACTATGATCTTCCACAAATTTGGGGATAATCTCCACTCTATTGCCAAAAGGCTTGCTAGGATTTTGACAGGAATTGCATTAACCCTATAGATAATTTGAGAAAAATTGACATCTTCACCATGTTGACACTTCCAACCCAAAACACAGTATGTCTTTCCATTTTTTTAATCAGCATTTTGTAATTTTCAGCATATAGAACTTATACATGTTTCGATAAGTGTATACGTAAGTATTTCATTTTCTTTGGAGCAATCATAAATGGTTTTGCATTTTTAATATCCATTTCTGCATTTTCATCCTTAGTATGCAGAAATGCTCTGAGTGTTGTGTGTTGATCACTTATTAGTTCTAGGAGTCTTTTGTAGAATCCTTGGGATTTTCTTTCTTTCTTTTTTTTTTTTTAAGATTTTATATATCCATTTGTCAGAGAGAAAGAGAGTGCACTAGAAGGAGGAGCAGGCTCCCTAATGAGCAAGGAAACCCTCACAGGATGGGATCTCAAGTCCCCAAGATCATGACCTGAGCCAAAGGCAGAAGCTTAACTGACTGAGCCGCCCAGGAGTCCCTGGAATTTTCTACAAAGAGGATCACATTATATGCAAATAGAGACAGGCTTATTTCTTCTTTTCTATCCTATATGCCTTTTATTTGTTTTTCTTGCAAAAAAAAAAAAAACAGTGGCTAGAACTTCCAGTACGATGTGGAATAAGAGTGGTGAGAGCTGGCATATTGCTTTGTTCCCAATCTTATCTTTTTTTTTTTTTTAAGATTTTATTTATTTGTTAGAGAGAGAGTGCAGGAGGGGGAATGACAGGCAGAGGGAGAAGCAGGCTCCCTGCTGAGCAAGGAGCCCAATGTGGGACTGGATCCTAGCACCCTAAGATCATGACCTGAGCTGAAGGCAGACACTTGACCGACTGAGCCACCTAGGCGTCCTGTTCCCAATCTTAGAAGGAAAGTGTTCAGCCTTTCACCACGAAATATGAGGTTAGCTGCAGGCTCTTTGTAGATGCTCTTTATCAGTTTGAGGTAATTCCCTTTCATGACTAACTTGCTGAGACTTTTCACCCTGCATAGATTTTCAATGTTATCAGATACTTTTCCTGTATCAGCTGATATGATCATATGATTCTTCTCTTTAGCTTGTTGATATGGTAGATTACATTGATTGATTTTGAATACAGAACCAGCTTTGCATTCCTGGAATAGATCCCATTTGGCTAGGGTGTGTAATTCTTTTTCTCCATTGTTGGCCCGCACACTTTTGAATTCCAAATGCCAAGATGTCATCCTCAGTGCTTCCCTCACCCTTTCATACATTACCGTTACCCATTACCCCATTACCCATTACCATTAGCCATGTCCCATTACCATGACTTTTACCTCCATTTCAACTACTTCCCTGCCAGCTGAAGTCCCTGTTCTCTCTTGCTTGTTCTATTTCAACAGCCTCCTAACTGGTCCCCCTGCTTTAACTTTTGCTTCCTTCCACCGTTTTCTGCAAAGCAGTCAAGGATATGCTCATAACATAAATCTAATTTTGATGCCTCTTTTCTTAAAATCCTTCAAGGGCTTCACGCCAGTGTTTTTGTTTTGTTTTGTTTAAGATTTATTTACTTATTTGAGAGAGAGAGAGAGAGAACAGGGCAGGGGAGGAGCAGAGGGAGAGAAAGGGAGAGTCTCAAGCAGAGCTGGATGCAGGGCTCGATCTCGTGACGCTGAGATCATGACCTGAGCGGAAATCAACAGTCCGTTACTTAACTCACTGAGCCACCCAAATGCCATGCTTCATACCACTTCTTAGGTTAAAAGCCCACATCTTGAATGTGGCCTCTCTACTCTGGTCTCTCTTTAATTCGTAAAGCCTATTCCAATCCACTCTCTGTGCCTCAGAACACGAGTCTTCTCTATTGCCCTGGACTCCTCTGCCTTGGGGCCTTTGCATATGTTACACCACAAGCCCCTTCCCCCATTCTTTGTCACTATGATTCTTACACTGACAAACCAATTTTCCAGGAAAACCTTCTTGGCCCCTCGAGCTTCATCAGGTCCCTGTTATACCTCCTTCATGCCCTTTTTCATTTGGAGCATTTGTTACAGTTTCTAGATATATATTTGTTTATATGATTATTTTATTACTGTTAATCACTCCTGAAACTGTAAACATTGCATGAGGGCAGGGACTATAATTGTTTTGTTCAACAAATATATTTTTTGAATTAATACATGAAATCAACTGCCCTACTTAATTCATTGGTCAACACATGTTTACCAAACATCATTTGTACCTTATCAGCATGGTAACTCATTTAAGAGGAGGAGGAGAGAGAGAGACAGAGACAAGAGCAAATGCTTATTAGGTACGTATTGCAGACAATCGATATAATCCTTGCATGCAGTGTCTTGTAATTTTATCAGGGTAAGGACGTTTTCTGCTAATTTAATTAACAAAAGAATTATTAAATAGTGATAGTGGTCGACTCATCTCTGGGTGATAGGATTCCAGATCATTCTTAATTTCTCTATAGTTCTGTGTTCTTTTTCAAAAACTGTAAAGTGAGAGGTGCCTGACTGCCTCACAGGGTAGAGCATAAAACGCTTGATCTTGGAGTCATGAGATCAAGCCACATGTTGGGTGTAGAAATCACTTAAAGTGTTTAAGAAGTTTAAAAATTAAAAGTAAAAAAGGAAATTATGTAAAAATAAAATCTTTAAGAGAAAAATTATAAAATACGTACCTATTTTACTATTTTAATATATTAATAAAAAGATCTTAGTTTATCAACATATTAACTAATAGAGCACTGCCTGGAAAATGCTCTAGCTTTATTCACCTTTCCTTAAAATATGTAATCAAAACAAATCTCAAAAGATAAAACTTAAAATTATACTTTAATAAATATATTAGTTCTCAAAGAAATGATAGAATATTAAAATTTTTAATTATCTCTCTTATGATCATTTGTGTCAAAAATACTATACTGTGCTTGAATTCTATTTCACAAAAACATAACATTCCACGCCCATTCAGAAACAACTTTGTAGGAATATACCAAGAAACTGTTAGCTGTGACTCATTCTGAGGCTTATTTAGGATGGAACTGAATGATAGAATTGGGAGTCATGCAAGAGACTTAACTTGTACTTTATACTATCTGTGCTATATTTACATTATTTACTTAGGCATATGTTATTTTCCTATCTTAAAAGAAAACCACTTTTCAAAAATGCATTTGGGGGCACCTGGGTGGCTCAATGGGTTAAAGCCTCTGCCTTCGGCTCAGGTCATGATCCCGGAGTCCTGGGATCGAGCCTCACATCAGGCTCTCTGCTCAGCAGGGAGCCTGCCTCCTCCTCTCTCTCTGCCTGCCTCTCTGCCTACTTGTGAACTCCGTCTGTTAAATAAATAAATAAAATCTTTTTAAAAAATGCATTTGAAGATGAATTTTTAAGAAACAAATGAGAGACACCTGGGTGGCTCAGTCAGTTAAGCGTCTGCCTTCAGCTCAGGTCATGATCTCAGGGTCCTGGGACAGAGTCCTGGCATCGTGCTCGCTATGTGAATGGATAGAGGACTGCTTGCTGCCCTGTCCGGCCTCCCAAATGCCAGAGGCCAGCTGTCTTCTGGATCCAGAGACAGATAGAAAGGATCCACATGTGTGACCCTGATGCCAGGACAGTCAGGGGCACCAATACCAGCATAAAGGAACTTCAAAGGTCCAGGCTTTCCTTCCCAACACTGGTTTCACCTAACCCTTTCTCTTCCAGTTTCTGCAGAAGCCAGAGCTCTTTGTCCTCTCCCATTCTTTTGTTGTTTTCTTCTATTCTGGGTCTCCTGCGTTACCTGATGCGCAGACCCATTCCCCAGTGGAAAACTAAGAAGCCCTTCCTCTCTCTCTCTCTCTGCCTGCCTCTCTGCCTACTTGTGTTCTCTGTCTATCAAATAAATAAATAAAATCTTTTTTAAAAACTTAAAAAAAAAAGAAAAAAGAAAAGAAACAAATGACATTGACCCCTGTGACCTTTCCCCATCACTTCCCCTGGTCACACACATTTATCAACAAACACGAAAATACACACACACACTGCAGCTCCAATGGAGCAGTTCCATTATTTATGCCAGCCTCAAAAATAATAAGAAAGCGACTCCTGCTTCTCAACAAGATAGAGTAAGAAGGCTCAGATCTATCCATCTGCATGAGTAAAAAAATGTGTGTAATAATTGTGCATGGAAGCTATGTTTTTCAGACACTGTATGTCAAGCCGTGCAGGATAGTCCCTGAGAGATAGGAAACAAACCAAATGAAGCCCTATCACTGTCCAAGCGTAGTACCTGGAAGGAGTTTCCAGGCTGCCGCTTAGGGTGGTGGAAATTAGTTAAAGCCCGAGTCTCCCTGAACGGAGGAAACAAGTGAAAGCCCAAGGAGGTGAAGTTAGCAGGATTTCACAGGGCAGAGTACTGGAGAGGGGGGAGTGGCAGAGAGAGAGAGAAATCTGGAAATCTGCAGAAGATTCCCCTTACATCCTCGGGTAATTAATCATCAGCACATTGGTGGCTAGAAGAAACAATCCTGGGGGGTCATACAGTGCCAGTAATAGTTAATAGTGGTATTTTGTTGTAACAGCCCAAAGAGATTAAGACAGAAGCCCTCAATTGTCTGTGATTTTTTTTTTAAGATTTTATTTGTTTACTTGAGAGCAAGAGTGAGCAAAAGAGACACACACACACACACACACACACACACACACACACACACACGAGCCGGGGGAGGGGCTGAGGGAGAAGGAGAAGCAGGCTCCAGGGGAGGCTGATGCGGGGCTCGATCCCAGGATCCCTGAGCCAAAGGCAGACACTTAACCAGATTGAGCCATCCAGGCACCCCAAATCGTCTTCGTTTTTAATGTACTCCTACTGCTAAAGCATCTGCCTGCATCTGATGTATCAGCTGGCCAATGAGGGTTTCAAGTTCTCACATGATGACATCACCTATAAGCTACTGTCACTGTAGAGCCTCAGTCTTGGGCAAAAAGGAGAAAGATGTTTGTCTTCACATATGACATCACCATTCAGGTCAGCATAAGACACCCCTCCTCCAGGTCCTATCACGGCCACACTGCTGTCTCTACCTGACCTCCAAGGATGACAGACCCCACAGCGCCTGCCCTCTGGAGCCCTAGAGCTTACTCCTCCCCTCAACCCCCATGTCCCCATGCTCTGGGGAGTCCGTCTAGCACTTCTTGACTGAGCCCAGCACCTTCTTGCACCTACCGTCTTCCCTCACCCTCACCCCGGGCAAGGTGCCCATTTGCTTGCAAACACCTGACAGATTTTAGGCCCCTGGGAATGGAATGCTCTTTCTTGCATGTGAGTCTCTCACTTGACCTTCGGGTACTCAACCTACAAACACATTTCCAAGAGCATGTTATGTACAAAAGTAGAGACTGCCTGTACTAGAAATAACAAAAACTGACCAAGAGCAACCTAATGAGGGACATGTTGTGTTTTCTTGTCAAGAGGAACACTTCCTGAAGATATGAGAAAGAAATCGACCTGGCTATAGAGGAAAAAAAAATCTGAATATTATTTATAATGCTTAGTGCCACTTGAATTTATATCACTAATTAAGGTTTGGGATGAACATGGTATGCCTAGAAGAATTTTTTAAAATATTTATTTATTTATTTGAGAGAAAGAGAGCACAAGCAGTGGGGAGGGGGAGAAGGAGAGGGAGAAGCAGGCTCCCTGCTGAGCAGGGAGACCGACCCCAGGACTCTGGGATCATGACCTGAGCCAAAGGCAGCCACTTAACCGACTGAGCCACCCAGGCTCCCCAGGAAGAATATTTTCAATTAGGTGTTTTGATCATCCCTCTGACCTACACACTCAAAAAATTCCAGGGAACATAGAATGTTAGACACACATACATACAACTCACACAAGCTTACACACTCATTCCTTCATTTTGCAGTTCTCAGATTTCCATACAGCTTTGTGAGTGGAATTCAGAATGGCTGGGGAAAAACATTGCTCTGAGCAATCTCTTGTAAAGAAGAAAAAAGCACAACCATAACTCCACAGAATGAGGCATTTGGCTGCAAACTCAAATTTAGTCTCCCTCTCTTAACAGAGTTGAGGGAGGGGGCGGGGGAGCAGCGATAGCTGGCTCAGTAAGTGGGGTGCACCACTCTTGGTATTGGGGTTGTGAGTTCAAGCCCCACACTGGGTGTAGAGATTACTTAAAAATAAAATTAAAAAAAAAAAGAATTTGAGCCTTATTATAAATGGCAAGGCAGTATGTTCTCTGTGTTGAATGAAACTGAATGCCCTGCGAAGCTTCCAGGGGAAGCAGTGACCCATCTCACATACACAGTCCCTGACCTCAAGGCTCTTGAACACTAATGAGACTCCAAGAGGTAAAAGGGGAGGCAGAAAACCCAGGGGATGCTCCCCTAAATGTGTGCTTAGTGCGCCTAGAAACTATCTAGATAATCTGAAATAGTTGGAGTTGAAACAATACAAACTATAATCAAAGGACGCCATTTTACAGGCAAGGACAGGGCTCCTGGGTGGCTCAGTCCGTCAACTCTTGATTTTGACTCAGGTCATGTTCTCAGGGTCTTGAGATCAAGGCTATTCACTGAACATGGAGCCTGCTTAAGATTCTCTCTCCTGAGGCTCCTGGGTGGCTCAGTCAGTTAAGGTCTGCCTTCAGTTTGGGTCATGATCCCAGCATCCTGGGATCGAGTCCCACATCAGGCTCCCTGCTCGCCACAGGAGCCTGCTTTTTCTTCTCCCTCTCCCACTCCCACTGCTTGTGTTCCCTCTTTTGCTGTGTCTCTCTGTCAAATAAATAAATAAAGTCTTTAATAACAAAAAAGAAAAAAATTCTCTCTCCCTCTCCCTCTGCCTTCACCCCCTAAACCCCAAAAATAAAATACAACAAAGGTAAGTCCAAGTCACAATGGTTCCTTGGTGGAACAGTGAAATTCTTCCCAGTAGCTGGCTTAAAATAAAATAATCTACAATTGCTCAGTTATTTTTGCCCAAGGGCAGACACCCGGATCTGGCATCCATTAGAGAGTCATGGGATCCTGTGATTCTGGGGGGACTTGGGGGTAGAACATAGGGCTTGTCAACAATATGAATTCACAGAAGGAACATATGACTAGCAATTTCATCATACCCTTTAGGGGCACACACTGTGTCGGAGGGGAACACTGTGCTGAACACTTAGCTCTCTTTTCCACAGAAGAAAACAAATATGGCCGGCCTCCTGGTGTTTCCTCTTACCCCATCCTGCACATGTTCTTTAAATTGCTTTGGAAGTACAAGATGTTCTTCTGAATACATGAGTTGTGGCCATAGTCAGGAAGTCAGCAAGTGAAGCGTCAGCACTTCCCTCTCTAACACTAAATTCATACTTCTCCACTCAGTCTTCCAGGGGCTCTGTCATCTCATCTCACCTCTGTCATCTGACCTCACTTCTTGGTGTTCCCACATCTCAGTTGGGTCTCCTCACTCACTGCACCACTTCCAACCTGGGAACTCCTGCCCAAATTGTCCCCTTCTCCTGGAAAGTCCTTCTCCCTCACTACTCCACACTCCCTTCAGCTGCCCTTAACCAATAACATGGATACCTGTGTTCTAGAGAACACATCAGGCAGCCATCCAGTGTTTCTCCGAAACCATTCTAAAAACTGATGTTTGGGGGCACCCAGGTGGCTCAGTCGGTTAAGCATCTACATTTGGCTCAGGTCATGATCCCAGGGTTCTGGGATTGAGTCCTGCTTTGGGCTCTCTGCTCAACGGGGAGTCTGTATCTTCCTCTTCTATTCTCCCTACTATGTTCTCCCTCTCTCTCTCTGTCAAATAAATAAATAAAATAAATAAATAATAAAATAAAAAATAAAATGAAAACAAATAAATAAATAATTAAAAAAAATAAAAAGCATTGAGTAGGAAGAATTCACCAGGCCTTCTTGGGTGGAGATGGGTTTCCCCTGAGGGACCAGCAGATAGCAAAGCAGTGACATATGAACAGCGGCTATGGGTCAGGTCTGTAGATGGTACTATTGGTATGAACTCTGTTGCAGTAAGCATGAGAGACTGACAGAAGGTCCAGGCCTTTGTGTGGCATTTTGGAGTTTGGGTGACAGCCCGCACTGCCTACTAGAACTTTATGATGGTAGGGTGGTGTCCCGGTGGCTCAGTTGGCTGGGCTCCTATTTTCGGCTAAGGTCGTGATTTCAGGGTCCTGGAATCAAGTCCCACATCTGGCTCCCTGCTCTGTGGGGAGCCTGCTTCTCTCTCTGCCTCACTTTCTCACTGTTTCTCATGAATAAATGAATAAAATCTAAAAAAATAAAAAGGTAGTAATGTGAGGAAACCATTTAAAAAAAAAGTTTAACAAAAGAAAAGAACTTTGTGATGGTAGAAATTAAGGGGATGGTTCAAGCAAGACAGTGGGTGGGAATTCCAAAGGTAGACTCAAATCTGAAGGGGAGGTCTTGGACATCTATTACAAGTTTGGGAAATCAATGTTTTAACTTGAATAAATATTTAAAATCTGCTTGTCTTTCTTTCTTTATTTTTTTTAATGATTCTCAATTCTGACAACCTTTTTGTGTTCATAGACCAAGCACCAGAGCAGAGCTTCTTCTAAATGCTGCAACTAAGATACAGAGATCCTGTTTGTGCTCTTGTACCGATCAGTAATATGGCTTACCCCGACTTAAAAGGGAAGTGGAGCCCCGCCCCGCCCTTGTTAAAAAATTCTCACCTCTGATCCACTCTTCTCAGCCTGCTGTTCACTCCTAGACTGTCTTGGTTTTGACCCCCGCAGCCTCCAACCCCTTTCCTTGTTTGTAGCTTTCATCTTTGTCTTGAGCTCAATCCTGTCTTACTAGCTGCATACTTGACTTCTCCAGACAGAATTTCTTTTTTTTTTTTTTTTTTAAGATTTTATTTATTTATTTGACAGGGAGAGACCCGGCAAGAGAGGGAACACAAGCAGGGGAGTGGGACAGGGAGAAGCAGGCTTCCCGCCGAACAGGGAGCCCCATGTGGGGCTCGATCCCAAGACCCTGGGATCATGACCTAAGCCAAAGGCAGATGCTTAATGACTGAGCCACCCAGGCGCCCCTCCAGACAGAATTTCTACCTCACTCTATCATCCCAGGAGACCGGGCAGAAATCCATGGCCAGTCCAAAGTGCCAGCCCCACACGGTGATCCCAGCAGGCTGGCTCCAGCTCCTGAAGAAGGTCAGGGAAGAGGAAGAAAGAGATCCCGGGGTGGTGCCCTGGCTTCTGTCTCAGATGATTAGATGGGCAGAGGTGACAAGAGAGGATGGTCGCCAGAGCAGAAACATAGGAAGACAGATATGGGAAAGAAGTTAATGAGTTCAGTTTTAGGGGTGCTAATTTTGAAGTGTTTCACATCTGCCTCTTGAAATCAGTATAAAAATCAGATACAAAAACCTGGTACACAGCAACCTGGTGTTCCTCTAGGACCCCTTCCCCAACATCCCTTCTTCCCAATGGACTATTCCTCCCATTACTTCCAGTTGACATGTGTCATCACACTTGCCAAACCTGTGTGAGCTGCTGGAGCTGCCTTTGTCTTTGAACCCCACCACCAGCCAGAGCACATGATGTGTAGTTTGTGTTACATTAAGTCGGACAGATATCAGTGAAAATTCATTGAACTGGTTACCATGAAGAGACCAGAAGTACAAAAATTAGGTTTGAACAAGGACAAAAAAGGACACTTTTTCTATAAAAGAAAGAAAGGAAAGGTACATTGTAGCTGTTCCCCAAAAGCTGACATTGTTTTACACCCTTCAACAAATGAAGTACAGGTTAATGACTCACTTTTATTAGGGAAAGTCCTAAATTGGCTAGTCACACATTTGGGAAACTGAGTCAGAGTCAAATTCCTTGTGACATGCTTTAAATTTATAAACACAATGCTTGCTCAATTATTATACTCAACAGGCAGGTAATCTTGCATTTAGGGAGCTCCCAGTTAATAGCTCCTGAGTGAATGAAGAAAAAAAACTTCTGGCTTGTCCAAGGGGTATGATCACTAAAGGCAGAGAATCAAAGGAAAAACATATTCTGGTTAGAAAGATTTACTTTAGCCACCACAGGCTTACTTTCCTCAGGAACACCCCTAACAGTGTTTTATTAACTTACTCAAAGTGTTGAGGTGTAATTTCAATTTTAACAAGATAAAACTCAGCAAATGTCAGTTGATCACTTCTTACTTACATAAACATAGAGCAAGATGCAATAGGACCATCTCTTCTGGGAAATATTCATGATAACATTTTGTAGCCCTTTGCACTTAGACAAATTTGGGGGTAGGATATATAATTATTTACAGAGTAATTTTTAAACAAACTTTTCCATATTTTTGTTTTGATTATTTTGTTCTTTGGATAATCTTTATTTGGTTCAAATTCTCTCTGTCATTTGTCCCATAAAGCCACATAGGACAAGAACTTAATTTACAAGATCATGGGCATATATTCAACAGAGAAAGTCAACCCACCTGTTCTCAGATGGCCTGGCTGCTACTGTGGAAACAAGTAAACTCAGATTCAAACACCGTGGAGCTCTGCTCAGTGATAAGAATCTCCTTTCACAACTCCTCCCCTGGGCATGGAGCTGTCTTCATGCCTGTAAATCACGGTCAAGTGGTTAAACATTGCTCTTCTCTCATTAGGTTTTTAAAATTAAAATGACTTTATTTCTTATTACGAAAGCAATGTCTTGTGTGATAGAAAAATCTGGAAACGCAGATAAGTAAAGCAAAGCAAAGAAAAATACCCTTGAGGTAATTGGACTTCTTGCTAATAGGTCAACCATGAGACGGGGATGGAGATACACTGCTGACTGGCATAGACAAGAAATGTCTGCCAAAAAACGCTGGGGATAAAGGTCCAGCTGTGAGTGTGCCTGAAATGTGCTGGCTCACACGTCAGAGCAGCTCTCAGTCTCAAGACCAGTTTTGCCACATACTAGTGGTTAAGAGACATCCAAATGAGTGTCTGTCTCTTTGAGAACTTTGTAATTTGTGGCATACAGTAGACACCCAATAAATGTTCAATGAATATTAGCAAAATTGTTTTAGGAGACAGCGAACCATTTCTCGTAATGTTGTCATTGGTCCACATATATATATATATTTTTTAAAGATTTTATTTATTTATTTGTCAGAGAGAGAGAGGGAGAGAGCGAGCACAGGCAGACAGAATGGCAGGCAGAGGCAGAGGGAGAAGCAGGTTCCCTGACGAGCAAGGAGCCCGATGTGGGACTCGATCCCAGGACGCTGGGATCATGACCTGAGCCGAAGGCAGCTGCCCAACCAACTGAGCCACCCAGGCGTCCCGGTCCACATATATTTTAATGATAATTTCTCTTCAAGGTAACTCCCTTCAGATTTTGTCTTTTATTTCATAGCTTCAAGATTATTCATTTTGGGTAAAGCCAAATAAAGTTGCTCATAGCTGATTTTAGAAAATCCTGGAAGGGCCAAAAAAGTTTTGGAGAAGCCACAGTATGAGCCCAGGTTACTACAATGCTTCCCCCCACCCCATTACTGGAACTGTAATGGTACATTACATTACTCACACTTGAAAACAGTGGGTTGATTACACAAGATGGTCTGTTCTGATTGGTTATTTGTGCTACCAGGATGAATTCTCAGTTGTCACAGATGCTCTTCAACATGGGTTCTATGATTTTGACAACTCAGGGGCTTGGAACAGTGTTCTGCCACAGACTTCATTATGTTTTTTTTCCAGGTCATGGCAGAAAACCCTTTTTTTTTTCCAACTTCCATCGAAATAAGAGGAGGGGCACTTAGATAGCTAAGTCTATTAAGTGTCTGCCTTCAGCTCAGGTCAGGACCGAGCCCCATGTCAAGCTCCCCACTCAGCGCGGAGTCTGCTTCTTCCTCTCTTTCTGCCCCTCCTCCTGCTCATGTGTTCTCTCTTGCAAATAAAAAATTAAATTAAATTAAATTAAATTAAAATAAGGATTTTTTGGCTACTCTGTTCATCCCTCAAATGAGTGGCCAAATCTTCACAAAAATATTTCTAAAGCTTTTTTCCAAATTAAAAAAAAAAGTTTCTTTAAATTTAGTTCTTATCGTTCATTTTATTTATTTTTTTAAAGATTTTATTTATTTATTTGACAGACAGAGATCACAAGGAGGCAGAGAGGCAGGCAGAGAGAGAGGAAGGGAAGCAGGCTCCCTGCTGGGCAGATAGCTTGATGTGGGGCTCGATCCCAGGACCCTGAGATCATGACCTGAGCTGAAGGCAGAGGCTTAACCCACTGAGCCACCCAGGCGCCCCTTATTGTTCATTTTAAATTATAATTGTTTAGAGTACCTGGGTGGCTCAGTGGATTAAGCCTCTGCCTTCAGCTCAGGTCAAGATCTCAGGGTTCTGAGATGCAACCCCACATCGGGATCTCTGCTCAGCAGGGAACCTGCTTCCCCCCTCTCTCTCTCTGCCTGTCTCTCTGTCTACTTGTGATCTCTGGCTGTCTAATAAATAAATAAACAAATATTTAAAAATAAATAAATAAATTATGATTGTTTGATATTCACTCTTGTAGGGGAGGGAAAAAAACTTTTCCCTCTGCTTTTTAGGTTCAATAAATGGGACCCTGCAAATTAGACTGAAAAAAAAAATAGAATAACAGGAGAAAAAGATTACTATGTATGCATATGGGGATGGGTCTTATGGAATGGAATGAAAACCCCAAAAGCCCTAGATACTTATATACCATTTTAACAAAGGGCAATAAATTTTTGAAAAAGAGAGACAGAAAAAAAATGATTCCTTGTAGGGACAGTAAATTGTGGAAAGGTAAATATACAGGGAAACTAATGGAAGATAAGGGTCATTTTAATAAGATTTGTGTGTGCAACTCCATCTAGGTGCCCACTTTCCATCTGAGGAATCTTTCCATTTGCAGAACTCTTCCGCAAAACTTCCCAGGAGCGGGGATTTATGGCAATCCTCATTTTTCAGAAGTTTCTGCTCTTAGACAAAGGACGTTCTAAGGAGGCTTCTCTCTGCATCTGTTGATTCTCAGCTGTCTTCAGCTCAAAGTAAATATGCAAAGGTGGTGTCCGTGGGGGTGGGGTACTCTGATTCCTTTCACTCTCATAATTAGTCATCTATTTGAATACCCTGAACCTCAGAGAATGGCTTTCTACAATGTAGAAATGTAGAGACATTTTCCCCATCACCCTTTTAAAAAGAAGTTCCCTAGTTTCTTTTAATCATTTATGTTGGCTACAAATCTTTGCTTTTCATCTTAATTGTCTTATTCTAAAGTGTCTAGTGTCTTGCAGTTAATATCCCACAGAACTGTGTATTCCTTCATTCAAATAACAATTACTCATAGAACTCAATTACTCATATCAATTATGCATGTCCATTCGCCATAAGACCTAGAACAACCCAGAGCAACCAGGGAGTGTCCCACTCTCACTGGGACCACACCTTCTTGGCTTTCATAAACCATGTTGGAAGCTTATTTCTTGAGAAATATAACTTAAATGGGGAAACTTCATACTTTGTCAACAATTCTCAATAGACTTTCTTTACTCTTAAAATATCTGCAATCAGTTTCATTCCTACTACATAGTATTATGGGACGAAAATAGCCATGAAGGACTAAATAACAACTCTAGCCTGGGTTGACTTTGCATACAGCAAATCAGTTTGTAAGGAAATTGTAGTAGAAACAACAGGTCCTGATTACAATGATCATCTGTCTATGGACATTGCTCAAAAGAAGAAATAACTTAAGGGCTACTCTGTTTGGCAGCATCAATATACGTGCTTGGAAGGTGGCAAGAAGGAAAACAAGTCTTGTAAATCAAAAGGTTTATAAAAATCTACTAAGTCAAAAAAGAAATCAGGACAGTGGTCACTTCTGTAGAAGCAGGGGGCCCCATCATGAACTTCAGATGCATTATTAATTTTTATTTCTTAAGCTCCATGAGAAGAAAGAGAAGAGGAAGAAGAGGAGTTTGTTATGGGGACAGAAAAAATGGCCCAAACTGACTATCTCAGAGATTCTGATTCAATTGTTCTGAGTTGGAACTAGATTTGGCTCTTTTTGGTAAGTATCCAAGGGCAGCCAGAGTTGAAACGGCTCATTACAGAACAAAATAGCTGTTAACGTAATTAGGAAGGAAAAAAAAATTTGGTCAGTGGGGCCACCATTTAAAAGTCATTTCACGGGGCGCCTCAGTAGGTTAAAGGCTCTGCCTTCGGCTCAGGTCATGATCTCAGGGTTCTGGGATCGAGCCCCACATCGGGCTGTCTGCTCAGCAGGGAGCCTGCTCCCCCCACCCCCTGCCTGCCTCTCTGCCTACCTGTGATCTCTGTCTGTGAAATAAATAAATAAAATCTTTAAAAAAATTAAAAATTAAAAAAGAAAAACTCATTTCACTTGCCATTTGCAAAGATGTGGACGGAACTAGAATGTACTACGCTAAGTGAAATAAGTCAGATAAAGATAAATACATTATGACTGCACTCCTGAGTGGAATGTAAGAAACAAAACAGATGAATGTATGGGAGCTTGGGAAATGAGAGAGGGAAACAAACCATAAGAGACTCTTAAAGATAGAGAACAAACGCAGGGTTGATGGAGGGATGTGGGTGGGGGATGGGCTAGGTGGGTGATGGGTATTAAGGAAGACACTTGTTAAGATGAGCACTGGGTGTTGTATGTAAGTAATTAACCGAATTCTACTCCCGAAACCAATATTGCGCTGTATATTAGTTAACTAGATTCAAGTAAAAATATGAAAACAAAATAAATAAAAGTCATTTTAACCATCTGTCATTTTTGCAAAACCAAAAGCAATCAATGTCATATTTGTTTTATAAAGTGTTTTAAATAGGACACCTGGGTGGCTCAGTGGGTTAGGCCTCTGCCTTCCGCTAGGGTCATGATCTCAAGGTCCTGGGAGCATCGGGCTCTCTGCTCAGCAGGGAGCGGGCTTCCCCCCTCTCTCTCTGCCTGCCTCTCTGCCTACTTGTGATCTCTCTCTCTGTCAAATAAATAAATAAAATTTTAAAAAATAAGTAAATAAAGTGTTTTAAATAAAGGGGTCCTAGCAGTCTGTATCAGGGGGAAAAACAGATCTAAATTGGATGCTTTATAGATTCATCAATGTGATCTAATACAACCAAAGCAAACAGTGTATGGACCCCCTTGGACAAAAAAGAGTTCAACTGGTGAGACATTAATCAGTGGGAAGAACTGCTGTTTTAGCAGTTCTTATGCTTGGGAGGTTTCCAATTGGCTAAAAAAAAAAAGAAGAAGAAGAAGAAGGAAGGAAGGAAGGAAGGAAAGATGAAAGGAAGGAGGAACAATTATTTCTAGGGACAGGGGGTTAGAAAGAAGACATTTTACAAAGTTTAAAAAAAAATGTACTTAACAGGGTACCTGGGTGGCTCAGTCCTTGGGCCTCTGCCTTCAGCTGAAGTCATGATCTCAGGTCTGGGATGGAGCCCGGAATCGAATTGGGCTCTCTGCTTAGCAGGGAGTCTGCTTCCTCCTGTGCCCCTCACCCTGCTCCTGCTTTCTCATTCTTTCTGTCTTTCGCTCTCAAATAAATATCTTAAAAAAAATTTTTTTTAATTTACAAAAAGATTTACCCATGTTGATCTGTGTAGCTATAGGCCATTCATTTCATCACTGTTCAGTATCCTTTTATATGAACGTATTAAGATTTATCCATTCTCCCGTTAACGAGTATACAGATTGTTTCCAGGTTTTTGTGATTACAAGGAACCCTTTAATGAACTTTTTTTTTTTAAAGATTTTTATTTATTTATTTGACAGGCAGAAATCACAAGTAGGCAGAGAGAGAGATTGGAGGAAGCAGGCTCCCCGCTGAGCAGCGAGCCCGATGCGGGGCTCTATCTCAGGACCCTGGGATCATGACCTGAGCCAAAGGCAGAGGCTTTAACCCACTGAGCCACCCAGGCGCCCCCCTTTAATGAACTTTTAGGCACATGTCTCCTTGAGCAAGGAAAGGAGAGTTTTTTTGATGATAAATAGTTAGAAATGGATTTTTTTTTCATTGAAGGATATGAACATTTTCAACTCCACTAAATATTGCCGAATTACCCTCCAAACTGGTTGCACAACTTTACATGTGCCCGAGCACTATGTGAGAGTACTTAACGTTCCAGTGCAAGTTACCAACCTTTAAAAATTTTGTCTAATTTTGCCTCTTTAAAAATGTTGCTTGTGAAACAATATCAGTTCGGGTTTTTTGGTTTGGTGTTTCTTGTTTTGGGGTTTTTTTTGTGTGTTTTTTTTAAATTTGCACTTTTCTGTTTATAACTGAGGCTGGTCGTCTTTGCATACATTGATTTGCTTCTCTTGCTTCCTCTTTCAGGAATCACTTATTTATGTGCTTTGACCATTTTTATATAGGATTTTTTATATAGGATTTCTTTTCCTTTTTGAATTGACTTGTAGATGTTCAAGAAGTATTCTGGATACTATCAGCTTCTCAATTGTGTGTGAGTTGTAAATATCTTTGTCCTATTTGTGACATCATTTCATTCATATTTGAGGTCTTTTTTGTCCAGAAGTTTTCATTTTATTTTATTTTATTTGTTAAGATTTTATTTATTTATTTGATAGAGAGAGACACAGCAAGAGAGGGAACACAGGCGGGGGAGTGGGAGAGGGAGAAGCAGGCTTTCCGCCGAGGGAGGAGCCCGGTATGGGGTTTGATCTCAGGATCCTGGGGTCATGACTTGAGCTGAAGGCAGACGCTTAACAACTGAGCCACCCAGGAGCCCAGAAGTTTTCATTTTAATATTCAAAATGTTTAAAACTGATGGCTACCAGAGGGAAGGGCCAGGGGTGAAGTAGGTGATAGGGATTAAGAAGTGTACTTGTCATGATGAGCACTGGGTGTTGTATGGAACTGTTGAATCACTGTATGTACAACTCAAATCAATATTACACTATACGTTAACTGACTGAAATTTAATAAAAATATTTAAATTATTCTTTCAAAAGTCTTTCCCTACATGTTTTATGCTTATTGTGTCTCATCTAAGAAATCTTTTCCTACCCTGATGGACATAAATATATTCTTCTATATTAACTTCTAAATTTTTTTTTAAATTTTATTTATTCATTTGAAAGAGAGAAAAAGCACGAGTAGGGGGGACAGGGAGGGAGAAGCAGGCTCCCAACTGAGCAGGGAGTCAGATAGAGGGCTCAATCCTAGGACCTGGAGATCATGACCTGAGCCAAAGGCAGACACTTAACCATCTGAGCCACCCAGGTGCCCCTAACTTCTAAATTTCCTAAAGATTTTCACTTTACAATTAAATCTTCAATCCTTCTATAATTTACCTGCTTATGGTATGAAGTGAGGATCTGATTTTTTTCCTGCATACATAACAAATTATTCCAGCACCATTCATGGAAGAGCTTAATGATCTATAACAGTAACTCTTGTCACATCAGGTTTTCAGCTTCCTCCCCTCCATAGGTCATTACTTTTCTTAATTTCCTATGTATCTTTCCAGAATCTCTCTCTCTTTTTTAAAGATTTTATTTATTTATTTATTTATTTATTTATTTATTTATTTATCACAGAGAGAGAGCACAACCAGGGGAGTGGCAGGCAGAGGGAGAGGAAGAAGCAGGCTCCCCGCCAAAGAGGGAGCCGGATGTGGGACTCGATCCCAGGATCCTGGGATCATGACCTGAGTGGAAGGCAGCCGCTGAACCTACTGAGCCACTCAGGCATCCCTCTTTCCAGAATCTCTTTATGCATATACAAACAAATATAAATATGGATCTTATTTTTCACTTTTCATCCCTCAAAACTGTGTCCTCCACCTTTTTTTATATACAATATCTTTTAAGGCTCTTTGCGCATCAACACATAGATAACGTCCTGATTAATTTCACATGTCATCTTATTTTATGTATGTATCTACGTATGTATGTTTAGCCAACCTGCCACTGATAGACCTTGGGTTGTTTTCTACCTTTTCCTTTAGCAAATAATCCTGCAATAATGAACCTTGTGTAAACAACTTTTTTCCCATGGGTAAGAATATCTGTAGCATAAATTTCTAGAAGTAGAAATGCTGGGTCAAAGGCTATAGGTGCTTGTATGTATTTTGTATGTATGTATAGGCTATAGGTGACTGTATGTATTTTGTATGTATGTATAGGCTATAGGTGACTGTATGTATTTTGGTAGATGTTACCAAACCTTGCCGTAGGCAATGTATTGGTTTACACTCCCACCAGTGTGTACCACAATGCCATTTCCACACAGTTTTCCCACAGAACACGTTATCAGACTCTGGGTATTCTGGCAGTCTGACAGATGTTCACATTCCTTGCTCCTTCTTCTGTTGGGTTACTAGTTTTTGTCCTCTCGATTTCTAGGAGCTCTTTATATACTAGAAAGACCAGTCCATTACCTATAATATAGGTTGCAAATGTTATTCCCCAGCTGTCCATCTTTTCACTTTGTATACTTTTTTTTTTTTTTTGCTTTTGGTTTTATTTTCATGCAAACTTTGCCTTTATGTAATCGATTTAAGAAATTTTTCTTTTATACCTTCTGGATTTTAAGTCATAGGCTGTAAGGGCTTTTTCACATTAAGATTTCAAAGGATTCCCTCCTGTTTTCTTCTAGAACTTTCATGGTTTTATTTTTCACATTTAAATATTATATCCCTGAGGGCACCCTGTGGTCAAGGGTTGCAGTCTTGATTTCAGCTCAAGTCATGATCTCAGGGTTGTGAGATTGAGCCCAGATCAGGCTCCATACTGGGTGTGGAGCCTGCTTAAGATTGTCTGTCTCAGGGTCACCTGGATGGCTCAGTTGGTTAAGTGTCTGCCTTCGGCTCAGGTCATTGGGATCAAGTCTTATATCTGGTTCCCTGCTCAGCTGGGAGTCTGCTTCTCCTTCTACTCCTCCCTCTGCCCCTCCCCTTGCTCATGCTCCCTCTCCCTCCCCATAAATAAATAAATAAATAAATAAATAAATAAAGTCTTTAAAAAAGATCATCTTTTTAGCTCAGGTCATGATCTCAGGGTCCTGGGATTGAGTCCTGCATTGGGCGGCGGTGCACACTTCTCCCTCTCCTGCCTGCTGTTCCCCCTGCTTGTGTTCTTTCTCTCTGTCAAATAAATAAATAAAATCTTTAAAAAACTTTTTTTCTTCATATAGGTCTTAGACATTTTTTATTTAGTTTATTCCTAGGTATTTTAATTTTGTTTTTGTTGTTGCTATTGTAAATGGGGCTTTTCTTCCGTTTGTCTGACTGTGGTATATATATACATATATATATATATATATGTATATATATGTATATGGATGTTATGATTATAAACTTGGGAAACTCAGGATAATTGAATAAGAAACTACCAAGTAAAATAAGTTAGGTAAAGGCTTAGTAGTTTCATATATATATATATATATATACATATATATATATATATACAGTAATAGTTTTACTTTTTTCCTTTCTAGTTTCTACCTCTCTAATTTACTTCTCTTGTCTAACTACATTAGCTAAATTCTTGGGCACCCTGTTACATAACGGTAGTGATAAGGCACATCCTTATATTGTTCCTGACTTTAATGGAAATGTTTCTAAGTTCCGCCATGAAGCAGGATGTTGGATTTTGAGCTGAGATCAATCCATTTTGCCATGTTAAAGAAATAACCTGTTTATATCTATTTTATTCAGTATTTTTATTGAACATAGTTTTTTAATTTGGTTAAACATATTTTCAGCACCTATGAAGATAATTATATAAATTTCTCCTCATATTAATATAATGAAATATATTAAAATACTACCAATATTGAAATTTCTGGAATAAACTGTACCCCAAATTTCATTTCCTCCTGCTTTCTGGCCATATCCTCCTTTTTCTCCTCCATCTCCTTCGTAAGTTCTTATATTTCTGATTTGGGTCTTCTTTTAGAGAAGCAATTTCTTATATTTTTAAAAAATTCATAGCAAAATATTTGGCGATTATTTCCAACATTATTTTTTGTTGTGTCTTCTCTGGTTAGTTTTGCTGCTGTTTCTCACCTTTTATAATTTCAGTATCTCGGTTTGGGTGTCATGGCTTTTTTGTGACTCAGTATGGAATGAGTTGAGGTTCCCTGGCCCAACTATTTGCAGTAATTATTTTCAGAGAGTCTATTTTTGCTAGCATTTTCTGAGGTGAGATGTCTCTGAACCATTGCATTATTTTCCACATACCTTTGTTGCACGCCATGAAAACTTGCAACATTTCCAATTTTTTCTTTCATTGTTACACATTTAGTACTTACAAAGGCTAAACTTCCTGGATTAGCTACACTAACATGAATGAGGCTATTTTTTTTTGCATTAATAAGATGCCCAAATAATTATTTTCTGGTTTTTAATTACTTCATGATGGGTGGGGAATAATAGACGAGTCTTGTTTCCTTTGACAAAGTAGAAATAATCTTTTGCTTTAATTATAAAGTATTTTAATTTTTTAATGCAGATAATATGGAAACATGGCTCTGCAATTCTACAATGAATAATTTATTACCATTCACATTTTGTTGTTTTAGGCTTTCAAGCTTTTTTCTAAGTATACTCTGAAAGTATACATGCTCACATGCATTTTTTTAAATGAAATAATAACATGAATTCTATTTTGTAGCCTGCTTATCATGGCCCTCTTTCTGCTAATCAATATAAACTATAGTTTTTCAGTGAATACAGCATCATTTATATCACCAATCTTCTGCTGATAATTACTTAGGTGATCTCCTATTTCCACTACTATAAATAATATTTCCATGAATATCTTTTGCTCTTGTCTAGTTGTTTTCTTTTGTTTTTATTGAAGTATATTTGACATAAAATAGCCTATTAGTTTCAGGTGTACATCATTATGATTTGGTATTTTTATCCACTGCAAAATGACCCCCACAATAAATCTACTCACCATCTATCAGCATACCAAGTTATTACAATAGTATTGACTATATTCCTTATGTGTACACTGCACCCCCATGACTTATGTTGTTATAACTGGAAGTTTATACCTCTTAATCCCCTCCATCTATTTTGTCCACCTCTAACTCTCTTCCCTCTGGTAACCAATAGTTCATTTCCTGAATCTATGAATCTGTTTGGGGTTTTTGTTTGCTTATTCATTTGTTTTATTTCTTAGATTCCACATGGAAGTGAAATCATATGGTATTAGTCTTTCTCTGTCTGACCTATTTCACTTAGCTTCATACCCTCTAGGCCCATCCTTGTTGTGGCAAATGGCAAGATTTTACTCTTTTGATGGCTGTGTAATACTCCATTGTAATGTTTCACATGTCTTCTTTATCACTTCATCTATTGAGGGCACTTCGGTTGTTTCCATATCTTGGCTCTTATAAATAATGCTGCAATGAACATAGGGGTGTATGCATCTCTTCGAACTGGTGTTTTTTTTTTTTTTTCCTTTGTATAAATACCCAGAAGTAGAATTGCAGAATCTTAGGTATTTCTCTTTTTAACTTTTTGAGGAACCTCCATACTGTTTTCCATGGCAGCTGTACCAAATTACATGCCCACCAAGAGTGCATGGGGGTTTCCTTTTCTCTACATCCCCACCAAAACTTGTTATTTTTTTGTCTTTTTGATAATAACCAATCTCGTTATTTTCCTAGAATACATTAATTATTAAGCAGAAAACCACTAGGTCAAAAGGTATAGCTATTCTATTTTTTTAAAGATTTTATTTATTTATTTGACAGAGATCACAAGTAGGCAGAGAGACTGGCAGAGAGAGAGGAGGAAGCAGGCTCCCTGCTGAGCAGAGAGCCTGATGTGGGGCTCAATCCCAGGACCCTGGGATCATGACCTAAGCCAAAGGCAGAGGCTTAAACCACTGAAGCACCCAGGCACCCCACGGTATAGCTATTTTAAAAGCAAATCACTGTATATTAAATGTAGCTTCAATTAAGCCTGAATATAACCTAACATTCATATATTGATTTTTACTACTACAGTAAGTAGTTATAAAATGTTCCTACTCTAAAATAATTTATAAGCAAATCTCAAATAAATGAGAATGCCTAATTCACAGAAAGTTTTTGTCCTCCCCTCCGAGGACAAAAGTTTCTCGTCCCCCCAAAACAAAAAATTCTGTTTTATGTTATAGTCCATCTAATACTTCTGTCTTCCTAAAAAAAGAAATGATGTATTAGAATTAATTTCTTTACCATGTCTTTCAACAGGATAAAAAAGTCTAAGAGTGACCATAAAAAGGCTTATTATATTTTATTTTATTTTATTTTAAAGATTTTATTTATTTATTTGCTAGAGAGAGAGAGAGACAATGAGAGAGGAAACACAGGCAGGGGGAGAGGCAGAGGCAGAAGCAGGCTTCCCACTGAGCAGGGAGCCCCAGGACCCGGGATGACGACCTGAGCTGACAGCAGACACAACAACTGAGCCACCCAGGTGCCCCAAGACTGTTTTTTTAAGTCAGGTTCATGAAGGTATAATCTGTGTACAGAAAATACTCTATTGGATGTAAAGATTTATGAGTTTTGACATATGCATTCAGTCATATAACTGCAATTGCGATATAGAACGGTTCCATCAGCCCAACAAATTTGCTCAGGCTTTCCTATTGGCAATCCCTCCCCAGCTCCAGGCCCTGGAAACAACTGAGATGATTTCTATTCAAACAGTTTTGCTTTTCCAGAATTCCAATTAAACAGATTCATACAGACTTTTGAAACTGGCATCTTTTACTCTACAGATGGAGATATAAGAGTTGATGTTGCAGTCCAGAAACTTCAGGGCATGCTGGTAGGCAGGAGACTCGGGGCAGGTTTCCATGTTTCAGTCTTGAAGCAGAGTTACTTCAAGAAACTGAGCCTTTGCTCTTAAGAATTTCAGCTGATCAGGGATGTCTGGGTGGCTCAGTCCATTAGGCACCTGCCTTTGCCTCAGGTCATGATCCCAGGGTCCTAGGATCAAGTCCCACATTGGGCTCCTTGCTCAGAGGGAAGCCTGCTTCTCCCTCTGCCTACTCTGCCTGCTGCTGCCCCTGCTTGTGTCCTCTCTCTCTCTCTCTCTCTCTCTGACAAATAAATAAATAAAAATATAAAAAACAAAATCATTAATGTAAAAAAAAAAAAGAACTTCAACTGATCAGACAAGGCTACCACATTAAAGAAGGTATATGCATTACTCTAAATCTGTTGATTATAAGTGTTAATCACATTTTAAAAATATATTTGCAACAATATCTAGATTCATACTTGACCAAACAACTGGGCATCAGAACCTTGCCAAGCTGACACATGAAATTAAACCATCACATACATATGTGTACATTTACCTAACTATCCCCTCTGCTTTCTAAATTGGCTGTATCACCAACAATGTCTGAGTGTTCATGTGAGTGATTTTTTAAAAACCTTCATTTGTTCAATATTTATTACATACATACTATTTGCCATAAGCCCTGGAGATGTAAAGAAAGTGAATCAATGTTAACCTCAAACATCCATAAACATCCAAATGAGTATTTTCTACTTCCAAGTATCAAGCATTGGAGGAAGTCCATATATTCTAACACAGGTTTAAAAGGTTGAGTTTGCTGTTCAGTGTTACACAGCTCATAAGCCTAGTTTACTAGTCAGTTGATCATAGCCTTCAAAATTTGGCTGGCGTTTACAAATTTAACCATATCTGTCTTGCTTCCAGACGTCTTGGCAGCTACTCCCGGTTGGTGCAGTCCTGCACCTAAAGGAAGATTGTGGCTGCAAAGAAGATGAAGAAGGCACTGGAGTCAATCAACTCTAGGCTCCAACTTGTTATGGAAAGTGGAAATTACCTGCTAAGGTACAAATGACTCTGAAAATGATCAGACATAGCAGAACAAAACTGGTCCTCCTTGCCAACGACTGCCCAGTCTTGAGGAAATCTGGAATAGAAGATGGTGCCATATTGGCCAAAACTGGCATCCATCACTACAGTCGCAATAATATTGAATTAAGCACAGCCTGTGGGAAATACCACAGAATACGTTCGCCGGCCACCATTGATCCAGGGGTTCTGGTATCATTAGAAGCATGCCGGAACAGATGGGTGAAAGGTAAATCATGCAAAATGTTACCTTAATAAAACTGGCCAGAGCTTGTCTAAAAAGAAAAAGAAAAATGTAACCATCTTATACATGCCCTCAGCAGAGACCAATATCTTAATTAGAAGGATAAAACCAGAAAACCTAAAAGGGGTAGACTATCTTGACCATTGTTTTTACCTTCCTCCATAGGAGGAGATGTCAGCTATTAATGAAGAATGAGGGGGTTATGCATGTCAGCTATGCCTCATCAGGGAAGAGAGGAAAGAACAACTTCTTTTAGAGGATGGTGCTTAGCTCAGTGCCCAGCCAGTCATCTCATTTCCATGGTAATGCTGTCTCTCCTTCCCACTCCAGCGAGCTCTGCCTACCTCAGCTGATGGACCAGCAGCATCTGCATCAGAAATCAAATAACACTTTCCAATAAAAACCTCAATGACAACCTTATACAAAAGGACTAGAACCACAAGGATCATGGGCAGTGGTTTTGAGAGAAATGAGCAGAATGAGCCCAATGTTTATGACTTTCACTTTTAGCATCATTTCACCCTTTAGCAACATGGGAAATCGATGACTCAGAAATCAGGAAGCTCATAGATGAGCAGGGCTTAGCACCCAATGGGTAGAAGTACCAAGGAAGTAACAGAGCTGGAGCTTTCCACAGCAAACTCGCCAGGTTTTCAGGACTGCTCCCAGCAGGACCTCCCCAGGGCCTAGCCCCACAGTGCCTCAGTGCTTGTCCGAGAACTCTCTCCCTCTCTCCTGGGATTCTACCTATTTCTCTTCTCTTGCCTTCCATTCTAAGACCACCTGCTGGGGGACGCTCTCCCGGCCTATCTGCCCCCTGGGTGCTGCTCCTCACCCACCCCATCGCTGGGGGTGGGCACTTCGGGGTCTTTCCCTATTATCTGTTTTCATGTTCTATCATTTCCTCTTGTTATCATCCTATTCCCTATTCCCACAATTCCTTTAGGCTTTCTTCCTCTTGCTTTCCCTTTGCTGCTCTTCTCCCCAGCTTAAGCCTTAAGTGCCTTCACAAAGACAGACATGCTCCTTTTTCCAAGGGAAAGGCTCTGGGCTATGGTGGATGGCCAGCCACCAAAGTCCATGCCCTATAACATAGGCCCTAATATAAAATACTGGTGAATAGATATCCACAGTGGAAAGGCGTCCCTTTGGGGCACCTGGGTGGCTAGGTCGGTTAAGCATCTGCCTTTGGCTCCGGGTGGATCGGGGAGTCAAAGTCTCTTGTCAGGCTTCCTGCTCCCTCTCCCTCTGCCTGTCTGCACAACGCCCCCCTCCCACTTGAGCTCACTCTCTCAAAAATAAATAAATAAAATCTT
Organism: Enhydra lutris kenyoni; assembly: GCF_002288905.1. Lineage (NCBI taxonomy): Eukaryota > Metazoa > Chordata > Mammalia > Carnivora > Mustelidae > Enhydra > Enhydra lutris. Next base: position 10,740,073 of record NW_019154131.1, read on the forward strand.
TTTTAAAAAATCACACATACACACACACACACACACACACAAAAGATGTACCTTCTTCAAAGACATAAGCCATCCTACATTGTGGCTACACATAAAGACACATTTACTTCAATATTCTTGTTGGGTAGTCCTTCACATGCCCATTTCCCCTTCTTTTTTTTTTTTTAAGATTTTATTTATTTGACACACAGAGAGAGATCACAACTAGGCAGAGCAGTAGGCAGAGAGAGAGGGGGAAGCAGGCCCCCAGCTGAGCAGAGAGCCTGAGGCGGGGCTCGATCCCAAGACCCTGGGCTTTAACCCACTGAGCCACCCAGGTGCCCCCCATTTCCCCTTCTTCTTCACCAACCACACCCAAGTTTAGTAAGTGCAGCAGTGAGTCAAGCTATAGAAAACGACATTTCGGGGCGCCTGGGTGGCTCAGTGGGTTAAGCCGCTGCCTTCGGCTCAGGTCATAATCTCAGGGTCCTGGGATCGAGCCCCGCATCGGGCTCTCTGCTCAGCAGGGAGCCTGCTTCCTCCTCTCTCTCTGCCTGCCTCTCTGCCTGCTTGTGATCTCTGTCAAATAAATAAATAAAATCTTTAAAAAAAAAAAAAAAGAAAACGACATTTCTTCACCAAGGATGACCAATGAGAGGTGAGTGGTTGTGAGTTGGGGCTTCAGGGAAAGCCCATTAAAGAGGGCTGGTCAGCTGACACCTGACATACCCTTTGCCTTTTCCCCTTTGCTATGGGTCACACTGTGCTCCCCATACCTCCCGCATTCATATGTCAAAGTCCTAATTCCTAAAACTGACTGTATTTGGACATAGGGTCTTAAAGTGGTAGTTGGGTTAAACCAAGGGTTATAAGTGTGGCCCCAATCCAATATGACTGGTGTTTTTAGAAGAAGAGGAGATTAGGACACAAACATGGATGAAAAGGGAAGACTGTGTGAGGACACAGGGAGAAGCCAGTCAATTATAAGCCAAGGACAGAGGCTCCAGAAGCAGCTAACTCCGCCCACACCCTAATCTCTGACCTCTGGCCTCCAGCTGTGATGTAATAAATTGTGGGGGAGGGGTGCCTGGGTGGTAAAGTTGATTAAATGACTGACTCTTGGTTTCAGCTCAGGTCTTCACCTCAGGGTCCTGGGATGGAGACCCCCATCGGGCTCTGCGCTCAGCTCGAGTCTACTTCTGCCTCTCTCTCCTTCTCCCCCAGCTTCCCTCACTTTCAAGAAAATAAATACATCTTTGAAAAATAAATAAATAAATAAATAAATAAATAAATAAATAGCTGTTTGTTGCTTCAGTCACCAAGTCTGAGGTACTTGAGGCAGCCCTAGGAAGCTAACACACCTTTCTCTATCTTCCCACCTCAAAACAGGAGTCATGGAATCAATCACAGAGCCATCTTGAAACCATGGAAATCCTCATGCTCCTTGCTCCGAATGTGGAGCCAGGAGTTAGAAGACCCCAGGACACAGATGACACCTTGTGGCCCTCTAGCCTACATCGTCAATAGCTCTGTTGGTGCAGGTCTTCATATCAGCAGCCACGTGCAATGTTCACCTCTTTACCAACTGGGCACTTTTTTCTCAGCCCCATCACTAGCCTTCCTTACAAAATCCTTCCGCTCCCTTCTCTCTGATTTTCTGGGACCCCCTCAGAAGAAAGCCGCGCATGCAGCAACCTATTGGCTCTAGGTCCTTCCTCTCTGCTGTCTTCCCATGTGAACAGTCCCTAGTGTTAGGTCACCCGGAGGACCTCCCCCATGGCCACTGCAAGTGGCAGCTCCAAGAGATCTCTGAAACCGCCCCAAATGCTTTATTTCCCAAATCTAGCTCTCGGATGGCCTCCGCCCCCCACCCTGTGTTATCCTCTGCCATCAGGCCCTGAAGCACCTGAACCCTGGAGTTTCTAACAAATCACCTCCTCCAGCCTCTGGCTCAGCCAGGCAGGAGCACAGCACCACACCATCTTCTGGTCTTATGCCCCTCTCTTTAACTTCCAAACGCCTCCCTTCAATTCCAAAGTAATTCCAAAGTCATCTTGGATTTGCTTTTCTCTTTCCCAGAATGTTTGCACCAGGAGAAGCATTTATGGAAATCAGTTGCACTTCAGTCAAAACCCTTTGAAATTCCAAATACCAGGACCCAAGCTATAGTATTTGAGGAGAACGCCCAATTGTGAAAAGATCAGACGAAGTTGACATTGGCCTAGTATTGCTAGTTTGTGGAGTAATTCTAGTGGAAAGGTTATAGCTGTGAGAGCCCGCAAGCATTTTGGAGCAACCTCAAAGTCCACATTGTCCTCTGTTAGTTACTAAAAAATGATTCTATCAGAGCCAGGGTAGAGAGCATGAAAAAATTTCCCAGCCTGTTCGTTCACCTTTCTTCCTTGAGTTTTGGGCAATCACTTCACGATCTAATTATTTTGCAGGAGGATTTTTTACATCTGAAAAAATCCTCTTTTCTAGGTTAAAGGGAAGCACACACTAAGGTTCACAGTGGCTCTCTCGCAGAGGAAGAATTGTGAATTGTTATTGCTTCCTTATACCTTCCTATAATTTCAAGTTTTCATAATGAGACCACATTTGTGCTATAAAAAGAATAGGTGCAGGGTTTTTGTTGTTGTTGTTGTTGTTGTTGTTGTTGTTGTTGTTGTTGTTTTAAATAGAGGAAAATCTGTCTTCCTTCCAGACTTATCTTAGAGAAACCCAATTCAAACTATTAAACATGTCTATTACTTCCTTCCTGGATGGAAAAATGGATGTGTTGGCCCCTGGCATTTATCAACACCACTAACACGATTGTTTCATTCTAACCTCCTCAAGGCCAAAGAGTTGCTTTCCCCCATTTTGCCCCCTGGATAAAACCAATGTTTTAGACACTGTGAACATAATTGAAATAATCTAAGTCAGATGATTCAAAAGTCTAAGACCGGAAGAAACAGCTGGTGACTACAGTAAGAAAGTCAGTCTGCGAAGCAGCTCTTACACAGTATCCTGGGGAAACCGGGCATTCAGCCATGTGGAACAGTTTGTGTTTTTGTGAGACAGCCTAGGAAGGCATTTTTTTATTGCAAGAGTCTTTTTTTTTTTTTTTTTTTTTAAGATTTTATTTTTAGGAGCACCGGTTTGGCTCAACAGATTAAGCGTCTGCCTTCAGCTCAGGTCATGATCTTGGGGTCCTGGGCTGGAGCCCCATGTGGGGGAATCCCTGCTCAGCAAGGAGTCTGCTTCCCCCTCTCCCTTTGCCTCTCCCCCTGCTTGTGTGTGTTTTCTCTCTCTCAAATAAATAAATGAAATCTTTGAAAAAAATTTATTTCTAAGTAATCTCTACACCCAATGTGGGGCTCGAACTTACAACCCTGAGATCAAGATTCTCACATTCCACAGACTGAGCCCACCAGGAGACCCCACAAGAGAATTTTTTAAGCCCAAAGAAGAAACGTGCTGAAAGCCAGCTGTCTCTTCACCCTGCACGGTGTTCTTAAACAGTGGTGGGAAGTCATGTTTGACTTTATTTGGGATTATTTTATTTTATTTTATTTTATTTATTTAATAGGTTTTATGTATTTATTTGACAGAGAGATAAAGAGCACATATAGGCAGAGAGGCAGGCAGAGGGAGAGGGAGAAGCAGGCTCTCTGCTGAGCAGGGAGCCCAATGAGGGGCTGGACCCCAGGACCCTGAGATCATGACCTGAGCTGAAGGCAGATGCTTAACCCACTGAGCCACTCAGGCACTCCTATTTGGGATCATTTTAGAGAAATGTCTAGCTCTCCTCCCTTTAGCCCTCTGTAAAGCAGGGACGGTAACACCAAGAGAGGTGTTAGAAGAATGAGATGAGACGTTCACCCATGTATTCAATTAATAGTAATTTAATTTCAATGTGAATAATTGAGGAGCTGATTAAATGGGTAACTCCCCAACTTCAAACTTTTGCTTCTCATTTTTTTCCTCCTCCTGTCAGACCTGATAACTTCAATCCCTTTCATCTCTCTGTCTATCTGTGTAGACAGTGGTATGATAATAGGAAAACCAGTCAATTTTTGCTTCTACTTCAGCAACACAGACTAGGGAGGACTACTGCACAAATAAGGACTTTTATCCACAAGCTCCCCATTTCATTTATCCATGCTCTCCCAGTTTTCTCAAGTCTATAGGATTCTTTTTACTAAGTGTACTGAACCTGGATATTGGCTGGGGAAAATAAACACAAAAAAATTCAAGAGCACTTCTACCAACAGGACCCCAGAGCTGGAGATGCCTCTGTGCCTCCCAGTGCAGGGCAAGGGCTGAGTCAAAAGTGCCAGGGATATCTGGCTCCTCAGCCTCCAGCCCAAGCCTAAACCTGAAGGCAGAGATGATAGCCAGCAGTGACTGATCACCTATAACTACCCATATCCCTTTCACTTCTCACTTAATATCTAATTGATTTGGCTGAATCCTATGAAAGAGGTCGCCATTCATGTAAACCAAAAGTGGTTGAGTAGTCATAATCTCATGTGGCTCAATCTAATATTTGTCATTATACTTATGTCTGTTCTATAGAGAAGGAAACTTTTTTCCTAAAAAAGTCCTGAATCTTTCCACTCAAGCTCCTGTGCCAGTTGAAGGAAAAAGTCCAGCCTGGGGTACAACCCATTTTAAAAAGGTGGCTCTGTACAGGAGTGCCTGTTCCCACCACTTTAACCACTACCCACTGGCCCATGGTCGCACTCCCTCCTGGGCCCTGCTGGCCTCCCAGCTTCATCAAACCCTGAAAATTATGCCCTTGAATTAGCCAGTTTCAGTCTGAACAAAGAACTACTCAAAGCATTCTTGTTTGCCACCTAAAAGAAAAGGAATTAGGTGGCTATACCACATACGTTCCTGTATCTAGATTTGTCTGATTCACAAATCAGACAAATCTCTCTCTCTTTCTGGGGTTCTCATGGTTATCTGCTTGGTGAACAAAATGCGACTATTCTAACTATTCTACTATTTGCTAAGATGGTTGTAAGTGTGGGAATCTCTGCTAAAGCCCGTTGTTCTCGTCTCTGAATTTCTGGAGTTCTTATTAGGCATCTACCCATTTCTGCAAACTTTATTGAGCCCTGTGATGGTTAACTTTATGTATCAGCTTGGCAAGGTTCTGAGCCCAACGGTCAGAGGCTTTTCTAGATGTTGCTGCGAAGGTATTTATGGATATGATTAACGTTTATAATCAGTCAGCTTTGTGTAAAGCAGATTAGCTCGATAAAGCCTCATCCCATCAGATTGAGAGTCTTAAGAGCAAAGACTGAAATTCCCCGAAGAAGCAGTTTCTGGCTCAAGACGGCAACCTAGGGACACTGCCTGAGCTTCTAGCCTGGTGGATTTCAGACTCAGGACTACAGTAGCCCTGCTACCTGAATGTCCAAGACTACGAATTTCAGACCTGTCGATCCTCAGCATCATCTGAGTCAATCTTTTAAGGTCAATCTATCAGCTATCTATCCAATTAGCTAGCAGCCATCTTACTGGTTCTGTTTTTCTGGAGCAGCCTCAGAATGTGGGCCAGGCACTGTACTAATTAATGAGGGTCTGGATAAACCTATGATGAGACATCTTAAGGTCAGGGCTATTAGAATGAGAATAAATTGGTGTGGAAACCACAAAGGAGATGACTTATTCTGCCTGGGGGTAATTAAAGAAGTTGTGCTTACAGAAGTGGCATCTGCTCTGGAGCTCAAAGGGCAAGAAGGCATTCCCAGGGTGTCCAGGCGTAGAGGAGGTGTTATTTGGGGAAAGGCATTATAGGAACCATTCACTAAGCCCAGGATCCTGTGAATCCAATATGGTGCCCAAATATTGCAGGTACACATTATGAAGCACCGTGAGACCAGGACGGAGAAGACTGGGACCAACCAAGTTGTAGCGGTTGTATTGAAACTGAGATATCACTTCTTGGCCAAGGTTGGTGGTGGAGTTTAGAATTAAGTGCTAGCTGAGACTGAGGGGAAAAGCAAAAGAAATATCATTTCAGCACAAGGTAAAACTCTTCATTTTGAAGATAGAAAAGAATTTAAGTCAAGAGAACGTCACTCTTCAGGCAACAAACACTTGGTGAGTATTTACCCTTGGCCAGGAAATGTTCTAGGAGCTAGAAATACAGCCATGTATCAGATAGAGGTCTTAGGCTATACAGCCTGGGGTTAGGCAGAAAGGAATTACATGTTCCCCAGCCCAGCCCAAGCTAGAACTGAATCAAATGGAGGTCACATTCACAATGTCAACCATGTCCTTGCAAAGTCTCTCAGTTATTTCAGGAACTATCATTATCAGACATCTATCATTAACTTCCTGCTCTGCTCTGGTCACTTCAAACATCTGCTGTTGAAGCCCCTGCTGTCAGGCAAGCTGCCTCAGGCCATTTCTACTGCTTCCCCCACCACCCGCCTCAGGGAAAACATCTCCAACCACAATGTTCCAGATGGTTTAAAAATATATATACTTACTTATAAATAATTATAAAATTAATTACATATATAAACAATTTTATTAGTTTTCTATGGTGGCAGTTTTCTATAGTTTTCTACAGTATTTTTTATTTAAAAAAAATTACCCCAGGGGTACCTGGATGGCTCAGTCTGTTAAGCTTCCAACTCTTTTTCTTGGCTCAGGTCTTGATCTCAGGGTCATGAGTACAAGCCCCACACTGGGATCCAAGCTCAGCGTGGAGCCTACTTTTAAAAAAAAAATTACCTTGTACATCAGGTTATTAAGAATTAGAATGATTGCTAGTAAGTATTGGCAAAGATGTGAAGAATGGGAACACTATTGGTAGTGATAGGTTTAGGACATGCCACCCCAAAATGTGGCACCTTGGCATATTGAATATCTTAAGCAGAAGGAATTTGAGAAAACGGCAAATGGGGAAAGGTGTCACCCACATACCCTTCTCCCTTGAAACGGGTCAATGAAATTCCCACGTGAAAGCTGCCTTCTCTGTACTAGGAGTAGGAAAATATTCTTATCACCAGAGACAGGGAATCTGGGGCTGAGGAAAACGGACAAGCAAACGTTGTTCAACTAATACTTATCTTCCAGTTATTTCTTCATGACTCACTCCTCCTAGCCCCAGCCCTTTTGTCTTGTCCATTCTTCACAAATTAATTGTTTGTCTAACAGGTATAAAAGCTTCCTGCTCTAGTAGTCACTGCTTTGGGCCTTCATTCTACTGTGAAGACTCCCATGTACATGTAAAAATCTAATAAAATGTGTATGCTTTTCTCCTGTTCACCTGTCTTTGTCAATTCATTTTTCAGACCCAACCAGGGGTCCTGAGAGGGTGAAGAAAAACTTTTTCCTCCCCTGCCCTGGTGACTCCCATGATCATTCTGGGAGGTAATATGGTGGTACTTGATCAAATTTAATAAATATATTCCTTATGTCCCAGCAATCCCACTCCTGGTAAACTATACCAGAGACATTCTGGTATGGCCAGATTGGTATAGGCCATGTGGACAGAGATGTTCATTGCAATGCTTACGTTTTAAACCCTAGATCTGAGGCAGAAACAACTCTGTGCAGCCGTTAAAGGCAACTTGCTAGATATATAACAACACAGATTTTTAAAACTTAGGGCTGAGTTTTTAAAAAGTTAGAAAAGAAAAACGTGGGGCACCTGGATGGCTCAGTCGGTTAAAAGTCTGCCTTCAGCTCAGGTCATGATCTCAGGGTCCTGGGATCGAGCCCCATGTTGTGCTCTCTACCCAGCAGAGAGTCTATTTCTCCCTCTATGCTCACCCTCTCTGTCTCTTTCTCTCTCAAATAAATAAATAAAACCTTTAAAAAAAGAAAGAAAAGAAAAGAGAAAGCTTTCTGGCAAAAGAGCATTTATGTGAATTAAAAATATGCATATAAAAACACCACATATTATATGAGAACACATTCAAGTTCAAAGATACATGTTATCTTTGATAAGTTGTGAGTTCAAGCCCCACCTTGGGCATAGACAAACCTGGGTCACGGGCTTACTTATAAATAAATAAATAAATAAATAAATAAATAAATAAAATATGTGTTAATACATTAGATTGGTTGCTGGTTGGAAGAAGAAGAAAATGGGAGTGGAGAATTCATGCATCAAAGGTGGACAAAGCTGGTCTTTCAAAAATGAGGTTGTATTGGTCAGGGTTCTCAGTTGCAAACCACAGAAGCCAACTCTGTTTGATTTAAACATAAAAGGGGAAAAAAATATAAGACTATTGGGTAGCTCACTGAAACACCTGGAGGTCCCAGAGTCTATGCAATCAGAATTATAACCACAGGAGTGCCCGGGTGACCCAGTCAGTTGAGCCTCCATCTCTTGATTTCAGTTCAGGTCACAATGTCAGGAGTTGTGGCATCAAGCCCCATTCTGGGCTGGGAGTCTGTTCAAGGTTTTCTCCCCCCCTTTATCTGCTCCCCCTCCTCACGTGCTCTCTCTCTATCTCTCTGTCTCTAAAATAAATAAATAAGCACAACTGGGTGACTCAGTTGGTTAAGTGTCTGCCTTTGGCTCAGATCATGATCCCAAGGTCCTGGAATCAAGTCCCACATCAGGCTCCTTGCTCAGTGGGGAGCCTCCTTCTCCCTCTGCTTGTGCTCTCTCTCTCTCTCTCTCTCTCTGACAAATAAATAAAATCATAGGGGCACCTGGGTGGCCCAGTCTTTGGGCATCTGCCTTTGGCTCAGGTCATGGTCCCAGGGTCCTGGGATTGAGCTTCACATCTGGTTCCCTGCTCAGTGGGAAGCTTGCTTCTCCCACTCCCCATGTTTGTGTTCCCCCACTCTCTCCCTGTCAAATAAATACAAATTTTTAAAAACTAAATAAATAAATAAATAAAATCTTAAAAATACAATAAATCTTTTTTGGTATTTATACAATACAATACAATACAATACAATAATTTATTGTACTGTAAAAAAGTGCCTGGGTGGCTCACTTTGTTGAGTAACTGACCCTTGGTTTTAGCTCAGGTCGTGATCTCAGGGTCATGGGATTGGGCCTCACTTGGGGCTCCGCAATCCCAGCTAAGTCTGCTTGAGATTCTCTCTCTCCCTCTGCCCTTCTGGCTCATGCTTTCGGTCTCTCTCTAAGGTAAATAAAATCCTGGGGCGCCTGGGTGGCTCAGTAAGTTAAGTGGATGCCTTCAGCTCAGGTCGTTATCCCAGGGTCCTGGGGATCAAGTCCTGCATTGGGGTCCCTGCTCATTGGGGAGCCTGCTTCTCCCTCCCCATGCCCCCAACTCTTTCTCTTTCTCTTTCTCTCACTCTCTCTCAAATAAATAAATAAAAATAAAGTAAATAAAATCCAAATAAATAAATAAATGATTCTTTAAAAAAAAAAAAGAATCATAACCCACAAATTACACCACAGAATTGGCTGGGTGAGGCCACAACGGTTGCATTCTCTGAGACAACACTGCTTTCATTGCCTGAACAAGAAGAAACTGAAGGTTCTGGCCATGTTCTCCATTATCAGATGGCAGTCCAATGCCCCAGAATCTTTGTACCAAAGGATGGATTCAGCTCTGGATTCCTTGTCTGGGGCAGGTGCATCAAAATGACCAAACCTGGGTCATGGGCAGTGCCCTATCTACAAAAGAGGCTGGAAATGATGACTCTGTTTTTAGCTCCCCCACTGTGGGATGTAGTTTCTGCCTCCCTCCAAGATGCACAGAAATGAGAGAGATTGTTCAGCAAAAGAGGGTCTTATGATGGTCAAAGGATAACAAAAGCTTTCTAATGGAAGTATGACCAACAATGGTAACTTCTGCACCGAGTTCAAATTAGAGTCCATTGAATTTTCCAACTAGAAAGCCACTGATAAGATTTTCCAGAATAGTTTCACTGGAACACTGGAGGCAAGAGACAGATGGTGGTAAGATGAAGACATAATCGGGGCGCCTGGGTGGTTCAGTGGGTTAAAGCCTCTGCCTTCAGCTCAGGTAATGATCCCAGGGTCCTGGGATTGAGCCCCGAGTCGGGCTCGCTTCTCAGCAGGGAGCCTGCTTCCCTTCCTCTCTCTGCCTGCCTCTCTGCCTACCTGTGATCTCTGTCTGTCAAATAAATAAATAAAATCTTAAAAAAAAAGAAGAAGAAGACATAATCAGGGTCGACTGCTAAGGAGCTTAACTGTGAATGGAAGGATAGAGGGGTTCCTCTGTAGAAAACAAGCAGAATGAATGAAGGGATTTGCTTTTATTTTTAAAATAAAAGAGAATTGAGCACATTTTAGGCTAAGGAGGGGAAGCTGGCAGAAAAAAGTTTGCCATGGTTAAAAAGTGAACAGATGATTTTAAAAAGCCACATCCTGATCACAGCCCAGGTGGAAAGATTAACCTCAAAATGCTATAGGCAGAGACAACTGCTCCTCTGAGAGAGGAGGAAAAAAGTGAGGGAAGAGAAATATTTGAAGAAAAACCTTGTACATTGGATAGCATACGTGGCATCTATTAGATGGCTGTTAGATAAACAAGAATCACTGAGGGGGGCAGAACTTCGGTATTAGCCTTAAAAATAAAACTGGCAGTTATTTTGCCAGCAAAAATAGGTTGAGTTGGGAGGCACAGTCTTACTTGGTAAAGTGTCTGACTCTCCATCTCAGTTCAGGTCTAGATCTCAGGGTTGTGAGTTCAAGCCCCGCATTGGAGTCCATACTGGGTGTTGAGCCTACTTAGAAAAATAAAATAAAATACAAAAATAATAACTACATAATAGGTTTATTTGGAATACGAGATAATTGCAATCTGGGACAAGCAAGATACGGCAAAACAACAGGCAAGTCCAGAGAGCAAAGGCAACGAATGAACTGATCTTTAATAGAGGAAAGTGGGGAGCAGGAAGGGCTGTTATAAACAAAAAGTCTGGGAGTTCAAAAGTACAGTCGCTTTTCCTTGGCTGTGGTGTGATAGTCTCCCACTGGCCAGGCTGTTACTGGGCGAGTAGGAGGAAAATGTCTTCCTCCTGCTGGGATGGTAAAGCAGTGGTAAGGTAGTAACCATTTGCAAGTTGCCCCTCTTCCTGTTGGGTCAGGGACTCAGCAGGGGCGCGAGGGCTCCCCCTGCTGGCCCCTGACTCCGATTTAAACAAGGTTTTCTTTTATTAATTTTTATAGGGGTGAGTCAGAGGCCTTGCGGAGAGTGATGAAATTTTCTAACTGCTTACCAGAAGGGGAGCTGAGCGTCACCAGGTAGAAATATATATATTCAAATATGGGTAAAGTTATCGTTGAAGATTATAAATGGAAAGTGGTTCTGATCTGCTTCCTGATTGGTTTTTCCTTCCGGGCCAGGTGCTGAAGCAAAGAGCCTGAACTGTTTTGGCTCCTGGGGAGGGGAGGGCAGGTACCCAAGAACAGCAGGGTGCCGGCAGGGGGCTGCCTGGTGAGAGAGTCGTTAAAGTGACAGTCCATCAGGCCACAGATTAGATCAGAAAGGAAATGTGGCCGGGACAGGTATTTCAGAATTCCTCCGAGGAGGAGGGTTAGGGATTGTAGAAGGAAAGGAGAGAGAGCTGGAAGGATTGGGTTCGTGGTCCGAGTGGGCTTTTAGAGTTTTAGGTTTTAAAGGTGGAATTAGGTCCAAGGTGTGACATTAACAAACAATAACCTCTGGGGAAAACAAAAAACAACCACAATAAATTTTAACATGAGGTGCAGAGGGCAGAAATCATTTAGAGAGACGTCTCGGCCCGGAAGCCTGAAACTCAGGGGCGCCTGGCTGGCTCAGTCCGTAGAGCGTGTGATTCGTGATCTCAGGGTCGTGAGTTTGAGCTCCACACTGGGCAGAGAGTTTATGTAATAATAAAGAAAAGCAAAGGAGAAGAAACCTAAAATGGAGGGGGACATGTTGCCCTCAGTAAGAATCAGTTACTAGCCTGTGGACCAAGACAACCTGTCGCAGCCGGGTTCCTGCTCTTTAATATACTTAACATGACATCAGCCATTCACGCCATCCAGCTGCTTCCCTTGCGCTAATTCTGTGCTCACTCTAGCAATCCTGGAATCGGGCTTCCCACGTAGATTTTGCAAAAATGTATTGGTTAGCAATGCAACTATTTGTTCATGGTAATTAGAGATTCACTGGTTAATTAACAAACAGGCATTTTAGATTTTTATATATGGATTTTGTCAGAGTCAGACCCCCCAGAACCAAACCCCTCTGGATGTCCTCACAATTGAATTTCAGACCCTAAAAAGCTAAGTATCATCCCCTGGAAAACAGCACAAAATACTGGTACCACTCGAAGTTAGATTTGGGTGACGCCCATCCTTTCCAAGGTCATGCTTCTGGGGTCCGTGTCCTTCCCACAAATCCATCACTGATTTCTGCATGCCACCTAAGCAGGAGTAACTCTCATCTTCTCTTTCTTTCTTTCTTTCTATCCAGAGCATACAGACCAAAATTAAACTAATAAGATTGTAGTGATCTATTCTATGGTACCATATAAACGTATAAATATTAAACACCTCCAAGTCGGTGTGGCACTTATAAAAGAGGGCAAAGAAATGGAAAGGAAACGACCTTTCTGGTCATAAAATGATAAGAAAATGAACAGGTTCGTTGCCATCCCAGTGGGACGAGGTTAATGATTTGGGAACAAGGCCAGAGTTGAGCAGGTGTGTGGCTGAAATCTCAGGTGGCCTCCACCTCCACGACCCGTGCTATGCAAATAAGCCTTTCTAGAGTTGTGACAACTGCTGATACCACCGAGGCTAAGTAAGCATTCTATTGAATAGCCTGCCCCTGGAACAGGAGAATAAAGTCAATCTATCTTCTATTCTCCTTGTAAATATATTTATTGGGGCTATTCTCCCTCTTCCCCTTGAAGCAGGTTCTCTGGCTTTTCTAATTATTCTCAAATCATGCAAGGTCCCCTGGACAGTTTTTTAAAAAATATTTATGTCATCTCTACACCCAACGTGGGGCTCAAACTCACAACCCCTGAGATGAAGAGTTGCATGCTTTTCCGGCAGAGCCAGCCAGGCACCTCTGGACAATATCTCATATGCCAATTTCACATACTAGTTCAGGCTTTGAACTTCATGTTAAGCTGGAGCCCCTCCTTTGCTCCAGCTCTGGCTCACGCCAGATGGTAGCAGCTTCTCTTTTTCTGCCACTTCGGACTTTGACGATTCCACCTCTATCTTACTGTGTTCCTTATGTTTCCAGAAAAATTATTAGGGAGCAGGAAAATTATTCCTTGTACCATGATGCTTAACTAGTTGGCATTCTTTGGAACCGCCTGACAGTTAAACCTTTCCTTTTTCTAGTGAGGGCTTTTACGAGTTCTGTGATGCCTCTAATAAGTCAAGGTACTCCAGAAAACAGCATTTGTCCTGGATGGGTCAAGCAGACTCTTTAAAGGGCCTGCTAAGAGAGATTTGTGTAGGGCTAATGGGCTACAGAGGGGACGAGGTCACAGTGGAAAGCTGTTACTACTCCAGGTGAGAGAGGACAAGGAAAGGGAACTGTGGCACAAGAGCCTCAAGAGAGCAGAGGTTATTTTTAATTTATTTCATTTTATTTATGACAGAGAGAGAGAGAGAGAGAAAGGTAACACAAGCTGGGGGAGTGGGAGAGTGGGAGGAAGCAGGCTCCCAGCTGAGCAGGGAGCCTGATGGGGGGCTCAATCCCAGGATCCTAGGATCATGACCTGAGCCAAAGGCAGATGCTTCATGATTGAGCCACCTAGGTGCTGAGAGCTGAGGTTTATGAGAGAAGAGCTGCCTGGACATAATGTAGTCCTGAAAGGAGGCAAACACTGCCAATGGCACAGTACCAATGTGGGAAGGCAGCAGGGAAGAAGTACCTAGAACTTCCCCCTCTTGGTCTCTGATTTCCTGCCACTGCTTCACATCAGCCGAACCTAACTGGAGGCTAGCCAGCAATAGAGCTCAAGTAATAGAGCTCTCCAGGGGACAGCCTCCTGGGGACAAAAAAGGATCAAGATGAGCAAACAAAATAACCGATACACCCCCATTACGGGGATGTCTTACCTCTGTGTCCCCTGATGAAGGCAAGTGCTTCTCTGTTAGTACAAGTTGCTTGTTCTTCCCTAACCCTCTAGGAATTAATCCTGCAAAGCTTCCACTCTGCTATGTAGAGAACGACAGAAAATACATACACATCCTGTTACATATGATATTTACTATTGGAAGCCTGGGTGGCTCAGTCGTTAAGCATCTGCCTTCAGCTCAAGTCATGATCCCAGGGTCTTGGGATGGAGCCCCGTATCGGGCTCCCTGCTCAGCGGGAAGCCTGCTGCTCCCTCTCCCACTCCCCCTGCTTGTGGTCCCTCTCTTGCTGTCTCTCTTTCTCTTTCTCTCTCTCTGTCAAATAAATACATTTTTTAAAAAAATCTTTATAAAAAAAATATGTGCTATTGACTGAGCTACTTGGAGCCAGGCATTGTGCTAAGATGCCCTTCATGTGTTCTCTTTACACCTCCGTAATAGCTCATGGAAGCAGATAATATCTAACCAAAGAGAATGACTGAGAAGAGAGAGAGAGAGACCGACCGCAAGGGGTCAAGTGACTCACTCAAGCCTCAAAACGGCCTTTCTGTACCAAATTATCTCCAGGAACAGCAAACACACTTCTTTATTTGTTATCATGTGTTTTGCCCTTAACTCCTCTTTCTCATCCTTGAAGTTGGTATCGGTATATTTAGCTTGGACATTGCAAGCAGCTGACCTTGGCTCTTAGATCTGAGATTTCCGCTGGGAATTACTCTACGTCAAGCTGGTTCAAGAAACCAAATCCCATGTGCCCTCCTTAATTAGCTGGCTCGTGTTTCAGCTCACTGGGTGTTTTATTTGGAGTTCTTTAAGGAACAACGGCTCTTCTCCCCTGAGTAACGCTTCTTTCATGGATTAAGACATAATTTTTAAAGGGTATCTCCCAAGGGGTGTGAACAACATACGCTACAGTTATTTCATTCTGGAAAACTCTGAAATGGAAAATTCAGCTTTGCAAAGATATTGGTTTTCACCACAAACCGTCTTCTTTCCTGATCAGAGCATTAGGGGACCCAAATCTGGGCCTCTCCGTTCAGCTAGGGAAACATTCCAGGGCCAGCCTGGACTGAACACAGTCTGTGTTCCACTTAGAATAATGCACCCCCGGGGCTGTTCTAAGTGTGGGGTGATTCTTCACTGGCAACCCTCTTCCAATATCTTAATTTCACCAAGATGTGCTCTGCAGGAGCAAAGCAGCCTTACCTTGACTGCCAGGTGTGAATAAGTAACGCACTTGCCGTGATAGTGGTTAAACCAGTTGGTTGGCCCCTAGAACCTTCTCTCTGTCTCTTTTTATGTCTGTCTCTTTAGTAAGCCTTTCAGAGTTTCACTCTGAGCGTTATTAAACACAAATTGAAGCTTTCTTTCTCTTTCTTTCTTTCTTTTTAAGAAAATATGTAGTGTTTTATTTGATTTAGTAAGTAAATAGGGGCATCTGGCTGGTTCAGCATGCAAGGCTTGATCTAGGGTCATGGGTTCAAGCCCCATGTTGGGCATGGAGCCTACTTAAAAAAAAAGGAACTAGAACTACTTCTTTCTGTGAAAGCAGTATTTTTTCCCCACAAATTACTTTTACGGAGATGTAATTTACATACTATAAATTCACCCATTTTAAGTGTATAGTTTGGTAAGTTTTGACAAACGTAGACAGTCCTGTTATCATGACTCCAAAAAAGATACAGAACACCCTCCTGACAGTTTGCAGTCACTCCCCGACCCCAAGCCCAGGCAATCACTGATCTGTTCTCTTCAACAGTGGCTTTAGAAATAGGAATTCTTTCACTAGCATAATGCTGTTGAGATTCATTAATGTCTTTGTTTTCATTGGCAGTCTGTTGCATCTTGTTGGCGAGTAATATCCCATTACATGGAATGGAACTGGGTTTTATGATTTTTTTAAATTAAAGATTTATTTATTTATTGGAGAGGGAGAGAAACAGATCCCCTGCTGAGCAGGGACTCTGATACAGGGCTTGATCCCAGCACCCGAAGATCATGACCTGAACCGAGATCAAGAGTAAGATGCATAACCAACTGAGCCACCCAGACACACTGTGGAACTTTTTGTCACAATTTGTTTATCCATTCATCAGTTGGTGGACATTTGGATTATTTTCAGTTTGGGGCTATTTTGAATAAAGCTCTTGTGAACATCTGAGTATAAGTCTTCCGATGGACAAATGTTTCATAGCTCCTGGGTAAATATGTAATATCAAGATTGTTGAGATTCATGCTAAGCATTATTTTAAGTTTGTTTTTTAAAAGTCCAGTTGTTTTTCAGAGTAGCAGTCACTTCATATCCGTGACAAAAATTAGTATTGTCACTCATTGAAATTCATCATTCTGGGGGTCTATAGTGTTATCATATTTTTTTTAAGATTTTATTTATTTATTTGACAGAGAGAGAGATCACAAGTAGGCAGAGAGGCAGGCAGAGAGAGAGAGGGGGAAGCAGGCTCCCCGCTGAGCAGAGAGCCCGATTCGGGGCTCGATCTCAGAACCCTGAGATCATGACCTGAGCCGAAGGCAAAGGCTTTAACCCACTGAGCCACCCAGGTGCCCCTCTTATCATGGTTTTAATTTGTGTTTCCCTAGTAGATCATGCTGTGGAGCATTTTTCCATGTGCATATTTGCCAGTTTTTTTAATAGCAAAATGTCTGTTCTAATATTTCTTCCCATTTTAATTGCATATTGCTTAACTTATTGTTGAATTGTAAAATACATATACAAGTTTTTTTTGAAAGACATGAATTTTGTAAATATTTTCCCTGGGTGACTTGCCATTAAGTTTCTTAACAGTGTCTTTGGAAGACCAAAAACTTTTCATTTTGATGAAACCCAGCTTATTAATTTTTCTTTTTAGGGTTCATGCTTTTGTGTTCTACCTAAGAAAACATTGCCCAGCAGAACATTGCAAAGATTTTCTCCCTTGTTTTCACCTAGGAATATTATAATTTTAAAGTGTTTATATTTATGATTCATTTCAGGTTAATGTTTTATGAATGGTGTGAGGTAAAAGTCAAGTTCTTTTTTTATATGTATATATTTTTAAGTTCATCCAGCACCTTTAAGACTAACCTTTCCTGCACAGAAACTTGGCACTTTTCGTTAAAGATCCATGACTATATGTGTATGGGTCTATTTCTGAACCTGGTAATCTATTCAACTGCTATCATTATACAAATACTACACTGTCTTGATTACTGCACATGTATTGTAGGGCCTTAAAATCAGGAAGCACAAGTCCTCCAACTTTGTACTTCTTTCTCAAGATTATTTTGGCTATTTTGAGCCCTTTGCATTTGCACATAAATTTGAGAACCAGCTGATTGTTTTCTACAAAAAAAGCTGCTGGAATTTTTAAAAATTATTTTCATTAACATATAATGTATTATTTGCCCCAAGGGTACAAGTTTGTGATTCATCAGGCTTACACACTTCACAGCACTCACCATATCACATACCCTCCCCACCACCCTCTCCATAACTCTCCCTTCCCACAGCAACCCTCAGTTTGTTTTGTGAGATTAAGAGTCTCTTATGGTTTGTCTCCCTCCCGATCCTGTCTTGTTTCATTTTTTCCTTCCCTAACCTAACCCCCAAATCCCCCATTCTGCCTCTCAAATTCCTCATACCATGGAGATCATATGATAATTGTCTTTCTCTGATTGACTTATTTCACTAAGCATAATACTCTCTAGTTCCATCCATGTCGCTGCAAATGGCAAGATTTCATTTCTATTTTTTTTAAAGATTTTATTTATTTATTTGACAGAGATCACAAGTAGGCAGAAAGGCAGGCAGAGAGAGGAGGAAGCAGGCTCCCACTGAGCAGAGAGCCTGATGCAGGCTCGATCCCAGGAACCCGTGATCATGACCTGAGCTGAAGGCAGGGGCTTTAACCCACTGAGCCACCCAGGTGCCCCAGATTTCATTTCTTTTGATGGCTGCATAGTATTCCATTCCTCTTCTTTACCCATTCATCTGTTGATGGACATCTAGGCTCTTTCCATAGTTTGACTATTGTCAACATTGCTGCTATAAACATTCAGGTGCACGTGCCCCTTCAGATCACTACATTTGTATCTTCAGGATAAATACGCAGTAGTTCGATTGCTGGGTCGTAGAATAGCTCTGTTTTCAACTTTTTGAGGAACCTCCATGCTGTTTTCCAGAGTGGTTCCACCAGCTGGCATTCCCACCAACATTGTAGGAGGGTTCCCCTTTCTCTGCATCCTCGCCAGCATCTGTCATTTCCTGACTTGTTAATTTCAGCCATTCTGACTGGTGTGAGGTGGTATCTCATTGCGGTTTTGATTTGTATTTCCCTGATGCCAAATGATGTTGAGCATTGTTACATTTCTGTTGGCCATCTGGATGTCTTCTTTGCAGAAATGTTTGTTCATGTCCTCTGCCCATTTCTTGATTGGATTATTTGTTCTTTGGGTGTTGAGTTTGATAAGTTCTTTATAGATTTTGCATAAAATTAGCCCTTTTTCTGATATGTCACTTGCAAATATCTTCTCCCATTTGGTCAGTTGTCTTTTGGTTTTGTTAACTTTTTCCTTTGCTGTGTAAAGCTTTTGATCTGGATGAAATCCCAATAGATCATTTTTGCCTTCACTTCCCTTGCCTTTGGTGATGTTTCTAAGAAGTTGCTATGGCTAAGGTTGAAAAGGTTGCTGTCTGTGCTCTCCTCAAGGATTTCGATGGATTCTTGTCTCACATTGAGGTCTTTCATCCATTTTGAGTCTATTTTTGTGTATGGTGTAAGGAAATGGTCCAGTTTCATTTTTCTGCATGTGGCCGTCCAATTTTCCCAATACCATTTGTTGAAAAGACTGTCTTTTTTCCATTGGATAGTCTTTCCTGCTTTGTCAAAGATTAGTTGACCATAGAGTTGAGGGTGTATTTCTGGGCTCTCTATTCTGTTCCATTGATCCATGTGTCTGTTTTTGTGCCAGTACCATACTGTCTTGATGATGACAGCTTTGTAATAGAGCTTGAAGTCCGGAATTCAGATGCCACCAACTTTGGCTTTCTTTCTCAACATTCCTCTGGCTATTTGGAGTCTTTTCTCATTCATATAAATTTTAGGATGATTCGTTCCATTTCCTTGAAAAAAATTGATGGTATTTTGATAGGGATTGCATTAAATGTGTAGATTGCTTTAGGTAGCATAGACATTTTCACAATATTTGTTCTAACCAATGAACATGGAATGCTTTTCCATTTCTTTGTGTCTTCCTCAATTTCTTTCATGAGTACTTTATATTTTCTGAGTGCAGATTCTTTGCCTCTTTGGTTAGGTTTATTCCTGGGTATCTTATGGTTTTGGGTGCAATTGTAAATGGGATTGAGTCCTTCATTTCTCTTTCTTCTGTCTTGTTGTTGGGTATAGTAATGCAACTGATTTCTGTGCATTGATTTTTATATCCTGACACTTTACTGAAATCTTGTACAAGTTCTAGCAGTTTTGGAGTGGAGTCTTTTGGGTTTTCCACATAAAGTATCATATCATCTGCAAGGAGTGAGAGTTTGACTTCTTTGCTGATTCAGGTGCCTTTAATTTCTTTTTGCTGTTTGATTGCTGAGGCTAGGATTTCTAGTACTATGTTGAATAACAGTGGTGATAATGGACATCCCTGCCGTGTTCCTGACCTTAGCGGAAAAGCTCTCAGTTTCTCCCCATTGAGAATGATATTTATGGTGGGTTTTTCATAGATGGCTTTGATAATATTGATGAATGTACCCTCTATCCCTGCACTTTGAAGAGTTTTGATTGAGAAAAGATGCTGTACTTTGTCAAATGCTTTTTCAGCATCTATTGAGAGTATCATATGGCTCTTGTTCTTTCTTTTATTAATGTACTGTATCATATTGATTGATTTGCAGATGTTGAACCAACCTTGCAGCCCTGGAATAAATCCCACTTGGTCATGGTGAATAATCCTTTTAATGTACTGTTGAATCCTATTGGCTAGTATTTTGGTGAGAATTTTTGCATCTGTGTTCATCAAGGATATTGGTCTGTAGTTCTCTTTTTTGATGGGATCCTTGTCTGGTTTTGGGATCAAGGTAATGCTGGCCTCATAAAATGAGTTTGGCAGTTTTCCTTCCATTTCTATTTTTTGGAACAGTTTCAGGAGAATAGGTATTAATTCTTCTTTAAATGTTTGGTAGAATTCCCCCGGGAAGCTGTCTGGCCCTGGGCTCTTGTTTGTTGGGAGATTTTTGATGACTACTTCAATCTCCTTACTGGTTATGGGTCTGTTCAGGTTTTCTATTTCTTCCTGGTTCAGTTTTGGTGCTTTATATGTCTCTAGGAATGTCCATTTCTTCCAGATTGTCAAATTTGCTGGTGTATAGTTGCTCATAATATGTTCTTATAATTGTTTGTATTTCTTTGGTGTTGGTTATGATCTCTCCTTTATCATTCATGATTTTATTTATTTGGGTCCTTTCTGTTTTCTTTTTGAGAAGTCTGGCCATGGGTTTATCAATCTTATTAATTCTTTCAAAGAACCAGCTCCTAGTTTCATTGATTTGTTCTACTGTTCCTTTGGTATCTATTTCATTGATTTCTGCTCTGATCTTTATGATTTCTCTTCTCCTTCTGGGTTTAGGCTTTCTTTGCTATTCTTTCTCCAGCTCCTTTAGGTGTAGGGTTAGGTTGTGTACTTGAGACCTTTCTTGTTTCTTGAGAAAGGCTTTTATGGCTATATACTTTCCTCTCAGGACCACCTTTGCTGTGTCCCACAGATTTTGAATAGTTGTGTTTTCATTATCACTTGTTTCCATGAATTTTTTCAATTCCTCTTTAATTTCCTTGTTGACCCATTCATTCTTTAGTAGGATGTTCTTTAGCCTCCATGTATTTGAGTTCTTTCCAGCTTTCCTCTTATGATTCAGTTCTAGCTTCAGAGCATTGTGGTCTGAAAATATACAGGGAATGATCCCAATCTTTTGGTACCGGTTGAGACCTGATTTGTGACCTAGGATGTGAACTATTCTGGAGAATGTTCCATGTGCACTAGAGAAGAATGTGTATTCTATTGCTTTGGGATGGAATGTTCTAAATGTATCTGTGATGTCCTTCTGGTTCAGTGTGTCATTTAAGACCTTTATTTCCTTGTTGATCTTTTGCTTGGATGATCTGTCCATTTCAGTGGGGGGAGTGTTAAAGTCCCCTACTATTATTGTATTATTGTTGATGTGTTTCTTTGATTTTGTTATTAATTGGTTTGTATAGTTGGCTGCTCCCATGTTAGGGGCATAGATATTTAAAATTGTTAGATTTTCTTGTTGGAGAGAACTTTTGAGTATGATATAGTGTCCTTCTTCATCTCTTATTATAGTTTTTGGCTTAAAATCTAATTGATCTGATATAAATTATTTTGATGTCCATTAGCACGGTAAATTTTTTTCCACCCCATCACTTTAAATATGGAGGTGTTTTGGGGTCTAAAATGACTTTCTTGTAGACAGCATATTGATGTGTGTGTGTTTTTTTTCCCCACCATTATGATGCCCTGTGTCTTTTGATTGGGGCATTTAGCCCATTAACATTTAGGGTAACTATTGAGAGATAGGAATTTAGTGCCATTGTATTGCCTTAAGGTGGCTGTTACAGTATATTGTCTCTGTTCCTTTCTGGTCTACTACTTTAGGCTCTCTCTTTGCTTAAAGGACCCCTTTCAATATTTCCTGTAGGGCTCATTTGCTGTTTGCAAATTCTTTTTTGTTTGTCCTAGAAGCTTTTTATCTCTCCTTCTATTGTTCAATGATAACCTAGCTGGATATAGTATTCTTGGCTGCATGTTTTTCTCGTTTAGTGCTCTGAATATATCATGTCAGTTCTTTCTGGCCTACCAGGTCTCTGTGGTTAAGTCTGCTGCCAATCTAATGTTTCTACCATTGTATGTTACAGACTTCTTGTCCTGAGTTCCTTTCAGGATTTTCTCTCTGTCACTAAGACTAGTAAGTTTTACTATTTGATGATGGGGTGTGGACCTATTTTTTATTGATTTTGAGGGGGATTCTCTGTGCTTCCTGGATTTTGATGCTTGTTCCCTTTGCCATATTAGGGAAATTCTCTACTGTAATTCACTCCAATATACTTTCTGCCCCCCTCTCTTTTTCTTCTTCTTCCCTAATCCCTATTATTCTAGTATTGTTTCATTTTATGGTATCACTTATCTCTCAAATTCTCCCCTCGTGTTCCAGTAGTTGTTTGTCTCTCTTTTGCTGAGCTTCTTTATTCTCCTTCATTTGGTCTTCTATATCACTAATTCTCTCTTCTGCCTCATTTATCCTAGCAGTAAGAGCCTCCATTCTTGATTTCACCTCATTAATACCTTCTTCGATTTCAGCTTGGTTAGATTTCAGTTCTTCTGTTTCTCCAGACAGGGTTTCTCTAATATCCTCCATGCCTTTTTTGAGCCCAGCTAGTACCTTAGGAATCATCATTCTGAACTCTAGATCTGACATATTTCCAATGTCTGTCTTGATTAGGTCCCTAGCCTTAGGTACTGCCTCTTGTTCTTTTTTTTTTTTTTTTTTTTTTTTTTTGTGGTAAGTTTTTCAGCCTTGTCATTTTTTCCATATAAGAGTATATGAACGAGAGAATAAAATACTAAAAGGGTGGCAAAGACCCCATAAAAATGTATGCTAACCAAATCAGAAGAGATCATGTACCAGGGGGAGAAGAAAAGGAGTAAAAAGAATTAAAGAATTATATATATATATGTGTGTGTGTGTGTGTGTGTATGTGTGTGTATACACATATTGGACTATATATATATACTCTCTCTCTCTCTCTCTCTCTATATATATATATATATATATATGTATATATATATGATTGGTGGATAGAACAGGACCACCCACTTGATTTGGGGTATATTTTGGTCTCTTAGAAGAAACTACCTCTCAAAATTTTAAAGAAAGAAAAACATATATAGATACAAAAATAAGGGTATACATGATGAAGGGATTGAATATGACTGTAAAGATGAAAATTAAAAAACAATTCTAAGAAAGGAATTGATAAGATAAGTTGGTTAGAAAAAGAAAGAAGAAAAAAAAAGGGGGGTGGGGAGAGAATGTGCTCAGGCTGGAGACTAGAACAAAGCCCTGTACTAGGTTTAGGGTATATTTTGATCTATTAGAAGAAATTGTATCCCAAAATTTTTTAGAAAAAAAAAAAAAACCCGATATGTATACAAAAAATAAGGTTAAATACAATAAAGGATAAAATATGACTATAATAATGAAGATCTTAAAAGATTTCTTTAGAAAGGTATTGTTAAGATAAACTACTTAAAAAGCATTAAAAGAGGAAAGAGAAAAAGCTTTAAAAATTAGAATAAGAAAAAATAAAATTAAAAAAATTTAACTTAACTTTGCAAGACTAAAGGATCATGGGGAGAAAGCCATAAATTCCATGCATTGCTTTCCCCTAGCTCTGGAGTTCCACTGTTCTCCTTGATTGGTGAGCTTGGTCTTGTCTGGATGTTCTTGCTGATCTGGGTGAAGGGCCTGTTGCAGTGCTTCTCAAATGTCTTTGCCTGAGGTAAAATTGCACTGCCCTTGCCAGGGGCCAGGCTAAGAAAGCTGCTCAAGTTCACTCTTGGGAGTTTTTGTTCCCTAAACACTTTCTGTAGAGCTCTGGAGGATGGGAATAAAATCTATGAAGGGAATGAAAATGGCGGAGGAGCCAAGAGCTCAGGGCCCCACTCCTCAGTGCTCCCTCAGAGAAAAGTGGTCAATCACTCCCGTCTCTCTGGTCTCTGGCTGCACTCTGGGCTTACCTGACCTGTGACTGAACATTTCTGCCTAGAGTCTCCAAACCCAGCAGATTCTTGCCTCCAGAGTAGGGAGGTTAGTCTCCCTGGATCAAAGAGCAGTGGCCCAACTGTGCCTCGGATCACAGTTTAAGGTAACCCCAAGCTGAGAGCTCACTTCTCGGCTGTGTCTCTGTAGTCGGCTTCCCCACTCCAATACCTGGCAGCTCTACCACACACAGACACCCCCAATCTTCCAGTGACCCGTGGGTCCTGAGACCACACTGTGCGCATGAGGGCTCCATCCCCACTTAGCCTCTGGAGCGATATCCCTCAGTGGAGCAGACTTCTAACTAAATGTTCTGATTTTGTATCCACTGCTCTGCCGCTTGCCAGGAGCTGGCCCCTCCTCCCAAGGTCTATCTTCCCGTCACTTTGGATCCACTTCTCTGCATGTCCTACCTTCCCGAAAGTGGTAGATTTTCTATTCCTAGAAATGCTGCTCTTCTTCTCTTCGATCTTCTGTTGAGTTTGTAGGTATTTGGGATGGTTTGATAACTATCTAGCTGAACTTCTGCAACCTGATGTCATTTCAGTCCACTTCTTCTCCACCTACTTGCTGCTGGGATTTTTATAGGGATTTCATTCAATCTACAGACAATTTGAGGGAAAGTGGTATTAACATTTTAAGAATATTGAATCTGCCAATCCCTGAAGCAGTATACATCTCCTAAATGGGTCTTTCTTAATTTCTCTCAGCAATGTTTTATAGTTTTCAGAGGATAGGTCTTATTTTATGAAATCATCCCTAAGTAATTTATATTTTTTGATGATACATTAAATCACTGATTTTTAAACTTCTAATTGTTCTTTTGCTATGATGTGGAAATATATATTTTTTTATTATTCATCTTTTGTCCTACAATCTTGCCAACTCATTTATTAGTTCTAGTAGCTTTATCATAGATTCCTTAAAAGTTCCCATGTAGGCATTTTTACATCTGGTCTTTACACCTTGTATTCCTTTTTCTTGCTTTATTAAACTAGATAAGACATCTAATACAATACCAAATAGAAGTGGTAGGAGTGGCTGGGGTGCCTGGATGGTTCAGTCAGTTAAGCATCTGACTCTTGATCTGGGCTCAGGTCATGATCTCAGAGTCTTGAGATAGAGCTCCCTGTCAGCCTCTGTGCTCAGCAGGAGTCTGCTTGAGATTCTCTCCCTTTCCCCTTCCCACGTGCTGTCTCTCTCTCTCGAATAAATAAATAAATCTTTAAAAAAAGTAGTAGGAATGGACATCTGCCTTATTCATTGTGGGCTGCTGTACCAAAATACCATAAACCGAATTGCTTATCAGCAATTGAAATGTATTTGTCACAATTCTGGCAGCTGGAAGCCTGAGATCATGGTTTCAGCATGGTTGAGTTCTGGCTAAGAACTTGCTCTTGGGTTGCGGATGGCTTACTTCTTGGATCTCACGTGGTGGAAGAGAGGAAGCAAGATCTCGTGATTCTTTAGAAGGACACTAGCCCCATACATGAGGGTTCTAACCTCAGGACTTCATCTAACCCTAATTACTTCCCAGAGACCTCACCACTTAATACCATCACATTGGAGTGTTGAGTTTCAATATAAACATTCAGTCCATAACAGCATCCTTGACTTGTTCATAACCTTAAGTGGAAAGCATTTGGCCTTTTTTTTTAAGCATTCAGTCTTTTATCATTAACTTAAAGTTAGTGATAATGCTTTGTAGATGTTCTTTATCAGATGAAAGGAATTCCCTTCTTTTTGTAGCTTGCTGAAAACTTGTCATGAATGGATGTTGAATTCTGTGATGTGCTTTCTCTGTATGCACTGAGATGCTGTAACTTTTTCCCTTTTATTCTGTCAATGCAATGAATTCTACTGATTGATTTTTGAATGTTAAAACACCAACCTTCCATTTCTAGGTAATCATGGTAATGATGTATTTTTCTCTTATACATGTTTCTTGATTCAATTTCCCCATACTTAATAAAGGTTTTTGTGTCTCTTCATGAGAGATATTGGTCTGTAGGTTTTGCTTCATATAATGATCTTGTCAGGCATTGTTCCCAGGGTTTTGCTGGCCTCATAAAAAAATGTTATGGAGACATATTTTGTTGCTCAGCATAAAGTCTATCTTGGTGAACATTCCATGTATATTTTTGAATGTGTACTTTGTAGTTGTTGCATTATTGTTCTCTAAATATCAATTAGATGATTGACTAATAGGCTAATTGACTAGTTGGTTGATAGCACTGTTAAAATCGTCTATGATTTTTTAAAGCTTTTATATAAATTCCAGTTAGTTAATACACAGTATAATATTAGTTTCAGGTGTACAATATAGTGATTCAACACTTCCATACAACACCTGGTCCCCATCACAGCAAGTGCCCTCCTTAATCCCCAATACCTAGTTCACCCATCCCCCAACCTACCTCCCTCTGGTAACCAACAGTTTGTTCAATTGAGTCTGTTTCTTGGTTTGTCTCTCTCTCTCTCTCTCTCTTTTTTTTCCCATTCTTTATTTGCTTTGTTTCTTATATTACAC
This sequence comes from Enhydra lutris kenyoni, assembly GCF_002288905.1. Lineage (NCBI taxonomy): Eukaryota > Metazoa > Chordata > Mammalia > Carnivora > Mustelidae > Enhydra > Enhydra lutris. The sequence goes on from NW_019154131.1 coordinate 10,766,455, forward strand.
AGATGAGTAAAACCATATGGTGTTTGTCTTTATCTGACTGACTTATTTCACTTAGTATAACACTCTCTAGCTCCATTCACATCATTGAAAATGGCAAGATTTCATTCTTTTTAATGGCTGAGTAATATTCATACACACACACACACACACACACACACACACACACAGATACATACCACCTCTTTTTTATCCATTCATCTGTCAGTGGACACTTGGGGCTGTTTCCATAATATGGCTCTTGTAGATAATGCTATTATAAACATCAGGGTGCACGTATGTCTCTGAGTTAGTAAATTTTTGTATTCTTTGGGTAAATACCTAGTAGTGCAATTGGTGGACTATAGGGTAGTTCTATTTTTAACTCTTAGATGAAACTCCATACAGTTTTCCAGAATGGCTTCAACAGTTTGCATTCCCATCAACAGTGCAAGATGGTTCCTCTTTCACTACATCCTTGCCAACACCTGTTGATTCTTGTGTTGATTTTAGCCCTTCTGATAGGAGTGAGGTGGTATTTCATTGTAGCATTGATTTGTATTTCCCTGATGATGGGTGATGTTGAGCATCTTTTAGTGTGTCTGTTGGCCATCTGGATGACTTCTTTGGAAGAATATCTATCTGTTCATGTCTTCTGCCCATTTTTAATTGGATTATTTGGTGTTTGGGTGTTGAGTTTCATACATTCTTTATAAATTTTTAAATACTAACCCTTTATCAGATATGTCATTTGCAAATATCTTCTCCCATTCCGTAGGTTGCCTTTTTAGCTTTGTTGATGTTTTCCTTCACCTTGTAGAAGCTTTTTATTTTGATGAAGTCCCAATAGCTAATTTTTGCTTATCTTTCCCTTGCCTCAGGAGACATATCTAGGAAGAAGTTGCTATGGCCAATATCAAAGAGGTTACAGCCTATGTTGTCTTATAGCATTTAAAAAATTTTTTTTAATTTATTATCATTTTTTTATAAACATATATTTTTATCCCCAGGGGTAAAGGTCTGTGAATCGCCAGGTTTACACACTTCACAGCACTCACCATAGCACATACCCTCCTCAATGTCCATAACCCCACCCCCCTTCTCCCGACCCCCCTCCCCCCAGCAACCCTCAGTTTGTTTTGTG
>NW_019154131.1:11494591-11511008 GCF_002288905.1 Enhydra lutris kenyoni
TGTGTGTGTGTGTGTGTGTGTGTGAGAGAGAGAGAGAGAGAGAGAAATCACAACTCCTCCCACAAGTAGAGATACATAACAATGATTTAGTGTGTTTACTTAAGTCTCACAGACACCTAGTAGGAGAGGTCACATTGTTCTCACCCTGCTTCTAAGAAAACTGGTGCTAGAAATTGAAGGTCAGTGTCATGGTCAGGAGAGTATGTGACACAGACAGGACATAGCGTAGTGGTGGTCAGCACAGCCCTTCTTACTAACACACATACAATGGTTCTGAGAACGGGACTTGTCTGGGGGAATGCAATACAAAGTGGCATCTAATAGCGCCAGCTTCTAGAACTTCCATTCCAAAGCCGGCTACATTTGTGGGGCCCAGTACAAAATGAAAACACAGCGTCCCTCATTTAAAAAAGCAAGAAAAGGGGTGCCTGGGTGGCTCAGTGGGTTAAGCCTCTGCCTTCGGCTCAGGTCATGATGCCAGGGTCCTGGGATCGAGCCCCGTGTCGGGCTCTCTGCTCAGCGGGGAGCCTGCTTCCTCCTCTCTCTCTGTCTGTTTCTCTGCCTACTTGTGATCTCTCTCTGTCAAATAAATGGATAAAATCTTTAAAAATAAATAAATCAATAAATAAATAAAAAAGCAAGAAAAAACTTAAAAAGCTTTTAAGCGTACAAACAAATACAAACAAGAAACAAAACTTTTTCCTTTCCTTTGTAGCCTCTCTCTTGATTTATCATGGTATTTTTTTAATTTGCAATTTAATGTCATTCTACAGGAGGAGAAATTAAAATCTTAAATTATTAGTGCACCTTGTAATGGTCAATTTTAAGTTTTAAAATGCTTTTTTGAAAATTGACATCAGAGCACCGAACTCGTGCGGAATTGTTATGACACAGTTCTTGTGTCACAGCTCACGCATGTACGTCATCGTTCCTGGAGCCGAGGGGACACGGCACAAAATGAACTCAACTGTTTTATTTTGCTTCCTGACATGCATACATCCTACCAACATCAGTACCACCGGTCAGCTGGTGAGTGAGGGAAGACCGAGAGGGGAGAAGCTAGGGGTTGTCTTCTCTCTGTCTTTCCTTCCATGTTATCACTCTCTGTGGAAGTATTTGGCTAATAAAGAGAACCAACAAGAGTCAGAAAGCCCAGGATAGGGTTCATTGATCGTTTATGTTTCTTAGAATGCTGTTGCCTTCTTTCTGTATCAGAGGCAAGTTCTGGTTCAGATGGAAACGATGCATCCTCTCAGGGCTGTCAGCACCCTGTTTACTTACTCGTGGACGTAACACTCTTACTTCGTATTCACTTTGAGACTCGCTGAACTATCAGGCATCACAGGTCCTCGGAAACTCTGTGCCATGGGGCATCCCAAACGCTATGTGTGAACAGGGAGGCAAGGAACGGCGCATGCACTGTACCCATCTCCTCTGCTCAGGCACGTGCTCCGTTGTCCCATTGGACTTCGCTGGCAAACCCAAGTTCAAAGGCAAAATCCCTAGGAATCTGAAAATGGTGACTGTGGAGCCTGGAGCTTTAAACCACGTTGTCCTGAGTGTGGGAACTTGGGTCACACACAGGTTGTACTCCGTGGATCTGCTCTGTGGCTATTCCTCACCTAGGCTCACATTTTGGTTGTACCACGTTTTGACTGGGTGACCTCGAGGAGGTGAGTTAATCTTCTGGACCCTCTGTTTTCTTGTTTGGTAAAATAGGAATATAAACAATGTTTATTTTTAGCGTTGTTATAAAGATCTGCTCAGCGTCTATCATAGTACTGTCCAAAAGAAATGTACTGTGAGTCAAAAGGCAAGTCTCATGAACTTTCACATTTTCTACTAGCTAGCCCCCTTAAAAAAAAAAAAAAGTAAAAAGAAACAGGGGAAAAAATTAGATAATATATTCTCTTTCACTCAAACTACCCCAAATATCATCATGTCGAGATGTAATCAATATAAGAAGTTATTGGTCATATGTTTTGCATTCATTTTGCTTGCGACGTCTTCAAAACCTGGTGTGTATTTTACACTTAGAGCACACATCGCAGGTGTTCAGAAGTCCCAAGTGGCTTGAGAGTAACATATTGGGTAGCCCAAGCCGAGAAGACAGGAAATGCTCAAGAAATGTCAGCTAGCCCAGTGGACGGAGCATCGCATGCCAGCGGTTTCTTAGGAAATGCCCAGGAACAATGCCGGTAAGGGGTGAGGGGCGGTGGGACTGGGCAGAGGGAGGAGCTGAGCTGCAATGTGGTTGCCAAAGAGGCCTCCTTCAGGCTCTCGGGATGCTCTGAAGCTGGAGTGACCTCTCAGAGATGCTTCAGAATGAAGCAGGAAGGAGGGGTCCTGTTGTGGATGTGAGGCTTCCCTGCAGAAGGGGTATAATTTGGGGCAAGCCAGCTCCTTTTGGCCAAGTATAGTTCCCAGGGAAGAACCCTGTGAGCTGTCATCCGTCGTCATTTCTGGAAGCTGGTAAGCAAGAGTCTCGGCTCTGAAAGGGGGATCTGGACGGCGCCCTGCAGAATCGCTACTCTCTACCCCCTTGTGTCGTTCGAATCTACCCGCTCCATGAAACTTGTTCACCGCGCCTGGGAACAAACAACTCATGAGGATTCTGGCTGCTCTCTTTTCCCGCGGAAACTTTTAAGAGGAAGATTAGTGAAACAAGCCACGTTGCCCTTATGGCCGCAACTACCATCATCTTCCTCCCCTACTGCCCTTCATCCCCGGCTAGTCCCTCTACTGAGCCACCTGCGAGGGGCGGGCTCCCGGTCGTCATGCCCTTTCCGGGCTGTGGTTGCCAAGATTAGCCATTTACCATCACAGCTAGGTAGAGGACTGCCAAGAGATGTCCCAGTGCAAGCATTTTCCTCCCTGCCCCATTATGGGACAGTAGTCCTATGTCCCCCTGATCAGGGTCATTTACTCCCGATGGGATAGGGACTGCTTTTTTTTGGTCTCTAGATTTCTTATCTCTGAAAGCCTAACGTGACTAGGAGGCGTTTGCCTCAACAAATTTAACAGATTTTTGTTGGAAAGTGATGTGTCAATAGCTCCCTGCAATAACCATCTGATTCCCTGCTCCTTGTGCGTCCTTAAAACTTCTCAAATGTCTGAGATAACGTACACGCCGACATGTTCCTTTCCTCCAATAGCACATCTCAGCTGACCACGGGTGAGAGGGTTAACAGTTAACAGTTAACACTGGCTATTCGCCCGTTAAAGACAATGACTGCATTTTGCAAACTACGGCTTGCACTGACTCTGACAAGCAGTCAGTGCTAAGTGCTGGGAGCTGAGTTGCTCCAGCTGACTGTCTCCATGAGGTGCTAGTGACACGGTGGTGAGTGAAACTGCTGTCACCTCTATCCTCACAGAAGTCACAGAGTGGGAGGGGATACAGATCTCAGTCTGGGCAATAATTACGCACTATGACCATGAAGATACATTGTAGGGAGCCCTGAGAACGCACAGCCAAAAGTTCTGACCAGGTCTGGGGGGGCCGGCTCAGGTGCCCTGTCTGGGGGGCTGGTCGCGGGATGCTGAGATGCTAAAGGAGCAGTGGGAGCTATCTGGGACAGTAAATACAGGGTCCTTTCCTGTTCTTATATTCCGTGAGAACGATAAAGCTAGTCAGAAGAAATGAACACTTTACCTCAAGAATTAAGAATTACTACACTAGGATGGCAGAGAGAGAGAGAGTATTCTTAATTCTTCAGTCCCCATTGTTTTCTAGAATGTGTCAGAGTGTAGAGTTGGCACACATTTGGAAGGGTTCCAGCACTGCTGGCCGTGTCCTGGGGTGATCAGGAGGCCAGTGCTCCTTCCCACCACCCCAGGGCGAGGTTGTCACTTACTTCTGCTTTCGGTCAGGTGGTAGCTAGAATCCCAGCTAGCCTGGTGGACAGTGGGGGCCAAAGCCATTCCACTTAGCAGCTTTCCAGTGACAGTCCCTGTAGCTATCCCAGGCTGTTTTAAGTGACCACAGAATTCTCCTCTGGCTAGCTGAGTATAAAGGAGACAGATTTTATGCCATTCTTCTGCCTTATTCCTCTTGCTTTACAAAAGCAAGAAAGCCTCAGATTTCCTGCTGCCCTACTGTGTGCTGGGGATTCCCATAGGCATTACCTCATTCTATCCTCCAAAATGGATATTACTAATTCCATTTTTTTTTTCCCAGATGAGGAGACTGAAGTTCATGGAGGTCAAATTACTTAAGCAAGCTCTCATGGCTATCCAGTGGCAAATGCATACCTCATATAACTATATTCTAATCATTGCCATTTTGGAAAAGTTGGTGCTGGAGCATCTGCTAGTCTTCCTCCATTCCACTGTTCTCCCAGCTACTCAGGGCCAAGGCCTTAAACATGTCCTGGATTTCTCTTTTCCCTTGAAACTCCACATTTAATCCATTATCAATAAATGTAACAGTCATCATCGATGTATCCACAAATGACATTTATACATCAATTACTATGTACCAAAGACCATTTCCTTGAATGCTCACAAAGCACAATGAGGTAGGTGTTCTTAAAAGTGCCATTTTTCAGATGAGGATACTAAAATGCAGAGAAGTTAAGTAATTTGCCCAAGCGCCCATGGCTAGTGTATGGCAGGGCAAGGATTTGAAACCACGAAGTTTGGATCCAGAGTGTATGTTTTTAAATCATTACATTTTAAATGTATCTAATTGACTCTACCTCTAAAACACATTGTGAATTCATTTTTACCAACTCAAGGCTTGCCACCCTAGTTCAAACCACCTGTATGTTGTACCTGGACCTCAGTCATAGTCTCTCTGTTTCCATTCTATAGGTCCTTCTTTACAAAGGAGTCAGCACGGGCAATTAAAATAGGAATTAGGTCATATCAGTCTCTACACAGAGTTCTCCATACCCTTCACCATGACTCACAAGGCTTTTCATGATCTTTACATTGTCTTCCTCTTTGATCTCACCTCATACAATATTTCCCCTCATTCATTAGCCTCCAACTCCACTGGACTTCTTGTATTCCTTGAATATACCAATTCCAGCCACAGGGCCTTTGCATAGGCTGGTGTGTTTTTGTCACAGACCTTATATAGCGCAGTCCCTGATTTTTTTCCCTCAGGTCTTTGTCCAAGTGTAACCTCTGTGGAAAGTCATTCTCTGACCACTCTGTCTATAGTAGGCAAAATTCCAAGATGGCCTCCATGATCTCTGCCCTCTGGTATAATGTCCTTGTGCAGGTAGAATCTGTGATTTAATGGGATAGAACCTCCATAATTAAGTTATTAATCACTTGACTTTGAGTTAATCAAATAAAGACTCTCCTCAATGGGGCTGACCACATCAGAGGAGCCCTTAAAAGAGGACTAAGCAGTAACAGATATTCTCCTTCAGTCTCCATGAGTTCTACAGCTGTAAAGAACTGAATTCTGCCAACAAACACATGATCTTGGAAGAGGACCCCTCACCTCGGATACGACCCAGCCCTGGCTGACCCTTTGACTACAACCTTGTGAGATTTACACAGAGAAGCCATGCCTTGATTCCCGACCATGGAAAATGTGAGATAATACATTTCTGTTGCTTTAAGCCATTAAGTCTGTGGTAACTTGTTATGCAGGAATAGAAAGTGAATACAACATCTAAAATACATTCTTTGCCCCTGTTCTTGATCTCCTTTTCCTGCATTATTTATCTTTATAGCATTTTTTGCCACCTGAAATTGTGTCACGTAATTATTTATTTGTCTAGTCTGACTGTCCCACTGGAATATCATCTCCATAAGGGAAGAGATTTTGGCTTGTTTATTGTCAAATTTCAGCTTCTTAGAGTCGTGTCCAGCACACAGTAGGTACTCAATAAATATGTGTTGGATGAATGCATCAATAAAGGTATGTACATTCAGACTTTACCTAATTCAAATGAGGATTCTTGGGTCTATCTCAGTTTAGGCAAACTTGGCATGAAGAATCTTAATTTCTAGATAAAAGTTTAGTATTGATTTTTTTTATTGTCTAAAAGAACATGAAACATGAGATAATTTGCAAAATGCCACTTACATGCAACATTTTAGGAGTCTGTGTATTGCATAAAGCAAGGTAAACCTGATTGTCCATGCCCTCACTGCCATGACTTTAAACAAATGTTCGTGTATTTTAACATTTAGAAGCAGGACAGAAAGAAGACAACCTTCACAATAGGCACTTGTTGAAAAACATCTTGGAGAAGCACATTAAATGAATGGAAAACACGGTCAGAGTGCTACCAACGCAATTTAATGGCAGTCAAGAATGAATTTACTTTTAAAAAAATAGTCCAGTGATGGCAGTGCCCAGAACAATCTAATGGATTATTTGAAATGGTTATAATGGTGAATTGCTCTATGAATTAAACATTCATAACCAAATAAAAATGGACAAAATAAACTTGTTAATACCCAGCCCTATCCCCTTTTTGTTCATTTATAATGATGGATGATCCTACCCTGGGAGACATTTTCATTCATCTTTTGAGGGTGGAATGTTAACATTTGCAATTTCAAACAACAGAAGGAAGAAATGTTTACTGTTCTGAAAATGACGTGGTTTTGCTCGTGGTGGAGCCGAAGTGTGCTTTCTGTCCACCCGGGGCTGTCTGCTACAGAGCTCTCTTGGTATCCTCGCTGTTGGTTGGGGTGGAGGAGACACAGGGGAGTGCCTTCAGACCGGCCACCCAGCAATGGACCCTTTGCCTTCTGCAATGTACCAGTAGCAATGCTGGGAAAGCACACATCGGGTTCAAAATCCTAAGCCACTTCGCCCACCAAAGAAGGAATTTACGGAAGCTCGAATTCTGAGGTCTCCTCTCTGACTTCAAGTTCTGCATTGCCTTCCCTGCCACCGTGAGGCATTTTTCACACCTCCAGTAGCAGGAGCCTGGGGGTCTGACTGTAGGAGGCAGCCCTGCGGCAGGCAAGCACCTGTGGGAGCCCCGACTGTGAACACTCATTCCTCTCTCCATACACAAAATAAATGACTTCTTTTCCCTGGAGAAAACACCTCATAGAAGAACAAAGTGTCCTGTGAAGTTACTACTGGGATAGAGAGTGTTGCTTGGAGCAAAACCTTGTCACCTATGTAGAAAGAAGCTCCAGCCGCTCTCAGCTGCATGCCCGGGGAGTTCTGGGGTTAGAGGGCTAGACAACTTGGGCGACTTGCGCCCTGATACTGTCAAGGTTACCTCTTTAACAGTCCCCCCTGGCCAGCTCTCCTCACTCTCCTCACTGGCCTGCTTGAGTTCAGTCCTCAATGGCTCTCGCCTGGATTACTACAAAGTTTACTGTTTTCTTCCTTCCATCTTGTTACTCACACCCTCCACTCCCAGCCCATGTGCCCTCCTCTGGGGCCCCTCCCTGTGGGTCAGCCACATTGAACTTGGGAGTTCTCAGAGTGCTCCAGCCTGTTTCATGCTGGTTTTTTTTGAAAACAAAGGAAAACCATTTTTTAACCTGTTGTGTTGGCAATAATCCGAATGCCAATTTTAATTGCTGGCAAGGGTGTGGACAGTCAGGTGCTCCAAGAGTGTAAATGGATACAATCTGTGAAAAAAGATTTTTTTTAAAGCGATTACTCTAGGAAGCTATCATCTAGAAATAACAGCATACGATGTTCAAAATGCATACAAGGCTGTTTGGTCAAAGCCAAATATCACAAATCAGAAATGACCTAGAAGTCCAGGAAGAGCCGAATGGTTAAAAGTGAGTATAGCTCTCCATGAATGCTGTATGCTTATGGAGGAGACATGGATTAAATCTGTATGTTCTGGGGGCGCCTGGGTGGCTCAGTGGGTTAAAGCCTCTGCCTTCGGCTCAGGTCATGATCCCAGGGTCCTGGGATCGAGCCCCCACATCGGGCTCTCTGCTCGGCGGGGAGCCTGCTTCTTCCTCTCTCTCTGCCTGCCTCTCTGCCTGCTTGTGATCTCTCTCTCTGTCAAATAAATAAATAAAATCTTAAAAAAAAATCTGTATGTTCTGGCATGAAAAACACTTAGTAAAAAATGCCAGATTACTTTCAATAAAAAGGTAGCAACATATATACACACTAATAATAGGAATAACCCATGGTTGGTTAGGTGTATATATACTCATGTTAGTGTGTGGGTTTGGCAGTCATTTTTTTAAATTTTCAAAAAAAATTTTTTTTTTTTTAAAGATTTTTATTTATTTATTTGACAGAGAGAGATCACAAGTAGACAGAGAGGCAGGCAGAGAGAGAGAGAGAGAGAGGGAAGCAGGCTCCTTGCTGAGCAGAGAGCCCGATGCGGGACTCGATCCCAGGACCCTGAGATCATGACCTGAGCCGAAGGCAGCGGCTTAACCCACTGAGCCACCCAGGCGCCCCTAGAACATAGTTTTGTTGTTATTATTTGTTGGTTAGTTTTTTAGAGAGAGAGAGCAGCATGTTTGTGCAAGTGGGGAGGGGGACAGAGAGAGAGAGAGAGAGAGGATTTCAAGCAGAACTCCTGCAGAGCAGGAAGCCGGACTTGGGGCTCAATCTCATGACCTTGAGGTCATGACCTGACCTGAAATCAAGAGTCCGACACTTAACTAATGAGCCACCCAAGCACCCTAGAATGTGTTTTTAAACTGGATTGCGCTGGGCATAAGGCCTCATTCTCCTGTCCCCTGTGTGCTTTAAGGTAGGCAGCCTAATAAACCCAGGCCTCAGTTTCCTCATCTGTAAGACAGAAGCGTCTTACGGGGGTTTTGTGAAATGGAAGGGAGAGGGGCGTAAGGAAGACTCTTGATACTTAACAGGCATTTATTCAGTCTTAGTGTTTCTTCCCTGGGAGGGAAACCTATCATGGGGGGCCGGCTCTGGTAGAACTCATGACATCTCATGCTTACAAAATCTCCGTAATTGGGCGCCTGGGTGGCTCAGTGGGTTAAGCCGCTGCCTTCGGCTTAGGTCATGATCTCAGCGTCCTGGGATCGAGTCCTGCATCGGGCTCTCTGCTCAGCCAAGAGCATGCTTCCCTCTCTCTCTCTCTCTCTCTCTCTCTCTCTCTGCCTGCCTCTCTGCCTACTTGTGATCTCTGTCAAATAAATAAATAAAATATTAAAAAAAAAAAACCAAAATCTCCGTAATTATCTCTATGTATGGAAAGTTAGTGTTTGGAGGGAAAAAAATTCAAAGAATACAGTTAGTCAAATCCATTAGCAAGACAGCCTCGAAGTTCATAACCTAGCTTTGATCTGCAATTTAGAGGAAGGAGTTTCCAAATACTTGAGGGATCATTTTTCCTCCTTGATGTGATGTTGGAATTTAACTCCCATTAACCGTTACAGATATAATGAGTTGGCAGCCAGGGGAAACATACCCTCTAGTGCTTAATGAACACAAAATAAAACATTTCCTTTTATCTTCAACATCCACCAGAGTAATTTGAATGATGATATTCATATTCATGATGCATAAGACCCTTCCATCAGCTCCATATTGTCACTAAGACTCCTATGGAATGACAATAAGTTTGCTGAGATCTTTTTTGATGATACCGTGGTCTAGTTACTGCTGCTGAAGATGAATCATGGGGTCCCAGGTCAATAGAAAGTAAGAAACATTCCACAGTCGCTGTGACTTTCCACCCAAACCAATGGATGTTGGTGGCCTTGAAATAATCACTTCCAAATAGAGCATAAATCACCTTTAATGGAGCTCTACCACCTGATGGGATGAAGACAGGGCAGTGGTAATAGGGAAGACCATTCTCCCAAGCATGAGGTTCTGCAGTTTTCCCAGCAAGGACTGGAAAGGATGGACTTGGGAGTTTGGAAAGGACCCGGGCTAGGGAGGAAGGCTGTCAGGCTGTGCTCCTGTCTCATATTGAATGTGAGAAAATCTCTGCAGCGAAGCCAACACTCTCCTTCATGTATCTGTAGCTCCTTGAGGCACAAGACTACATCTTTCATGTCTTTATTTTCCCCACCTTTCTTTTTTTTTTTTTTTAAAGATTTTTATTTATTTGACAGACAGAGATCACAAGTAGGCAGAGAGAGAGAGAAGAGGAAGTAGGCTCCCCGCGGAGCAGACAGCCCGATGTGGGGCTTGATCCCAGGACCCTGGGATCATGACCTGGGCCGAAGGCAGAGGCTTTAACCCACTGAGCCACCCAGGCGCCCCTATTTTCCCCACCTTTCTTAGCACAGGGCCTGGTATACAGTGGCTAATGGTTTTGAAGCCTTCGCTGTGGACCATGCCCTGTGTTGAGCATTTTCCATCATATCAACGTACCTGTTTCTCATTACAAGTCAAGAAGAGAAGAAGATAGTATTATTATTACCTTTTTATATATTAAGAAACTAAGGTCAGTTCAGAGGATTCCAAGAACTTGTTCAAGGACACCCAGTAGATGTCAGAACTGAGACTTGAATCCAGGTCTGTCTGATGCCATCATCATCTGTGGTCAGAGCTGCCCAGTCTGAGGTGCTCAGAGAAACGTTTGTTCAACAGCATTGAAGTCAGTAATGGAGTCAGCATGTGTGAAGGCTCTGTGCCTTTTATGCATGAGTCTGGACACAAACAGTAATTCCAGTATGGGATGAGTCTAGAAGAGGTACAAAACATTCTGTAAAGGGCCATATAGTTAATATATTTTAGACTTTATCATAACTACTCAACTTTGCTGTTGCAGCATCGCCAAGGTCCAATAAAACTTTACTGACAAAAACAGGCAGTGGATGGATCTGCATGGCCTCCCCCATCTGGAATTTGCCAATTCTTGGTCTTGCCAACAAAACCATTGGCTACATTAAGTTGGGGGATAGGGAGCCCCCAAAGAAGATGGAGCAGAGTTTGATGCTGTCTCTTTCAGGATCTCCAAGGGAAATAAGTAGCACAATCAAAGAGTTAACTAAATTGAGTGTCATGGCAGGACTTCCCACAGAATTGTGTACAGAGATAAGAGAACCAAGGATTCTCTTCATCTCTCAAGGATGGTGATGTGCCCAGGGATCCGTAACACTGGGAAGATGTTACCAACCTGGCCCAAAGGGACAAAGGGAAGAACATTACTACTGGAAGATGGCATGAGCTATATTCATGGGAAAGAAGCAATCTGTCAGGGATTGTGGCTCTAGATAGGAAAATGGAGTCCTTGCTTGAACCATGGCCCAAGAGATGAGGGGCAAGGGGAATAAAGACCCAACCTCTCTCTCTTCCTGCCCTCTGGTCTCCTGGTCTTCTTTTTGCCAAACTCAACTGGAAACCAGGGAGCAAGGGAGCCTGGGTGATCTGTTCCAGTTGAGCACAGTTCCCAGGGTTCAAATCAGGACAAAAGAGTAGAAAAGGGACCTGGGAAGATATGGAGAATGACTATCACAGTTTACTGTGATAAAGTTAAGCACTGCTTTTCCACTGAGATGCTGACTAGTTTTCATGAATCAAACAATATTCTTCTAAACTTCCCTTTCCCCATATCTTTTTGGGCCAAGACACTAGAAAAATGTATTTCCTGGCAAACTAGTAGTGTCCTACAGAATGTAGCTCTTTTTGGAGAATAACCTTGCAGTTCCCTCTCCAGACTTATTGGAAAAGGTTTCTTGTGTACAGTTGTCCTGGGGTCCCATCTGCTCAGTGCAAATGTGCAACCAGATAAAAACTGAACAACACATACTGGATCAATGAATACCAAAGAAGAGTTAATAACACTATTAAGAAAGAAGATGCTGGAAAGTTGTGATCTCCGGGTGATTTTTTTTCTTGATAATTATTTGTATTTTCTTTTTATTCTATGGTAAAGAGGGAAAAAAAAAACACAAAAAAATAAAGAAAGAAGAAGAAGAAAGAAAAGGAGGCTCTGTTCTAATTGTTCAGAAAAATGTCAAGATTTACAATTCCAGGCTTTCCCAAGAATGTGTTACTGATGTTACTATGCAGAGTCACTAACTCATTCACTTATTCATTTCACAAGTGTTTATTGAACAGCTACTATGAACCAATTAGGAAGCTAAGCACAAGGATGACGGTGCTGAAAAAGATTAGCACAGCCCTGCTTATATGAAGGCACCAGAAATAGATGAATAAGGCACAGGGTCCTTGACCTTGAGGTCTCTCCAGTTTGGGTACATTGAGTACCCAAGAGAGTACACGGTATGATCCAGGTAGATAGAGGAAGCTATAAGTACCTCAAAGGGGCACTTACCCCAGTCAGTTTTAATGGAAAGTTTCCTGGAGTATATAATGCCTGAACTTCTATTGGGAGATACAAAAATTTATGCAGAAGAATAAGGATGGCAAGGGCAGTCCAAGCAGAAGGACAGGCACAGGCAAAATGGTGCAAAAAAGTGGGGGTAGATGGCTCTAGAACAATGCTGTCCAACAGAACTTTCTATAACAATGGAAATGTCAATAAATCTATTCAAAATGGCAGCCATAGTCACTTGTTTCTGTTGAGTGGCTAATCTGACTAAAGAACTGAGGATTCCATTTTATTTAATTTTAAATACTTTAAATTTGATAGCCACATGGGGCTAGTAGCTTCCAAGTCAGTTGCACAATGCAGTTCTAGAACAAAAAAGTTGGGGTAGGGAGTGATTCACAGCAAGAGGGCCATCAATTGGACCATATTCGAAGGGCAGTATGAAACCACTGAAGAATGTTTGGAAATGACCCATGGTCAGTTGTGTTCATGGCAAATCGCAGCATGTAGAAAATGAGACACAGGGCTGAGCAGACCGGAAGCCGTGAGCAGACATTTGCCAGGAGGCTCTGAAGGCACCGGAGACCTCGACAGACCAGAGTGACAAAGGTTGTCATGCTCATGCTCAGGGAGTCCCAGGAGGTTCTCATAACCCAGGTTCTGGTGCACGTGGTAATGGATGTGAGATGAGGCTGGGAAGATGGGGTATGGGGGGCCCTGGAAGGAAGTTTGGGGCTTTTCCTGTAAAGAGATAGGGGGTCAATGAAGGCTTGTAAGCAGAGAAGCAGATCTTAGGTGTGACCTTGAGTTAACTGTCAACCTATCTGAACTTCTATTGCATGTTTGGGGAACTGTGAAATGCAGATAATGAGCCCTCCAACCCCGCATGGGTCTGTGTGAAGGTGAGACAGCTTTCCTGCAACAGAGCAGCTGCCTGACCACCCCGCCAACCCTCCCGCCCCACTCCCACTCCCGCTCCCCCACCGCCCCCTTACCACATGGCATCTCGGGGTGTGCTGCAGCTTCCCCCTTCTCAGCTGTCACTGCCACAGGCTTGACGCTGAGCCATCTGGAACCTCTTTTCAAATCCACCCCCCCAACGCCCCCCATAACACCCTACACTGTTCCACGAAATTATGGGTGTTGGCGTGGAGGAGGAAACCAAAGCTGACTCTTGAACAACAACAAAAAGCGTCCATATCGTTAGAAGGTTTGTTAATGAAGAAACGCCCCAACTTTTCTTTGTAACAAAAACCCAGACCACCACGTTGGTGCCTCCTGGGAAACAATGTTGGGATCAATTCTGAATTGTTTTAATTTTGCATGAAAGAACTGTCTTCCCTCACCCCTTCCCCCAAATACAATCTCAAGGGAATGGGGTAGGCTTGTTAAAGGTGGGGTATGATTATTCAACAGCAGGAGATTGGGGATTGACTCTCCACGTTCCAGAGAGTGTGATGTAATGCCAGCAATCAGAGGCCAGCCGGTAAGGCTGTTTGAAAAAACCACACTTGGAAAAAACAAAACAAAACCCAAAACCACCTGTTGCCACATCATTGAAAATTTTGGAAAGCCTTCTGCGTAGGAATGAGCTTTCCTTGTGTTAGAGAGGTGGGCAGGGACACCCCTTCTCTGCCATGGGCTGCTCTGACCACTCTCTTTGTTACTGTTTGCTGAGTTATTGTACTTTCTGAACCATCTGTCGTGCCTGAAAAAAAAAGTGGGAGGATCTGAAGCATCCTGGAGGAAATCTCACCCCGGATAAACAGCTCCCTGGCAGTCTGACCCTTGTGTGATTGTGTGTGGGTGTTAGGCCTATGCTTTAAAAGCCCCTGCTCCGTTCTTCTCTGTCCTATTAGAACTTGTTGAAATGCTATCAGAGCAAAACCAAGGAGAAACTGTCTGCTACATAAGCTTTGCAGATACAGCCTGTAATCTGCAAGGAAACAAAGCCCTGGGACAGTGAACTTCCAGGACAGAATGCGTGGGGGGTGGGGGGACGAGGGGAGCTCATCCAGATCCTGGCTCAGTCAAGGAGCCCAGGAGCACCTGTTCCATTTCTCTGAACTTTGGTTTTCTTTTCTGTGTCTGTAAAAGGAGAAGAAAATGATATGCTTCTCTCATCGGGGTGTGACCAAGTAACACATGAGATAGCGTAATGTAAAACTTCTGGCAAAATGCCTAGCGCAGAGCTGCTGTTCGATACTTATCAATTATCTTCAAGATAATTGCTGTGTAATAAAGTAATTTATTCATTTGGCAAGTATATATTGAGCACTGCTATGTGCTGGGCACTGTTCTAGTTGCTGGAGGAACATAAAAAGCCCCTGGTTTTCTGGAGTCTACTGTCTAGTGGACGACACGGAAATTAAAAGTAAATCTATAAAAAGATAGGTGATATCAAGTTAGGTAATGATAAAAATAAAGAAAATAAAGCAGGATACATCCAGAAAGAATGTCAGAGGATATTGTTTCAGAGACGGTGGTCTGGAATGGTCTCTCCGACGAAGTAATTTAAGCACAGAAGATAACAAAATGAGGGACATTGCCATAGATAAAGCTAGGGGAAGAGTGTTCCAGGCAGAAAAAACAGCAAGGGCAAAGGCCCTGGGGCAGGACTGTGCTCAGCATACTGCAGGAACAGCAGGAACTCAGTGTGGCTGGGGGACAGGTTCACAGGGAAGAGCAGTAGGTGAGTGGAAGAGAAGTACCAAGGGCGCGGTCAGAAGCTGGAGTGTTTTGAGAAGTGCTGGTAGTTTCATATATGTTTATCGTGCCTCTCTGATGAAACTGAAAATCTCTTGGGACAGGGGAGCAGAGCAGTTATGACTCTGGTCTCTAGAATCAGATAGATCTGTATGTTAGCCAAGCTTGCAACTTTATGTCACTTTGAAAAGGTCTCTTAATCTCTCTAAGCCCCAATTTCTTCCTCTGTAAAATGGAGATCGTAATAGTGCCTATCCCACTGGATTTTTATGAAGATTAAATGAGATAATTTTAGTAAAGTGCCCGGCATTAAGTGCTCCATGTGTTAGCTATTATTATTGACGACAGCGGAACATTCTCTGCACTTTTCTTTCCTTTATCAATCAACAAATACATATTAAGCTCTTACCTTTGCAAGCTCTGTGATATATAATCCTGTACTTCCCATGTGGGCGTTGAGCATATAACTCGACTCTTAATTAATTTTTATAGCCTTACAAGGCAGCAATAACTTTCTAACCTAGCAGTCAGCTGACTGATAACTCTATGCAGAACCCAAGAACCAGAAGGAAAATGACGTATGTCTTTGAATTCCCAAAACACCTATCAGAAAGATTATGCACCAAAGCTATAAACTTGAATCAAAGGGAGCTCTTCATGCCGTACACGCTCTTAAAGCCCGTCACATGCTCAGTCAGTCGGGCTTCTCAGGTTACAGAGGGTTGGAAGGGACAGTGGCCAGAGGCCAGCACGCTGAATGTACGGAGAGCCACAGTACAAAAGACGAAATTAAAACTGAAACATGGAGAGAATTCGAACTATTCACTCCCTCCTTTTTTATTTATTCAGTCATTCACTCACCTAACAAATATTTATGAGTGACTATTGTAAGTGAGGCACTGTTGGGAGCCGGGTACTCGAAAGTACCAAGAACCTGGTCCTTGTCCTCACATGGCTTGCAGCGTGGGAAGAAGAGAGGGACAAGGGATCCAGCTCAGTGGCGTGTTAAGCACTAGGCTAGGGTGAGTACCAGACAGCAGAGGGCGCTGGAGGAGCATCCATTAGTCTTGGGCCACCAGAGACCATTTCCTAGAGGAAATGGGGGGCCATTTCATATCAGGGCTCTCAGGCCATGGTTCATCCAGTGACTCAGTAAGAATCACCACATTGCACTAATGGCTGCTCAGAACCACAATGCTGTGGGCACAAGATAAGGGTAACCAACGTTCACTGTGTTGGATTTGATAAGGTGGGGAATTCCATGAAGACATCCATTCAAAATTATTTTAGTACAATTTTTGGTTCACTTTCAATCCTAAAATTCACATTACCTGGAAATTTTGGCTTAATTACCAGGTTGAAATCTTGCTCTTGTGACATTAACATTTATTTCACCAGTGATAGATCTCTGAGAAATTATTGTTAGGCTGTAGTTTTCAGACAATGCATGAGGTATACCATATAATATTTTATATTGTTCATAAGTATTAAGTTACATATCTACTTTGGTCTTCTTCTTCTTCTTCCTCTTTTTTTTTTTTTTT
>NW_019154131.1:11531008-11635282 GCF_002288905.1 Enhydra lutris kenyoni
CTGAAAAATCACAAGAGCCCAGCTCCCTGACAAAGTCTCCATTGAATCCGCGACGTGTTGAAGCAAACTAGACAGACTCAGGCTGGCATGGGAAAGGAAGATGAAACTTCGTGATGTAACTGGTGATCTTTGGGGCCAGGGCTCCGTCCGGTGGACACCTGTGCTCCCACCAACTATGGATCTGTTCAGGCCATCAGTGATGAGGCCATGTGCACATATAAATGTGGCCCAGGAAGAGCCCGAGGAACCATTTAAGGACAGCTAATGGCGAAAGTTCAAAAGCAAAGCTGAATGGGTAGGGGGCCAGGGAGGGTGGGGGAGGACTGAGTAGGAAAAATGGTTGCACGTGTTGGGTTATGTCCAAGGTGCTTAACTGTTACAGAATGCCCACTTTATTGTCCTGGGCTGTGTTATTAAAGTGCCCATACTGAGAAGCAGCTCTCGCCTGCCTCTGTCAGCCCTCATTGATTTTCAGCAAAGTTTCTGAAAATTACGCCCGATACCTAGAGGAGCCTGACTTCTTGCAAAGACATCAAGCATCCGAGAGGTTCAACGTAAGATAACCGGCCAACTTGAGCACCGAAGATTGAAGTACGATCCACTCTGTTTTATGGCTGAACATCAGATGTTCGACAAACAGTACAGACTCATTTAGAATAATGGTTCTCCTCCCTTTCACCAGCAGGCCACCGAATTCCAATCAGTGTGTGAAATTCGTTTCTGTTCCAAAGGGGTGCATTCTGTTCCGGTGATGTCCGTCAGATGGAAGGGAGCCGAGCCAGCCTGTAAGCGTGTGGAGTGGGGTCCACCTGCTTGAGAGGGTAAGAAGTGAGGCGTAACGAGGAGCCAGCTCTCAGGGTAGAGTGGGGTTTACTCGAAGTGGGAGAACTTTCTGAGGAATTTTAACAGCGTGTTACTGAGCTGGTCAACAAATCTACTCAAGGGCAGCTCAGTGCTTAAGGACAGGCAAGTAATCTGTGAAATAATGATGAATGGACCTTAATCCCATTAGGAGTGCCACCAACAATTCATAGATTCAGAGAGCAGGGAGCAAAAGAGGAAAGAGCCACTGGTTTAGTAAAATAAATCCTTAGGAAGGAAGTCATGCGTTCCATGCACGTTACTATCATAGGCTGACGTACATGAATGTGATGGTTAATTGCTGGGTCATATGTGTCAACCTGACTGTGTCACAGGGCACCCAAATGAGGCAGTTTTTTCGGGGTGTGTCTGTGGAGCTGTTTCTGTACAAGATTAGTGTTGGAATCGGTGAACTCAGGAAAGTGGATTGCCTTCCCCGGTATGGCTGGGCACCATCCAAACCCTTGTGAGCCTGAATAGAATGGAAGGTATAGGAAAGAAGAAGTCACCCCTTCTTCTTCTTCCTGTCTGCCTGCTTCAGCTGGGACATGGGTCTTCTCCTGCTCTTGAACCTTGAGCTGGGAGTTAGATCATTGGCTCCCCTCGTTCTCAGCTCCTCCAACTCAGACTGAATTACACTACTGATTTTCCTGGGTCCCCCATCTGCCAATAGTAGATCATGGTACTTAGCCTCCATAATCTTGTGAATTAATTCCTCATGGTAAGTCCCTCTCTTATACATGAAGCATGCATTGATTTAGATACAGATACAGATACAGATACAGATACAGATAATTCCTACTAGTGCTGGTTCTCTGCAGAAGCCTAATACAATTCATTCACAAACTCCATTTTGCACTGGAAACAGTTTCAGAAATCATCTTGTCCAACCCATTCAGACTTCTGTACACAAGTGGCAGGTCCTGTGCACTCGATAAAAAGAGGATGAGACTTTGCTTTCAGTGTGATCTTATTTAAGACGATTATTGCATAGTCTATGTCACAGAATCATAGATTCTTCAAATGGAAAGAATGAAAAAAATCACCACATCCGATTACCCCCCCCCCATTTTTTAAAGGACTCTAATCAAAATATTCCTATCAAACTGTCCTTTGACACTTGCTGCTCATGCTTTTAGCCACTGGGAACTCACTACCTCCAAGAACAGCCCATTCTATCTTTGAAATTACGGTTATTATGAATGACGAAATCACTCTTGGGAATTGTTTCTGCTTTGTTTTTGTTAGCTGTCATTAGCCAACTCCTTGAACACCAGACATCGGCTATTTTTTTTTTACCATTCTCTGCAAAATATTATATGTGTATACACAAACGCACACACTCAAACACAGAACCAGCTAGTATAGTACTCCCAAATTAATAGGATTAATTCGGAGTCAATTGCACTATGGGTGTGTTCACACACACACACACACACACACACAAGCACACATATGCACACATCTTGTTACTCTGGTTCTTAAATTGTCATCAAGAATGGTTTATTTATTCAACCATTGGCTGCTCTTTTCTTTGGAAATTATTAACAGACCCAAAGAGTTTTTTGTGTGTGTGTTGTTGTTTTTTTTAACGCTCACCAATTTGCCTTGGGGCAAAAAAAATATGAGAGCCATTTATCATTTTGCCAACATAAGTAAGCCTTGATAAGGTGAGTACACATCAGTTGCTTGAGATAATACTGGGAATGTTGGCTCGGACACCACTCATTCATTGTCTGGGTACTGGTGGACCTGGCCAGTTCATAGACTCTCACCTCAGCCTATACCCAAATCATCTGTGTGCATGCTTCTAGCTATGTGTAGGCTTTCCCTCTAAGAGTTATCCCATGGAACAAGGGTTACTGGGCTCACTGGCATCTCTGAAAGATTAAATACTTTCCTTCTGACCATATTTCCCCATTTGTAACACACTGACAGTAAGACACGCCACGTGTTAATATCACCTTTCAGTGGGCGCCTATACGTTTAATGGACACGTCAGCTGTAAGATGTCGTGATCTCAGAAATGGTGAGGGGTGGGCAGGGAGCATTTGTTGAAGTGAAGGGAATGCACCGTTTACTTTCCTGAGCCTCAGAGACATAAAATGCAAGGAAGTTTTCAACGGCAGCACCACAAAGAGAAATGAGCATGGGTTTGTTTGGGGGGTCTGCGTTCTGTAACTCACCCCATCCCCCCACCCCAGCTGTTTTCCCAGGGTCCCTGCTTCTCATGAAAGATGTGCTTTTCACCTCCATTAACATCTTCTCCTGGGCACATTTACTTCGTTGGCTTTGATGTTTGGCAGTGGTGCCGAGCTGATTCCAGCCAGCCCAAACTCCAGCCCTCCTCGGAAAGGGTCTCATGCATGTTTGTTTTACCTTCCGAGGCTGTTACATCCCCCCAAACCAGCTGCATCAGGAGAGAAGCAGCCCATGAGTTATGGACATAAATAGCGTTGGGGAAGATGGACCTTCACAGGGACAGATAAAAAAGTGATATCAGGGAGACAAATAAGAACGCAGGGTTAAATAAGTGATAATCCCCAAGAAAACTTTTCTTCTCCCCAAATCAGCAACCTAAAAACTTCAGAGTTACTGTCTTTCTTTCGTAAGAAAGCTCTCCAGAATTCGTCCACAGCCTCATCATTCCCCTCAGCCGACGGTCTAGCAAACCCGAGGCGGCTAGGCCCCGTTGCCCAAGTTTCTCTGCGAACATCGGTGTGGTTCGGTGTGGTTCGTCGATGGTGAAAAGCGCACTCTTCCTGAGCCAGCTAGAGGTCAAGGCTGGGCATGGGATCAGGGGTGTCTCTTTTCCCTTGAATCGAATCCGAGAGACATTTGCTTAAAATCCTGCTAGGAAATTAAGAGCAGGTCAGAAGCTCTCCGGGTCACTATTTTTGCCAATCTATTGGCAGTCCCTTCCCGGGCTTTGTTCAGCTAATTACTCCTCCCAGACACCTGTATTCACCACATGCAAATTATCACAGAAGGGAGCTTTTTTTTTCCCCTTCTACTTTTTTTTTTTTTTTAAACATACACTTGAATTATACTCTTCTGACATCAGCTTCCAGCCCCACTGAGGGGTTTCCAACAGCCTAATAACAAACAGATTAGAGGCCAGAGAAGCATGTATGTTCCTCGAGTCCTTCCCTGCGTCCAGCTGTGAGGCTGTTCCGAGATCGGAGGCGGAGGCCAGCCCCGGCTGCGGCTCCAACTCTGATGTTAAAATGGAAACTCAGTGTGAAGGCCCCGGGGAGATTCCAGAACACTAACTCCGTGGCCCATCCGAAATGGAGACTCTTCCCCCGTTCTGTTCCCGCTGGTATCAGTTCCAAGTTGGAAAGCGGCCTCCTCTCCGAATTCAAGCTGGGGCCGGCGTGGAGCAGGGCTTCTCAGATATTATAAGCCAGTGTGAGCTCAAAAAAGAATTCACTGCTCAAGGCCAAATAGCTTCAAAGCTAATAATCCTCCAGAGTCGGTGTGAGAGCGCCGCAACTGTCGATGTCAACTGACACCATGCGTGGGGAGCGCGGAACTTCAATGGTGACATCACGGTGCAGAGGGCAGAGGGCAGCCGCCAAGGAGGGAAGTGCCGGGGCCCTTCAGATCTTGGAAACCTGCGAGGATTTAGCTGGACTAACGTGTCTCCATGTAGTCATTGCAGTCTTAGGCTCCTCTGATTAAGGATTTAACGTATTCAAAGGGTTTTGGCAGCCGCGAGATGACACGTTTTCGGGAGCTCGATTGGATTCCATTATCTCCTCCTCTCTTCTTCTGCAGACCTGCCCCCTCCTCCCAGGCCTCCAGACCAGCTTTCCCCAACAAGAGGCTGGCCAGCTGGGGGTCCCTGCTGGCCCCCATCTCTCCTCCCCTTTGGTTCCTGCCTGGGTTTTGCTTGTCAAGCAGGTCCAGCCGCCCTTCTGCCCTAGAGCATTGGGATGCAGCCCTCGGGGGACTTGGGTGCTTTCCTCCAGGGCTCCCCTGAGCCACACAGAACCTCCTTACCCTGCCCTGTGGTGGGAGGAACGCAGGATCCCGTTAGAATACACCCAGAAATATATATATGGTCAAGGTCATAGTTCAGAAGAATAAACTTCACAGAATCCTCGGGGAGAGTAGAGAGTGGGAAGCAGAGCTCAAGGCAGGAACAGAAGGTCAAGGAGGGATCTTCCCAGCCTCCCCCACCCTACCTCCGGCCTGTGAGGACAAGGCAATTCAACTCTGCCAGGGCTTACAGTCCATAAATGAGGCTATCAAGGACTCATCACACAGCCCAAGCCTGTCTG
The DNA here is from genome assembly GCF_002288905.1 of Enhydra lutris kenyoni. Lineage (NCBI taxonomy): Eukaryota > Metazoa > Chordata > Mammalia > Carnivora > Mustelidae > Enhydra > Enhydra lutris. The sequence continues at coordinate 11,536,156 of NW_019154131.1, forward strand.
CCAGGTTCCCGGTGCACCAGGTAGTGACGGCAATACTGGGTCCACCGCGTCAGTATTCCTGAAGCTCATTGACGAGAACAGAGTCCAAGTCAGAGAGACCTGAACTCCAGTCTTGGTCTAACTAGCTGTGTGAGCTTGACAAGGGCCTTCCCCTCTCTGTGCCTCAGTCCTAATCTGAAAAATGGGAGTAATGCCTCAGAGGGTCAGGTTATGGGAAGATTACATACAAAAATGCAGGTGAATCGCTTAGTGTAATGGCTGACCCCAGTGTATGTTCAATAAATGTGAGCTGTTAGCATTATTAGTACGATCATGGGCACTCAATGAGTCTTTGCCTATACCCGAAGGAACTAAAAATATTGCAATTTGAGGGGACCACAGAATCACTTCAGAGGGAAGAAATAAAAATTTCTATAGATCACACTGCGCGCGGCTTTCCATACAATGAATGTCAATCCACGTAGAGATTGGTCCTTGCAAGTGTGGTCCAAAGGAATGGTTCTGGAGTGCCCAAGGAGTCAGGCTCAGGAATGAACATGAAGGGCCTGGGACACTTCTCAAATTCACCAATATCTGTCCTGGTTCTGACTCTGGGTCTTTCCTTTTCCTTTGTTTCAAACTTCAGTTTTATATTAACCTTCCTGGAGCACAACTGACACACAGACAAATGCACACTTTTTAGGTGAGTTTTGATGAGTTTGGGCAAATATGGTCGCTTGCATAGCTACTATGACAGTCAAGGTCACGAACAATACCCCCATACCAGAAAGTTCTCTTGTACTCCTTGTTAGTTACTGCCCACACCCATGACCCAGGCAACCGATAGTCTACTTTCTGTAGATTAGATTTGCCGGTTCTTGGTCTTCAAATAAATAAAAGCAGAGAGCGTGCATTCTTTTGTGGCTGGCTTCTTCTGCTTGCTGTAATGTTTATAAGATTTGGTGTTCTGCTGCCTGCATTAGTAGTCCAGTCAGTCTGAATTGCTGAAAAGGACTGCACTGTATGGATGTACATGTTGTTGATCCATTCAACCTATTGATGAATGCTTGGACTACTTCCATGCTGGGGCTCATATAAAGGGAGACGCTATAAACACTTTCTACTTGTGTTTTCATTTCTCCTGGGTAAATACATACGAGTGCAATTTTTTAATTTTAAAAGAAACTGCCAAGCAGTTCTCTGAGGCAGTTGCACCCCATGCATCCCTGCTCTCAAATATGGCTGCATATCGTGTCCCAGAGCGGGCTGTCAAGGGAGGGGGCTCTGGGAGGCGTTTGCCCTCCCTGGGGAATGACATCTTATCACTGACATTGTTTAGAATTGCTGATGTGTGGGGATAATCCAAAACAGATTGGCTTTGAGTGGTTCTGTTATTGTTCCCTGCCCTAGACAGACTGCTTACACTGCCCCACCCTTGGCACAACCACTGTCCGCCAACAGTTGGTGTAGTCAGTCTCTTAAATCGTAGCTGCCTTCGTGCCCATGTAGTGGCATCTTCTGCAGTTGAATTTGCCTTTCCCTGATGGCTGATGAAGTTGAACTTACATATCTTCTTCAGTGAGGTGTCTATTCAAATCTTTGCCTTTTTTTAATTGAGTTATTTGTCTTCTTATTGTTGTGCTATGGGAGTTCTGTAGGTATCCCAGATGTAAGCCTTTTGTCAGGTACACGTATAGTGAGTATTTCTCCCAGAGCGTGGCTCTTTAGCACTCTCCTTTCTGCTAATCCTTATCTGACTGACCTACACGGACACCAGCTTTCTGCCTTGACACTGACAGTCTATCAAGTACACTTCTACCTTAACGAAGAGAACCCGCAGAAGTCATGGGTCCCACAACACCACTAACGGGGAGGAGGCACTCCTCTCTCTTCCTACCCAGGATGGTTTTTGTTGCTACTGGTACTGTGGTTGCCCATTTACAGACTCTAGCTTAAATTGGGAAGCTCTGCCCCCTCCCCCGGAACCTGTTGCTGCTGGGAACACACTTCAGCCTTCCCTTCTTTCCTGCTCCCACCCTTGTCCATCTGAGTGCCTTGAGTGGCCTTTTCCAGTGCTTTCCTCCAAAATGTCCTGCCCTCCTCTACCACCCCATGTCCACAAAACCTCAAACTGGGTTTCATCTTCTTGATGAAAACCAGAAGGAAGTGAGTGCTTTCCACAGCTTCCTGTGTTCACGGCTTCCTCCCCAGCTGTGGATACAGGTGTGTTGACCCGTTCCCTTCTTCATATCCATGCATAGAACCTGGAACCTGAGTTGGGCCTTTTGAAGCCACCATATTCCCTTCTGCACAGAGCCATCATGGTGGGATGGGGCCAGGGTGTGGCAGGAAGCCAGGTCAGAGTCTTCCCGGGGAAGCAGAGACCTCAGGCACCTTCCAACACCAGGCCGTGAGGAGGCTGGGCTGGTTTGTAGTGGTGCGATTCAGGAATGGGCAGAGCCACCAGGACCTGTAAAAACCAGACCACGTGCCACTGCTGGATAATGTCAGGCTTGCACTGGTGGGTAGATTGTGAGGATTCAAAGACATGCTACATAAAAGGCACTTAGTATGATGTCTGGCACCAGATAATTGCTCAGGAACTGTTAGCTATTAGATCGAGATCCCTTTTATCTGACGCAATATGAACTGGTGTTGGTCGGTTAATGGAAAAAGTTGGTTGAAAAGAGAAATCCGAGAAAATTAGGCTACGCACCTTCAACATTTTAAGTTAAAACATGTACATGTACATCCACTCCCTGGTCTTTGATGTGGGTCCAAAGGCCTTTCCTTTGAGTGTGGGTCCGTGGATGGGCGTGTCCAGCCGTCTTTCCTGAGTAAACCCCACCCAGTACTGCATCATCTATGCTTCCCAGTTTCCGTTCCTTTCAAGTGCTGCGAGAGCGGACATGTGCCAAGTGCTCCGAGTGGAGACTCACCCAAGATGTGCTCGTTTTCCCCGCCGCCTCCAGTGTTAACTGCCCCACACCTAACAAGAGCGTGACTTCCAACCAACCCGTCATCATGTCATCTTCCGAAAGCACTTCGCTCCATTGGCAAAGGAATGACGACTCTTTTCTTTCCGCTGTCATTATATCATCTGTTGGCAGAACGTTTCATTAAACGCCTTAATTGCAATAAGGCCTCAACAAAGACAAGCAAAGCAAGCATGACACAGGTTTGGGAACAAGGACTCCCTGGCGCTTAGCAAGTGAGAGTCCACGTGGCGGGAGCGGAAGTGCGTCGTGGGGCCGGGTGGACGGTGGGGGGGTGGGGAAGGGCAGGCTTGTGTCCCGGAAGAGCGCAAGGAGGTGCTAGAGAATGACTCCAGCCACGGGCATTCACTGTGTCCTGGGCATCACCCAATGTGCTTTAGGAAGGGGCTGAAGAACAGTTATTATCTTGAAGACGGGTGAAGCAGACGCGGTAGAGAGAGCGCCTGTCTTTGTCGTTGAGCTTTGTCCTGACCTTTGGGATGACATGCTACACCTCTGGAAAAATCCGTGGCAGGAGACTTTGGGAGTTACAGGACCTGCATTCTAGTCCTGGTCCTGTCAATTATACAACTTGTAACCTTGGCCATGACACTCCCCCTGAAGTCCTAGAACGGAAGTTTGATGCGTTCAGAAGTAGGTGATTCTGCCCACATCATCCCTGAGGACATAATGAGACCGCGTGTGGGAGAACTTCTCTGTACATGTTACAGCCCGGCTCAGCCTGAGCAGTGTCTCCTGTCGGTCTGCTGGTGGCCGTGACCCAGATGCCAAAGGACAGGCCAGACCACATGCAGGGGCTTTCAAATTCTAGGCACCGGTCCCTAGGAGAGGAAAGGGCAAAAGCACGTTCCCTGTCAGCTCCTCTCAGCATCTTGCTCTTGCCTCCCCCCTCTGCCCTTTCACGGCTGCCAGAGCGCTATTTATCGGGCAGAGCCCCCAGCCTGGCGCCTGGGCATGTCCAAGGACAGGAGCTGCCATGCCAGACAGCCCTCTGCCAGGTCCGTGTTCTGGTACCCCCCACACACCATTAACCACAGCCAATCCACGCCTGTTTTCTACTTGCCTCTTTTTGCAGGGAGGATGGAGAGGGGAGGAGGTGTGATTTGGAATATGAAGAAGGAACCAGTGTTAAAGACCTCCACCCACCACGCACTGACACAGCCTCAGGGGCAGTTCCAGAGAGCAAGGAGCATCCGGTAAGACTTGGTACTCAGAGCAGGTCTTTGCTAAGTACAGTGGGCAGCCCTGTGCATGGGGGTGCTTTTGAGGGTCCCCAGGATGACTTCTGCCCCACTCAGCTCCTTTCATCAACTTCCTGAGGCAAGAGACCCCACACATTCATAGCCATTTGTCCCTGGATACAGCAAAACCCCAGGGAAGGAACACATTAAGTTCTATCAGTCATTTTCCCTCTGATCTGAAGACCCTAGAATCTTCCTGCGGAGTTATTTTGTTGTTGTTATTGGGCTGGGAAGGGAGACTGGGAGGACATGGAGAGACAGAGAAGGAAGAGGGAAGCAGTGTTTGTGGTAGGAGACAAGAAGAACACAGGAGGGAAGAGGTCCAAGAGAGGCCGTCCCAGGACGGGAAGGGAAGAGCCTAAAGGTTAGCCCAACGCCTCTAGAAGACTCTAGTGCTAAGAGCGCACAGATCCAGAGCACAGAGAAATGGGCATTCCATGTGTGTGCACGTGTGTGTGTGTGTACGTGTGTGTGTTCCTACAAAAACCCTAAAATGATCTGATATTATTTTAACTTTTTTCCAGAATGAACAGATTGACATTCTGTGAATTTTTCCCGCTATCTAAACCCAGCCCTGATTTTTCTCTCTCCATCTGTGTTCCTTTGGCAGAAACTTGTACCAAAAGAATGAAGGAGTGAAGGGTCATTCTGGGAAGGACGGGATGTGGGCCAAGCTGGGAGTTCACTTCTGCTGAAAGGGCTCAGCCACCGGCCACCCTGTGAAACATTAATGAGCGAGGACTTTCAGGGCCCGGCCAGGGGACTGATCCACAGACCCATTTCTCACGTGCTTGCTTTTATGCCAGACTCGCGGCAGCTCTGTGTTAGGATTATTGTATAGTTTTGCTTCCTTTTATAAAATTTCAGCCCTGCTTTCCACACAGCGTGTGCTGTGCAGGGGTGGGGGTGGGGGATGAGAAGAGGGTCACAAGAGCTTCCCGAGGCTGGAATTTCAACCCTGGTTGTCCCCACACATCTGGAGGCTGAGGGATAAATCCTACATGTACACTTTTAACCACTGAATGCCTGGGTTGGCCCTGAAGACGGTGTCTGTGTGATACCTCCTCCCCCTCCAGAGAGCCGACCTTGGTGGATGTATCCCTTCTGGAAGGAACCTGTCTCCCCAGTCAGGCAAAGCTGTCTCTGATCTAAAGTGTTGTCCCTGGCAGGTGGAAAGGAAGGGAAGCTTTTCCAAGGCAGCTAGGAAATTAGAAAGAGCATGACTTGAGGAGTCCACGTCTGTGCTGTCCTGTCTGTGACCTTGAGCAAGTCACTTAATTTCTCTGAGACCCCGGTTTAAATGTGTTTTAGACTTGACAGCGGCGTTAAATGAGATCTGAGAATAGTTCCTGGCACCGATTCCGAAGGTGGTGGCCACTCTTCTTATCTGCGTGGCCTCTGCATCCTTGTCCCTGAAGAGTTCATGATGCCAATGGTGAGGTAGGACAGAGCAGGCAGGAGGGCATTCAGCCAAAGATCCCAAGCTTTCTGTGTTCCGCGCTCCCCCCAGCTGCTCCCCGGAGCCCTCAGGGATGCACGGGTAGCCCACCGAGCAGTCTTTATGACTCTAAGTGATCCATGGAGCAGCCCGTGAAAGGCCAAGTGGTGCTAATAGGAAGTGATGGTTGATCCTGTTTAGTTCGAAATGTCCAGAAAGGCAGGATTTAAAGGAGGCTCGAATTCCTGCAGCCCCTCTCATGGGAACTCCGGTGCAGGGGTGAGAGACATGGTCTGTAACGTGGCAGGGAAGGGGGTACAGGTGGGGAATTCTGGGCCCTGCGTGGTTCCTCCCCATCACCCAGGATTATGCTATTTTCGTCCACTTCTATTCAGACAGAGATGGGGGGAAGAAGGGTGGATGTTGGGGAGGACGGGGGTGGGGTGCTCTCTGGCTGACATAGCCTTCACAGACAGGCAGAATGGGCTCCCAGAGTCTGTGCCTCTTCTCCCGGGAAACCCAAGCAGGGACAGGGATGTTTGACTAGTCCTGAGTTTTGGCAGTGTGCTGCCCGGACCACTGAAATGTTCCACCACTCATTAGTAGTTTCAGGAGCGCAAGACTCAACAGGGTCATCGTCATTCGCTGGCTCAAACAGGTGATGGTGTTCATGACTTCCTGTGATCCAGCAAGGCGTCTCTGGGACACCTCGGAGATTGAGTGTCATTTTTGGTCCAAGAAGGGGAGGACCCCTGGCTTCTCTAGGATCCCAAGCATCTGTGGAAGCATGACCCTGCTGGTGCAGCCCCCAGAGCCAAACCTGCCTACAAGATGCGTGCCAGGACACGACTCTCAGCAGACTCAACTTTCCCCACCCATGGCCCCTTACCTAGATAAACCGGTAGGAATCCCTTGGTTTCTCAAGGAGCAGCCCCCTGGGGCCTGGCTCAGGAGCTCTTCACCCCCAACCCCGGCAACTGGGGCCCAATAGATGAAGGCATGGGCCATGACCAGTATCCTGGCATCCCCTATTCACCCGGAAGTCTTGTCCCCTTGGGGCAGGGACAAGTGCTCACTTCTAACCTAGGGCCTGGCACCTTCTGTGTATGCATTCATTTGCTGAAGTTTAGATATATAGCAAAATCTCTGGCCCAGGGATTTAGACCCATTTAGCTAGCTGGGTATCTGAGTCTGTTCAGGTTGCTCTAACAGAATACCACGGACTAGGACGCCTGGGTGGCTCAGTGGGTTAAGCCTCTGCCTTCAGCTCGGGTCATGATCTCAGGGTCCTGGGATCGAGTCCTACATCGGGCTCTCTGCTCAGCAGGGAGCCTGCTTCTCCCTCTCTCTCTGCCTACTTGTGATCTGTCTCTCTCTGTGTCAAATAAATAAATAAAATCTTTAAAAAAAAAAAAAAGAATACCACGGACTGAATGACAAAAACAATGGAGACCTATTTCTTGCAGTCGTGGAGACTTGGAGGTCCAAGATCAAAAAGCATGAGCAAATTCAATATCTGGGGAAGGCCTGCTTCCTGGTCCATAGACAGCGGTCCTCCCATGGTGTCCTCCCATGACAGGAGGGATGAGAGAGTTCCCTGGGGTCCTTTTTATAAGGGCACTAATCCCATTTGGGAGGGTTCCACCCTCCTGACCTGATCACCTCCCAAAGGTTCCCGGCTCCTAATGCCATCGCTTTGGGGGTTAGGACTGCAGCATAGGAATTTGGGGAGACAATATTCAATCCACAACACCTCGTCTGGCAGATACACAAATACCTGTTGTATATTAGAACACACAGAATGTAGGTGTCTATTGCTACAATATCCAGTTGTAGCAAAGTAGATACAAAAGGGACATGAGTGGAAAATAAAAGATTTAGGAAGGTCAAGTAACTTGCCCTAAGCCTCATCTAGTCACTTTCTGGTATAAACAGATAAGATTATCCAGGTTCTCTGCACTGAGACCGGGGAAGCTCCTGCCCGGTCCTGCACCCTATCGTCCCACATGAAATGAGGAGCTAGCGGGGAAGGCAGCCCAGAGCGATGGAGAGGTCTGAGCACGGAAGCTGGAGAATTCTGGCTGTGACTCCTCTTCCCGACTCTTCAGGACGATGCGGGGCTCAGCCCCCGAAACAGGCATAGGGCGGGAGAGGCTTTGTTGAAAGGCTCTACTGAAAGAATCAAGGCACGCCTCAGTCCTCTGTGCCTCAGTTTCCACATCCGTGAAATGGGAACAGGAGAGCCCCCTGCACTCTGCCTCTCGGGGCCCCGGGAGCCCATGAGAGGGGTCACAGCAGAAGGCCTTGCCCAGAGCGGCTGCTTGACGGACGCATCGTTCGCCAGACTATCAATGACAGAAAAAGCCGCTTCTCTGCAGAAATGAAGGTGAAAGGCAGGGCTGAGGGCAAACAGGTGTGAGAGCCCCGATGAGAAAGATCTCCGGGAGGTGAAGGATGACCTTGCAGGGGGCTCGCCAGGGAGGCGCTTGGCGAGGTGAATGGCATTTAGCTGAGCCAGGCATTCTTGGCCTCGCTCTCCTAGCCCCCTCGGCCTGGAAAGAGTGCCCTGCGTGCGGGCTGCCAGCGCTCCGAGGACTGCGTAATTACTTAGCGGTTTACTAGCATCTGAGACGCCCAGGGTGCACTTCAGCCATCAATTAGCTTCGTTCACAGCCCCCCTGCGAGGCCCCGTGGTATCAGGACTCCCATTTTTCAGCCAAGGAAACTAAGGTGTAAACAGGTTAAGCAACCGGCCCAAGGTCACACCTTGAGTCAAGCGGTCACCAGGCACCGAGGCCGCGTCCTTGCTGGCTCCCTGGCCTGTCCTTAGCCCACTGGCCCATGCCGCTGCCCATAAAATCCGCCGTTTATATCTCATCGGAAAGCTGGGGAGCGCACCCGGGACTTCAGGAGCTGTGCGGAAAGGCCATTCAGCTGATTTCCAAGGCACCGTAGGGTTTTTAAGGAAATATTTAACCCCTTGCTTAGAGAGGTCGACGGGGGGCAACGTGACCTGAGCTAGCAGTTTCTCAGCCGGGCGGCCGGTGCTGCCCCCCGCCCCCGCCCCGCAGCTGGAGGTAGGGGTCTGGGTTTGCTTTCTCTCTCTGCTTGTTCCAGGAGGCACCCGTGCTAGCTCCGCACCTGGAACCACAACGAGCATCCTTCAGGAGACGCTGAGATGTGAACCCAGAGCACAGGCAGCGCCCGGACCTGCCCCAGGGGCTCCCACGGGGGCCAGGGAAGGCTGCTGAGTTTGAAAGGTTCCCACAGGTGGGCAGCAAGTGGGTGGGAGGAGGAGGGCAGGGGGAGTCTTCTGTCACCCCACAATCCAGCTAGCCACACAGAGCCCCTCCTGCCCCCTCATACCCCTCCTCGACTTCCCCATGTTCTAGACCTTCTCTCTCCCAAGAGTGCTGGCCCATGTCCTTGCTTTCCTGGGCCCTTCTAAGTCACCCGCCCTCTTCTCAGCTCCTCCCTCTCCCTTGGCACCCCTTCCCTAAATCCAATCACCCACCTTCTAAAATACCCCACAAATATTTCTGGAATCTCCATTTGGACAGCTCCACCCTAGACTGACCCAAATCATGATATAAAATCCTCAATAGGCTTCCAGTTGTACCCTGTCTCCTCAAACCCATCATCACACAGACCCAGAATGCCTCACCCTTAATTTCTTATTCCCCTGCATCCTTAGTGCGGGGGATGAAGCCCAGGCTCCTTAGCACAGGGTAAAATGCCCAGCACACTCTCCTGCCTCTCCCCATCTGGTACTCCATCTGCTGTGATGTTCACAGCACACACCATACTTGTCCCCCAAGCCCAATAATGGGGCTGAGGGCTCCTGGAAGGGCCTCTGCCCTCACCAGCTGAGCCTTACCCATCCCCATGGCTCCACTCAAGCTGGGAGAAGCCCCCGGCCCCTCTGGCTGGCTGAGTGGCTGTCCTCCACCACCACGGCCCTTTGTGCAGGCTGTCCCAGCATCCCACACAGTTGCCAAAATGATTTGCCTGTGGGTCTTGTCCCCATTCTTGAGGGCGGCCACTGGCCTTTCCTCCCACTGTGTCCAGTGCACGGCCACCAAGCCGTTAGAGACTTTATTAAGCTTAAACCAACTGCATGATCTGATTCTAGGGACGTTTCTTTTTTTTTTTTTTTTTTTTGGTCAGAGAGAGAGAGAGGGAGAGAGCAAGCACAGGCAGACAGAGTGGCAGGCAGAGGCAGAGGGAGAAGCAGGCTCCCTGCCGAGCAAGGAGCTTGATGTGGGACTCGATCCCAGGACGCTGGGATCATGACCTGAGCCGAAGGCAGCCGCTTAACCAACTGAGCCACCCAGGCATCTAGGGACGTTTCTAATGGTTGATAATTCGCACGTAGGAAGGAAGAGTGTAATGGGTTCCCACTAGCCTCTCCTATTCCACAAGATAAACTTGGGTGTACACATCTGACAGAATCTAGCCAGCTCTCAGTTTCCTGTTGAAATAGCAGACAAGTCACACAGCCTCTCCGGACCTCAGTTTCTTCTTTGGTAAATCAAGGGGTTTGAACAAGATCTGTGGGAAGCCCAGATGAGGGACCTTGGTCCTACTACCGGGGTGGGAGTGGGGGCAGCAGGTAAAGCTCTGAGTCCCCCAACATATGCCCTTCGATCAGGGAAATTCTATTCTTACTTCATCAGATGGGCTTCTACCGAAGGGATCATTGGAACAAAAGCTCTTGCAGCTAGTGAAAACTAAGAAAACCACTTACCCTACGACAGTGCCAACAGGGAGCATTTTGGGGTAGATCCAGGGTGTCTCTCCACACCCCTCCAACCACACTCGTGGCCTCAAAGGGTGAGGCTCCTTGAATATAAGCAGGCACTATTGAGTCAGACATCTTTCAGCCCAGTAAGAAGGAGCCCGCAGAAGCTTCTTTTTCCCTGTGACCTTTGAGGATCCCCAGGGACCTCAGGCACTGAAGGCTGCGCTGGGCAGAAAAGTTCAGGCTGTCAGCCGAGCGGCGGGGCTGGCAAGACTGTAATTACAGAGAATGGGTAGGGCACTGGGGAGGAAGGGCAGGGGCTCCGTGGCGCTAAGAGGATGTCGCTCAGAGCCCACGGCAACCTCCAGCGGCATCAGCTGCCACCTCTCGGGGGCTGGTCAGAAGGGGACTAGGAAAGACACCAGAGACCCCCTCCCCCACCATTTGTACAGACCCCAACGGAGCCATTTCCGGGCACTCACAGGTGCAAATGCCTTGTTCCAGGTACAAATGGGTGTGCTCAGGGTGGAGTGAGGGATGTGGGGAGACACACAGCCTCTTCCTGGAAGGGGGACCGCCACGCTCCACCTCCTGGGCATGAGTCACAGCCTTCCCGCTCTCTCCTGGCCATGTCTGTGGCACACCTGGGACCAGCCACAGAACGCATTCCTGGGTCCTGAAGAGCATAGAGGAGAGAATCAGACATGCTCAGATTTAAACCCCAGCCCTGCCATTTTGCCAGCTCTGAAACTTTTGTGGGTCAAGTGCACCTCTTTGATCCTTGGGGGCTCAGCCCTGGAAAATGAGGCTATGTCAAGTAAACTGTCTGTATTTTAGTTTTCTCATACATCACAGGCAAAATGAAAACAATACCAATGTTCCTGTTTGTAAGAGGGTAATACATGGAAAGAAAACACTTAGGACAAGCCTGATTCCAGTAAGTTCAATTATTAGGCTGCTGTGCGCCTGGGTGGCTCAGTCACCAAGCATCTGCCTTCATGATCCCAGGGTCCTGGGATCGAGCCCCGCATCGGGGTGCTGATCCAGTCGCTCCCTGAGTCTTTCTTGTCCGCCGATGTTTGGCTAGCCGTGCGGCACTTTCTCCTCCCACCAACCTCCGAGTTCTGCCCCGGGGCGGGGACCCTGCAAAGCTGTCTGTCCTCCTTCCTCATTCTCCCTCTTGACCTGTCACCCATGAGTGGTGACTAGCCTGGGATGCCCCCCTACGTGCAGCTGTAGTCTTTCTGGAGCAGCCATCTCCACGGTCCTCCTTGGGGACCCTGGGGTTGGAGCAGTGTCGGGCTGAGGGCCAGACTCCAACCCAAACTCAACATCAAGTTTGAGCAGCCTTTTGGTGAGAGTCAGGCCACCTCTCAAGGCAGCCCACAGGGTCAGCCAGACGTCCACGGTGCCTAAAGCCATGGGTATGTGGCAGGGGCTGGGAGGCACCCAGGGAGGGGGTTTCGAGCCGCCCTCCAGAATGTTCCTGAGCTCTTTCCTTTGCTTCCTAGTGGGTCAGGGCTAGGCTCTCGGTCTAGGCGCTATACCCTGGCCCATCCTGACCTGTGGCTTCCCAGCTGGCACTGCTGGTGGCCGATGCTCCAGGTGTTTGCAGGGCAATGCTCACGGAGCCTTGGGTTGCTGCTAAGCTTACGTAGACCCTGAGCGGGCCTTTCCCAGGCTTTCCTCTGAAAACACACCTGTCATCTTTACTAAGCTTTTCCAGGAACCAGGTAACATGCAAAGATCACGCCATGCAGAGCTGTCACTTTTATTCTACTTGGTTTGTTTGAGCCCAAAGGCTGAGGAAGGATTGGGGGGAGCGGTGGTCAGATGCAGAGAGGACATAGTCTCCGAGCCTTGGGTGGCAGCCTTGCCTACGACACAGCCTCCAGGGCAGGGCCGCTCAGGAAAGAGAGGACCTGGGCCGCTTCCCTCCCGGAGCTTCCGACATATTAAAAAAACAAGAAAGACCAAAGCAGAGTTTCAAAACCTCTTCTATTTTGGTGTTTACTTTTGAGAAAACGCTCTTGACACGGGGCACACAATCACAATTCAGCATAATTGTGTGCTTTGCAGTTACAGGACTTATTTCAAAGAATTGCTTATCAACCGATAGGGCACTATCTTCAGTGTAATATAGTCAACCGGGAGAAAATCCAAACTAGTATAATGACCGTTTCTTCCAGTTCGCCCAGGACAGCTCTCTGGCCGCACCTACCATCTTGTAGCTAATCCCCAGGTCTCCATCCAGGGCCTCTCGGATAGATCCTAGCTGGGGGCCAGGATGCTGCCAGGACACCAGGGCGTGTGGGTTTCATGAGATCAGGACGCCTGGCAAGGTGAGCTAGCCCATCCCCCCAGAAACCAGCCCACACCCCCTGGCTTCACGGGACTGTGGTCTCCCTCACCGCTGTGTGATCTTCAGGAGTCACTTGCTCTCTCTGTGCCCTGGACCTCGTCAGCTGGGATCCAGGAGAGGCTACGATAGCGTACAATTTGGGAGTTGTGAACATCAGATGACGTGATACAGAAGAATTCTTGGAGCCACACCTGGCCATAGTTACTATGACGAGGTTTTGCCTGGAGCACGGGCCTCTTATTGCCAAATCTCACTTTGCTAAGAGAAGCCAAAACTCCAGGATTTTCATGTGAATTTTGTGATTTTTCTTTCTTTCTTTTTTTTTTTTTTTTTGAAACATCCGCTCCTTTGCAAGCTCCATGCCGATGAGGCAGAACAGGTCTGCCGCCTGGATGGGCCCATGTCTGGTCTGCCGTGGGTTTCACTGCGGCCTCTGCGCCGCGTGGGATCAGGATGCCCGCGTGCTCCCAGCCGGCCTCAGCTCAGCGTGTGTCTGGAGAGAAAGGACTCTAAGGGGGGCAGGCGGCAGCGGGGAGGGAGGGGGAAATGGAAAGCCCATGCATCTGGATGGCCATTTCTCCTGCTCAAAACCTTGATCGGGCCGGCCCGAGTGATGTATTGAGTTCGTTTCTGCGGGTAATTGTTTAAATGTTATAGCAGCTTTAACATGTCTTCTGTTAAAACGTATTGGGGAGGCAGCCATTCCAAACTTGTAATGTGGGTAATATTTAGATGATTTACTAGGTGAGGTACAGTTTCTGATTCAATCAGAGTTGCATTTGATTCAATAGGCGATGCATCTAATCCGACTGGGAGCCCATCGAATCCGGAGGTGATGTGTTTGATTCACGGGCTGATGGACCTGATTTAGAAGGTGATGGATCTAGTCCACGCTGAAGGCTCCCAATGCCCCCATGCCGGGTATTTGCTTCAGAGCTTGATATATGAGTTTTAATAATCAGACACGCTTTGGGGATGGTGAGGGCACTGGTTTCTCCCGCTGCCTGGCATGTTTGGGGCTGCAGCTGACTCCATGTGGAGCCTGTGGGATGAGAGCAGCCAAGTAGGGACAAAACCCCATTCCCCAGGTGTGACCTGAGCCACCACATGTCCTGTCTCTGCCATTCTTGTAAGATCTGTAGATGGTCTTCCACCTATTTGTCTAACTGTCCAGAAGGCCACAGTCAGAGCCATTGTGTTGAGAATCCAGTTCCTTGCATGTGGGGGACCTTCGGGGATGCACCTGTCCATGGAGAGATACTCACCCTCCGTAAGTTCTGCTCTGGCCTGCCTGAGCCTCGTGGGGTCCTGGTGCAGCTTTCCTGAGCCAGCCATGTCTCTGATCAATGTTTAAGGGATTGGATGTTCATGCCCCAACTAGGGAAATAGGGAAGGGTTCTCCTGAACTACTTTTCAGTCCCCACCCCGTTACCCTTCCCTCCCTACCATGACTGGCAATGATTTTCCAAGAAAGGAGTGCTTCTGTGGCATTCTCTCTTCTGCCCAGAATGCCTTTCTCACTCTTCCTTGGCCTGGCAGAGAGCTGTGCCTACTTTCCAGGGTCCCTGCCTTCTGTCACTAACCCCCAACAGAAGCCACTCCTGCCCCACCCCCCCAGCTCGGCCCCAGACGAGGCTGTCCCTATAAAGTTTTCCATGTCTCCTGGCCACATCTCTGTGAAAACACTCGTCACATAAATTGTCCCATGGCAGGGAGGACTGTCTCTCCCTCACACTGCTGTCCCCAGCACCTGGCTGAGCACCCGACAGATGGCCACATGGAATCTTGGAGGAAGGGTTAGAGTGACTCATTAATGATGATAATAATAATAATAACAATAATAATAATAGCTCACATGTATTGAGCTCCAGGTGTGTTCTAAATGCAGAGACCTGGGATGTTACAGGTATCATCTCCATTTCTCTTAATCCTCATGACAAACCACATATGGTAAGAACTATTATTACCTCCCCTTGTGCAGATGGGGAAACAGAGGCTCAGTGAGGGAAGTGATCTCCCAGGGTTAAACATCAGCCAGGTCTCTTGGATCCAAAAGCCAAGCTCTTACCCATCACTTCATTATCTGGCCTCCCAGGACCAGACAGGCTGCTCCCCCACAGCGCAGCACAGGAAGACTGGGGTCCCTGGAGATGTGGAGGCACATCAGGGAGCCAGAACCATGATACAAGGCACAGCAAACCGATTGGTAAACTGAGGCACTGGGGGCATTACAAGAAGAAGAAATTAAGGAAGGCTTCCTGGAGGAGGAGGAGAAGAGAAGTGTGGCCATAGACTCTGCTGATGTTCTCTCTCAGCTGCTCCTGGCCCAGCGCTTGGTCCTCGGTCTCCCCAAAGTGCAGGTGAGTCAATGAGGCTGCGTCAACAGCAACTAGACTTTCAGATAATGGCTCCTCCACCAGAGCTCTTTGTGGTCAAAAGCTGGGCGTGGGCCGGTGCTACAGACAGGGATCTCATTTCCTCCCAGAAGAGACTAGCCAGCCCATCGCCTTCCAGGAGGGAGACATCGAGCCTGAATCCTGGCCCCATTTTACAGGGAGCAAATTGAGGCTTGGAGAGTTTAGGGGTCATATCTAGGGTCAGGTAGACAGCACTTAAAGAAATGAAGGAGGCAGTGAGATCGGCCAGCCCCAAGGCTGCCCGACCCCCACTCCCTCCGTGTCTCTCTCCATCTCTCTCTAATGGTGGGCCACCAGGCCCCCTGGCAGGCTGGTGTGGGAGGTATTTGGATCAAGCAAATCTTTGTGTCCTCCGGTCTCACCACCCAGGCAGAGGCCCCTCTGGCTTATGGTTGGTGACGGGCCAGACAGGCTGGGTCTGTGGAGGCTCCATGTGGAACAGCTGCTGCTATGAGAGGCCACCGCGGCCCCAACTGCCCACATTTTCCCAGGCTGTGGCTGAAAGTGGGGGGTCCTTGGACATAGACAAAGGGAGAGCTCAGCCTTGCAAATGACTTTGAAAATGGGGCCGCGGGGATTCCACTTGGCTGACATGCACTGCCCTGGCCAGGGCCTCACCCCCCAGAGGATTCCCCCGGCCCCTGTCCGCCAGCTGTGTCTCCCACCACCGCCCACACCCAAGCCCTAACCACACGGGAGTGGCGACTCGGCCCAGAATTCCCCGCCACACCCCTTCCCACGCTGGGAGGGTTGGGAGGCAGGGACAGGGACAGCAGGGACTGCAGGGGGCTGACTCAGCACTGACATCAGACATAGATCACAGATCCTCCCTGGGCACCCCTGTGGGCCAAGACCCCTATGTACCAAGTGAGGTCTTCGCGAGGGACTCACCCATCATTCCTATCTCAGATGACACCTCAAGTCCAACACCAATGGTATTAATGCTAATGAGGGATATCGGGCCATCTGTGCAGAACCTGTGAGGGGCGACCACAGAAGACACAACACCATTGGCCCAGCGTTCTTCCACCTGGAGACACAGGGAGACATCGCCAAGAACACACAGGCACAGACAGCCTTGAAGACATCTTTCCAGTCCCTCTGTTCTGGCATTCTTTCCTAAAACCAAAGTGTCTGAGCACTCACTAGGGGTTTCCAGTTTTCCCCCAGAACAAAGAAAGGCTTTGCCTATCCCAAACTTGGCTGTGGAGCTTCTCTCTGGGCTATAAAATCCTCAGGGCACCAAATACAAGACCACAAGGAAGAGCCCAGCAAAAATCCAAGCCAGGGTTATTTCTTACAAGTAACAAACCAGCACAAAATTCTGCACCTCTGCTGCCTACTCACCATCTATCTTGGGGTAAGAATGCAGGGGCTTATGGGGTGCCTGGGTGGTTCAGTTGGTTAAGTCAGGTCATGATCCCAGAGTCCTGGGATGGAGCCCTGCAATGGGCTCCCTGCTCAGTGGGGAGTCTGCTTCTCCCTGTCCCTCTGCTCCTGCCCACTGCCTGTGCTCTCTCTGTCTCTCTCAGATAAATAAATAAAATCTAAAATTAAAAAAAAAAAAAGGCAGGGGTTTCCAGTACCTATTAACTTTTATATTATGTTAATATAATATTTTCACTTTCTCAAGTGAAATCAGAAATTTTCCTTTTTTATGAAAAGTTCTGATTTAACTCTTTGGTTTTGCCAAATTCAACACTAGCTGTGTTGGATGAACCAAAATCGGCAACTTCAAGGTCTCAATGAAAAATATTTAAAAGTGCACATGTCACGTTCAGCACACCAGAAATCTCATCCTTTGGAACTATTTAAACATGTGATGAAAAATTTCAGATGTCAGTCTTAAGTGTTTAGCAGTAAAAGCATTTAAAATGCTTAAAGATGCTTGAAAGGCTACATAGTTTTCCAAAATCCTTTTAGGAAGTTGTCAAGCAAGATAGTTTGAAGACCATTCTCTTAGTCCACCCCCTCTTCTAAAGCACAGAGGAGGACAGATCAGCAAAGAACGTTCCTTAGAGCCAACATTGTCAGCAAGTTGACTCATGTCCTCACTCGGGCAGGGAAGAGAGGGGGACTTCAGGAGGACCATGCAAACAGAACAGGCATGTTTCCCATGAGAAGACAGTGACTTCACTCCTCTGGCCAGATGCTTACTGAGATACAGAAATCTGAGTCATGGTGACACCAATAACTGGGGCCTCTCAGAAAGGGACTCCTTGAGACAGCCTGACCTGAAACAGTGGAAAGGGAGACACTGGGTAGATCCTTGAAGCTCTTCTGGAAAAGTCTGAAGGTGAGTGACTGCATGACCACAGCCTGTTGCAGGAAACTCAGAAGGCGACTGTGGGAATAAGTTACGTCTCACACAAGGCGAAGAAAGGACAGGCAGTTGTCTGTGGGCCAAGTGGACTTACGGCAGGCAAGCAGGTTGGGTTTTGTCTTCAGACGGTCTCCAGCCAAGCTCACTTCCTGACAGAGCTAAGGCAACACCAGCAGAAAGAAGTTGGAGATGGCCCACAGAGTGCACCACAGAATGGAGATCAAGAGGGGTCAGTCATAAGCTGCCAGCTAAAGATGGCATCTCCCAGGCCAATTTAGGGCACGGCACATGACTCCTAGGAGGATCCACAAATGCTCATGACAAGGAAATGAGCCAGCATTTGTGTGTCTACCAGGATCCCCAGTGCCAGATGACAGCAGACCAGGAGAGAAAGAACTTCTCTGCCCTCTGTAACCCATGTCTTCCTCTGCTCCAAACCCAAGGCCCCAGAGCTGTGCAGAGAAGCTAAATACTGCTCATTCCTCTGAGTTGGGGCTCAGCTGGGACAGTGAGACCTTTAACTGGGTGAAAGGGTGAAACTCTGGGATTAGACTGGACTGGACTTTTTTTCTAAGATTTTATTTATTTATTTGAGAGAGAGAGAGAGAGGGAAAGCAAGCATGAGTCGGGGGAGGGGCAAAGGGAGATGGAGAAGCAGGCTCCCTGCTGAGCAGGATTCGATCCCAGGACCTCGGGATCATGACCTGAGCTGAACGAAGACACTTAACCAACTGAGCCACCCAGGCGCCCCTGGATTAGACTTTTTAATACACATTTTGAAGTTGTTTGGACATCACAGAAAGTGACAATGAAATCCACCAAAGCTGAGACCCTGCCCAGGGTACAGGCAGGTACAGGACAGGTGTGGGTAAACTGTGCCAAAGCAGGTTTGATCCTTTGCTCTCTCTGCTAGCGTCCCATCCAGTTTGACCTCATGAGGCAGCCAGAGGGGGCCATAAAAGCCTGGCTGCCCCTGGACGGACTGTAGAGAAAGCACCATGGGAGACAAGGCCCTGTAAGTGATGTCAGCCACAGAGCCAGCCACGGGCTCAGCATGGGAGGAAGGGGGATGATGGTGGCTCCCTGTCTCCATTCTTCTCTCCAGAGCTAGCACATGCACAGATAAACACACGTGCATGCACACACGCACGTATCAGCACCATCCTGGGCACAGGCACAGTACAGGGGGAGCTCGGTTCAGCTACCAAGGTCCAGGGGGAGAAGAAAAGCCAAGTATGGTTTGTACCATATAGGCCCTCACTCGCCAGACATATCCATTCTGATAAAGGCAGCCGATGAGGGGAAGGAAAGTAGCCAGGCTGCGTCACAACCCCCTGAAAGGCGGGGGCACAGGTGGCTGGTCAGTCTTGCCTCTGACCCTCTCCCTCGAGTTCGTGAGCCCCGAAACTTCCTGAGCCCTGAAGCTTCATGCCCCCTCCATGCTCTCTTCCCCCGACCGCAGATGCTACTGCAGGTCAGGCACATTTGGAGTTAGCCGTCTCATTGGCCTGATGATACCCAGTGGCCCATGATCTCGTGGGGCCCTGAGGGTCCTACCCTGTCCCCTCATCTGTCCGCCATGTGGAGAGGTGCCCGCTCCCTGGATCAGAGCGAAATCTGTTGTAGGTAGGAAACTCTCCTGATAGGACAGGGCAGCTGATCAAGTGACCAGCACTCTCCCTGCCTTTGACCTTCTCCTGGGTTCGCTCCCTTTCCCATCAGCTTGTCAACCTCAGGGGAATGCTGTTCTTTTGATTGCTCTGGTCTATGCCTAAACGAGAGTACCTGGGTCGTCTGGAATGATCCCGGCGCTCAGTCCAGGTTGCTGAGGCAATGATCTTGCAGACACCAAGGGCCCCAAATCTGCCAGTTGGGGGTGTGGGGCTGTGGCTGAGCTCCGTGATCCTTGGTCACATGGTCTCAAGGGCTCCAGGTCCTAGAACTGATGTCCCCAGACAGCTCTGGTAAATGCTGGGCCCCTGAGGCCAGGCTGCCTTGTACTGAAATGGTCTGATTGCTGCCCCCAGTAATGAGGTTCCTCTCTTGCTTGTTTTATAAGAGGAAGGATCTTCAGGAAGAGCCGACTTACCACAGGGCTGTGAGCACTCACCAGCCCCGAACACCACCCCATGGGAGCTGTGGAAGAATGAGGACCCATGCCTTTGTTCACCTTATCATTTCTCCTTCCCTGTAAAACCTCTTTCTTAGCCCCCATATTGTGACATCTGGCCCCTCCCTGCTTTGTGATAGGTGGGTGCTGTCCAACGGGCCAACTGTATGAGGCAGCTCAGGCTGCCATCACAAGATACTGCGGGTTGGGTGCCCCACATGACAGAAGTTGGTTTTCTCACAGTCCTGAAGGCTGGAAGTCCAAGATTGGGGTGCCTGCAGAGCTGGGTTCTGGTTAGAGCCCTCTTCCTGGCTGGCTGACAGGCATCTCCTCCGTGTGTCCTCACATGACCTCTTCTCCAGGTGTGGGTAGAAAGAGTGATCTCTGGCATCTTTTCTTGGAAGAACACTAGCACATTGCATTAGACTCTATCCTTGTGACATCACTGAACCTTCATTACCTCCACATAGGCCCATTTCCAAATATCATCACATTGAGGATTAAGGTCTTGAAGTATGAATTTGGGGGCAAGGAGGGCTCAAGTCGGTCCGTAATACCAATCTTGCCTCGGTTCCCATGACTGCAACTCCCTAAAGTGTTCCTTACCCAAACTAGGGGAGAGTGACAGAATGAACAGGAGAGGAGACTCAAGAGCCCACCTTGTCAGGGGAGCCTTTCACCTCCCCAAGAGCTTGCAGGCTTTTTCCCAGCCCTTTCATGCTCCCAGGGGAAGCAGATGCTGCCTCCAGAATTTTCTTACCTCTCTTTATCCCTCAGACACCTCCCCAGGGTCTGGTCTGAAGTTCACACTTCTGCCCCATCACCATTATCAGGAATTGCCTCACCATTCCTGATGAGAGCCTGAAACTCTCCTTTCGGTAGTGCCGTGCCTCCTGGGCCATCCTATGCCAACAGGATGCTGGGCCATTACAGTCAGATGACAAAAGACAAAATTCAGTGGTGGCCAGGGCAGGCACAGGACCAAGAGAGAGAGAGAATGAGCATGAGAGTCGGGGAGCTTTCCAACGACAGCTCTTGGGGTTGGCATGGAGGGCAGAGATCTCTGGGTTTCCCTTTGAATCTCTCCCATTGCGGAAAGGGCATGTGAAATGTTTTCACCTTCCCGGCGGTGAAAGATGGTCGTTCCCTGTACACCAGCGTCCCCAGTGCCATCTGAACATCTAAGACACAGATGGATGGAGGGTCAGGGCTAAGAGGGGCACCAGGGAAAGACTGAAATATATCACCTGCCCTCAAAGAGCTGATCACTGAGAGACCGTGGACCAGCCATCCCACCGTGTGGAAAGTGCCTGATCTACTTACAGTATTATATGCTTGGGGATCCCAGAGAAGGACCAATTCTTTCCATCTTGGGGAGGGAGGCAAAGAAGATCTTTGGCATTCTGTATAAGGAAACTAAGGCCCAGAGAATATCAAGAGAGAAAAGGTTTTTGGTTTTTTTTTCCTCCCAAGGTCAGTGGCAAAACCTGAAAGAGACGGGCCCTGACACTCAGGTCAGTGCCTCTGTCTATTTCTCAGAGACCAGTTTGCATCATGGGTGGCCTCCTACACTTTGATAACCCCTATGCTCAGCATTCCCAAGAGATTCGGGCAGGGGCTCTGCTGGACCCTGGGCAGAGTCTCTGGAATGGTAGCGGGCAGCCAGTCCCCTCCCCATACTCGGCCACCTGGGCAGCGTCGCAGGCGTCCGTCCGGGAGAAGGGCGAGGAGTCCACCTGGTCTGGCCTCCTGGCCACGGGAAGTGATGCCTCCTGGGCTCATTCAAGCAGCTGTTACTTGCTAAAGGCCTGGCTCAGATAAACAGGCAGATGTCCTCGAGGCGACCTCCCTGACTCAGAGCGTTTGGGAACTGAGGTATTCAGTCCCTGGAGGGGGGAGGTAGGAGGCAAGGACAGGACTTTTGCTGCTGACTCACTCTTCTGAAGGCCTCTGTTCCGATTCTCCAGGAGGCAGGAAAGACCTGGGAAATGAAGGAGCTGTCGGCACAGGATGGGGTCCAGGACAGAAGAAGGTCGTGTTCTCCTTCCTCCCATCCGTGCTCCCCCTCAGCTCCTTCAAGACAGCCACGGACCTGGGGGAGTTTCTCGCATTCACAACACAGCAAACCTTGCGAGGTCTGCAGGTAGAGCGGATGGGACGAGGAGGGAGGTGATCCTGTGACACCAGACAGGGGGCAGAGCCCAGTGGAGAGGCTGCCCACACATATTTTCTGGGTGACATATAAATTATAAACAGGCAAAGTGAGGATAACAGCAGAAAACCAAACTTCCTGGACAATAGAGCTTGAGGACACATTGGATGTCATTTTGTCCCACCCTATCCTGGGGCTGGCTTCACGGGCGTGCGACCTGTGAGGTCACACAGAGCCCCACACTGGGAAGGGTCCCGCTCTGGGTTTAATGATCTGCTGTTGCCATCTTGAAATTCGTAGTCATTTTTTTTTTTTTAATCAGAGGCCCCCATTTTCACTGTGTACGGCACCCCAAAGATTACATACCCAGTCCTGCCCCTGCCCTTCCCAATGAATAAAGGAGCCCAAGGAAGGAAAGGGTGCTTTGGGTCATGCTGCTTGTTTGTACTGTCGAACCGGGATAAACAGCCAGCCCAGAGTTTTCCACCACACAGTCTCACTCTGCTGTCTCTGTTCATGGCAAGAGCTTCCGATTCTGGCCTCCTCACACCGAGGGTCCTATGGTCTATCACCTTGCCTGCTCCAGATGGGCCATGGCCAACACTTTAGGGGGCGGGGGGAGGCCGAGGTGGCCCAGACTGGGCCTGGTGTTCATTGACAGGCCTCCAGTTCTGGGTACCCAAGAATTCAGGCAACGATGATGGGATCTCAGGCCTGCCCTTTCTGCCGCTGAACCTCCCTCCGAGCATCTCTGGTCATTGTACCTACTGTGAGCAATATTGCAAGAACTAGAGAAAACGTACATCGGGAGCCACCCCCGCCCCGCCCCATGCCAGCTCCCTGGGCTTTCAGTGGCACAAGGCCTGGCATCCGGCCTAGAGAAGATGCTCGATAAAGCCTTCTGTGGCTGATTTTGTCTCTAACCCTGCTTGTCCTGGTCTCAGACTGTGGCTGGAGACAGACAGCCCTGCTGTCATCCTTGACACTGCCCTCTAGTACCTGCTGTTCAGACTAAGGTCTGGGGACCAGCTCCCCTGGGAACCCTGCAGAAATGCTGACTCTCAGGCCCCACCCCAAGACCTACTGAATCAGACTCCGCACTTCACCAAGATTCCCAGGTGAGTCATGTGGGAACGAGCGTTTGCGAAGCAGTGTGATCTCTGGTGCTGCAGCTGGGCCTCTCTCGCCTGGCCCCAGGGGGAGATGAGTCACTTCCCAGTCCTGGCCAGAATTACTCTTAAAAAGGCAGAGCCCTGGCCTCCGGGATGGACTGGACCAGAGTCCGAGTTGCTTCCTGGAGGCTTGCAAAGTGGCTGGGGTGGACCTGGTAAGGTGGCAGTAGTGGGTCAGGCATCGACATGGGGAAGGAACGACAGGAAGCCCCTGGAGACCACCGCAGTGATCCCAGCAAGAGCGGGTTCTTAGCGTGGGGACAAGGGGCTGAGTTCTGGAATCATACTTGATGGGGAATCCAGCAGACCTAGCAAGCAGGTAGACGTGACAGGTGACATGGGAGAAGGAAGGATTGAGGACAAGTCTGAGATCCCAGATTGAGAGCGTTGATAGAAACATGGTTGACCAGAAGGACGATGATAAAGGGCAGATTTTGGAGGGAAAGGATGCATGCTTTCTGTTTTGGGCACAGTGAGCCAGTAGGGTATTAACAAAGGTTTTCAGTACGAAGAGTGGATTTTTCATGGCAAGTGAGTCACACCTTTTTGCAGCCCTCCTCATTTCTGGAGGTAAACGCAGCCTCCTTTTGACCAAATGGCCCAAAGCATTCACTGGGATTGGTGCTGAGAGGCTCTGGAACTAAAATGGCGTGGGTTCAAATTCTGCCTCTTCCACTGGAGGTGTTTCCTCGTGCAAGTTAATAACCTCTCTGTGCCTCAGTGTTTACCCTTGTAAAATTACCTATCTCTGACAGTTGCAGTGAGGTTTAAATGAATTAATATGTGTGAAATGTCTCAAACCACGCCTGTCACACCATGAACACTCAATAAATATTATCCATTCTACAACTGCTTGTTTACTTTGAAATTGTGAGATTTCAACGGAGATCGCCTTTGTGTTGTGTAACACTTCGCACAAAGCAGGTATACAATATGGTCCACAGAAACCATAACATATGCTGTTCATTAAAGGTGGCCCTGTGGGCCAGTGTGGTATCTGTGCACGGACGAATACAGATGTTGCATCCCTTTACAAATGCTCGTGTCTTCCTCCCTCCCTTTTTTCTAATCACAACTTAATGACTTGTAGGTAATGAGAATCTGTGCTCATTCATTTCTCAGCCCAAGCTCGTCTGTGGGCCACTCTGATAACCAAGACTGGCTTTGGGGGTAATCCACTCTCCCCAAAGAGTGGTACTGACCCCCTGAGCTTGGGGAAGACCTGTCCTCTGAAGATTCTTGCTTTCCCTTGACAAAGAGTAACTGTGTGCCTATCAATAATAATGACAATCACTTTCATTTCTGAGTTTGAGAAAGACTAAGACTTTCTTCACTCTAGGGCTCAGGCTCATCAGGGAGAAAGACAAGAAAGCAGAATGTTATAAAACAGTGTGATTGGTGTACGTGACAACAGAAGTAGACACAGGGTGCTGGGGGTGGGGGTCACAGGAGAGAGAGGCACCCCAGTCTGATCTCTTGAGATCTGGCTCCTTCTGTGAGGGGACCAAAAAATAAAACCTCATCCCTGAAAGAATGCCTATCCTTCCCACAACACTGTATGCCTTTTCTCCTCCACTATCTCCCTGAGCATGGTGACAGCAGGGGCTGGGAGCCAAATGAGGGTGGAAACCAGGCCCCTGGCACAAATCCGTTGAAGGTATTCAAGGCCAGACATAAATCTAAGTCAGACAACAACTTCAGCCCCTTTTCCTAGGAGCAGAGCTTGAGATAAGGATTGAGTATGGCTGATTTATCAAGAGGGTGGTGCTCCTCAAGGAAAACTGATAAGGGAGAGAGGAAGGAAAATTAAAGCAGGAGAAAGAGAGGAGAAAAGTTTGGCTTTTTGACTGACCCTTAGGGTCAGAGAATGAAGAAACCTTGCCCAGGTGAGGCACCCCCTGAGTCAACTCTGTGGAGAACATGGGCAGCCATGAGCTGTCAATGGCCCACAGAGCATCTGGGTGGGCACATGGGCCCAGTAAAGGGAACCTGGGAGTCACCATTTCCAGGCACGGGCAGGCTGGAATCAAAGTACCAGCATCGGTTCCTCTTTCCCCAAACACCACTGAAGTCTGTCTGTGACCTCCTTCGTGGACTGGGCTGGGCTGACTGGCTCCTTTAAGAACCTCAGTCTGGGCTTGGTGTGGAGCTTGCTGGTGACCAACCTCTTCAAGTCTTTTCCACAAGTGCCGCTGCCAAGCACATCTCCCTCATTCTGCTGGTGCGTCTGGAATTTGCCTACAAAACATGACTTCAGTTGGTAAGGACGGGCTGGGTTGCCCACACAATTTGGTATGAACACTCTGGGTGTCTGGGGGCAGGGTTTACACATTGCCGCTCACAAATTATCAGCCACGAGCTCGAGTGTGCAAGAGGAGGAGGCTAATTGTTTTCAACCACCAAGGCAATCTGGCCTCTTCTGGCGATTGTGAGTCATCCTGTATTCCTTCGATAAATTCCTTTTCTGCTTAACTCATCCAGAATCAGTTTCTGTTGTTTGCATCTAGGAGTCCTGATGGATGTAGACAGTAAATCTGCTCCCAATTTTCACATTTTAAGTAGTGGGGTGGCAAAAAGCATTATAAATTTGTGCACGGGCCAGATTAGTTCCTTGAAACTAATTCCTAGAAGCAGAATCACAGGATCAAAAGGTCTGAAAAAGTGTAAGGCTTCAGGTTTCTACTGCCAGATGGTCCAGGAGCCTCTGGTGCTGCTGGAAGGATAGGAAACTGCACCAGGAGTGATAGGCATTGAAGTTGGAGCTGCACATCCAGCAACCCTACCAGTCACTTCGACCCTCAAGGTGGGTGGCATAATAACCATCTCACAGAAGAGGAACCCAAGGGCAGAAAATTGTGTCCCTTATCCCAAGTCACAGCCTGGTAAGTAGCTACTTGAGATTTGAACCCAGATATTCAGGGTACTCTATTTGCCCCATCACCACTCTCTTCCACAGGGAGGCCCAACTTACAGCCCACAGCCTGGCCCCAATGGGAGGCACAAGCAATTGAGAGAATGGGGAAGGGGGAGTTCACAGTATTGATTCCCAGCTTCCTCCAGGCAGGCTACCTTGGTTGGCTGAGTCCCCTTGCCAAAGAGCAACCTTACTGTCTTTGGGATTGGGATACTTCCCTCACCTGGCCTCCTTCAGATCTAAGGACCAGAAAAGCTCTCTACTGTTGCACATAGGTTTCTGCCCCATCCTTTGCCAGCTTCCCTTAACCCCACCAGCCTCTGTATAAACAGTCCCTATGTTAGGGTCTGTCCCATTCTCTTTTGGGATTCGGACATTAGACTGTGTCCGAGCTGGAATTTTTCCATCAGGTCATGTTATACACATGTACCTTTATGACATCAGCCCAACGATGCTGATTCCGGCACCCGTGCAGGCATTCCATGATGGGTTCTTACAGATTCCACCAATCAGCTCTGTGGAGGTCAGACTCAAAAGAGCACTGGAATGAGAGTCAAGACTCCTGGCTTGCTGTGTAGCCTTGGCCAAGTCCCTCAAGCTCTTCAGCTCTTTGGACTTCCGTTTCCTCATCGGAAAAATGAAGAGCTGGTCTAGAAAGTGGCAAAGGTCAGAATACCCAGGAGGAAGAGGACAGACAAGCAGATAGAGTGGATATTAAATTCACACGTGCATTTTACACATATGTGCACACTCGTATGTGCAGTTCTGTGAGGAGAAAAGGGAGCCCCTTTGCAAGCCGGAGTGCTGAGACCTTTTGTTCACATGTATTTAGAACCTTTGCTGTTTGTACTTGGCCAGCTTTGGATGGCAAAACGGTCTATTCTCTGTGGAAATTTTGACTTATTTTTCCAGCTGGTCTGCCAGTTGCCAAGAAATGTCATCTGAATATCATTATTTAATCGAAGATTAGTCCACGCCTGTGACATAGGCTGCAACTATTATCTTCTTTGATTCTTTACATAAGCACACATTCTCTTCACAGACTTGACCTTGCATTAGGGGAGGTAAATGCTGCCTCCTCTATGACCAAATGGCCCACAGTATAGTGAAGTAATCCACTGGAATCGTGGCCATCTGTAGGTGTGTGAGTATGTGTGAGTAGGAGGATAGGCAATGAGTGTGAGGAAAGTACCTTTGAAGTCATTCCTTGCAGGGATCCAGAAAGGGGACCTTCCTTGATCACTGGTCATATCAACATGGCCTCCCACCCTAGCAGCTGATTTCCAGTGTTTGTTTTCAGATTAGACCATGTGTGAAATAAAATCCAGCCAAGCCTGCTGGGAGGTATGGGGATGGACCAGACAAAATTTGCAACCCAATCATATCACAGATCTCTTGGGTAAAGCAAAGGAGAAGAGGGCAGGGAGGGCATGGTTCAAGCTATAAATGTTGGCTTGGGTGTTGGAAAACTCTAGACTGCATGACCTTAGAAGGCCCCCACTTAGTCCTGGAATGTCTCCAAACTTCTTAAGCTCCATGTGACATCCAAGCTAGCTTCTCATTTACTGTTTTTAGGGCTCGCTAGGACAATTTTCTCACTGGCCTTGGTTCAGCCAGCTGAGGTGCTAACACTTTATTTTGGTTTTCTTATCAGGTTGCTCCCAATGAAGCAGAGCCTTGACCCGTCCTCAGAGTAGAGCTCATTATAGGGTCAGGCTTTGCTCTCTTTTTCATGAAGGCCCTTTATATTCTTCCTTATTTTCCAGCCTCTTGGCCTCTGTCTGGTCGAAGGGCCAAGCTGTGGCAAAGATCTAATACTATCACTCCCAAATCACAGGCTAAGTGATCATCTGTCAGAAAAGAGGAGTCTGGGTACAAGTCCCTGGGCCTAGAGGGCAACTTGACTCTTTTTCCATACACTGTGGTGGGGGCAAAAGAGGCCACTGGCTTCATTTGTAAGAGTTGGCCCCACAGAAAAACTGAACCTAACAACCAGAAATCCTCACATAGAACTTACTTAATCCTCACATAGAACTTACTTTCATTCTCTAAGCTTTTTCTCTTTCCAAAGCCAGTCCATGGACATGTCAGCTCAAGGACAAAGAGAACCATAACCGACAGGACTATCATGTCCATGCCTATAGCACTTTCCCAGTGCCTAGCATGTCATAGGCACATGAATATATTTTTTGAAATAATGAATGAGTGAGTGAGTGGGTGCATGGTGGGGGTAGATAAATCAGAATAAATCCTCAAGAAAGTCTTCTTTGGAAAGGACAGACTAGAGAGAAGGCCCCCACCTGCAGTCATTACAATATAACAGATATAAATGTCCCTCATACTAGTGAGGACCCAGCCTCTAAATCAAATGGGAAACCTCTTCTCAGGTTCCTCTGGGTGGAAAAATGAGAGCTGAAGAAGGAGGAGAGGCAAATGGGGAAGAATGGACCAAGGTGAAGGTCAGACGTCAATCCCCATTTGAGCTATATGTACATTTCAGTCCTTTTCCCAGACTGCTCAGCACATCCCTCACCCTGGCATTCCCCCAGGTAATGATGGAGGCAGATGACTAGATGGAGAAGATAACCAGAAGCCCAACCAGATTTTCTTTTTTTTTTTTTGGTCCAGTTGCTAAGTGTAGAGTGACTCATAAGAACTCCAGACAAGGATGACGATGGAAAAGGAGTCTAGCAGATCACGGGAGGGGCTGGGGGAAGGAGGGGGACCCTTGAGGTTGGGAGAGAATGGGAAACATGTTTTGTAAGATTTCCAAGATTTTTGGGGGCTGTTGTTAAGGACTTTTTCATAAGACCTGTTATCCTGCTGGGGTTTACATCACTATTTGATCTAAGCCCCAATAGGACGACTACATCTGCTACTAAGCTGTGTTGTAAATGTCTTTAATTTTTATATTTCATCTGAAGGGAGTTGTTAAAGTGAGTTTACAGGGTGATGGCTCTTTGAATAAAGGCCATCAATACTGGAGCAGAGCTCTGCATGACACTTAATTTTCACTCTAATAAGCCCTCCTAAAACATTACAAGATTTAGGAGGGTTTTTTTCCTTTTTTCTTTTTCCCTTTAACTTCCCTTCCCTCTTTGCATTATTTCTCTCCTCTCAATCCCTTGCACTCTCCTTTCTTGCTTTTCTTAAAGGACATATTTGAAAAGAACATTTTTGCCCAGATGACACCACTTCTCTTTTCACCGCCAGCCAGATGTGCTCTTGACTTCTGAACAGGAGAAATGTTTCTTTGAAGTTTTTCAAAGACTTTGCTTTTATTTAGAATTTTTTCCCCTTTTCTCCTCTCCCTCATGTTTAACTGGTTGGGAAGCCCAGGAGGGGTTTTCACATGGGCCTCTTTTCTTTTCCTGGGGCATAAAAGTAGTGGGATCAGAGGCGCTGTGTTCCCAGAGAGCCTTCTATTTTCTGCCCCAACGATTCCAAGTATTTTCTGGTGGAGCTGCCATTCCTAGGAGCAAAAAGAAGATGGCTTTCAATTCACCCTGGAACCAGATTTGTTTTGGTTAATACAACAGCTCTGTCTGGAGTGCAGGGGTGGAAAGTACCCCCATCCTGCTCCAGACTATCTTCCTGCCCTTCATAAAGGTGGGCAAAAAGAGATCTTCTCTTTCCTGGCCATGGTAAAGTCATGGCAGCTTAGCTGCTTTTGCACTGACCTGAGATTTTGTGAAAACAAAGTCTGGGGGGGAGGACACATCAGAAAAAGATAGACTGACACCCAAGGAATAGACCAGAAGCCCCTCCAAAAGCAAAGAAAAAACCTTATTCATCTTCATCTCTCCCTAGCACCAGATCCCCACTTGCCACCCAATAAGTTTGGGCCTGTTGGGGTTTGTCAAGGAGGCTTGGGAAAGACCTAGTGCTTCAGGAGGTGGCAATGATAGAAAGCTGGAAGATTTCCTTTGAAGAACAAACGTGACATGTTAGTGCAGTTTGGAGTGTGAAGTCCTGATTAAAGTTCCAACTAAGTACTGACTAGCTATATTTCTCCCCAACTAGACGTAAGTTCCAGAATGGTGGCATCCCCAGCACCTAGAGGAATGCTTGGGACTTGGTGGGCACACAGTAATTACTTGCTGCCTGCGTCAGTGTGTCTTGTTTGACAACAGCCACAATTCCTTTGGAGGGAAGGGTATTCAAGGCCCAGAAAGATGAATTTCAAAATAGTTATTGGGGGTTCTCAGAAGACTTCTTGCTCATTTGTATTTCTCAAAACCTCTGACATTGTTGAGGAAGATAAATAGATTTGGACTGGAGGATTTTGGTTTTGTTTTATACATTAGGGATACCTGGCTAGTTCAGTTGGAAGAGCATGTAACTCTTGATCTCAGGGTCATGAGTTCAAGTCCCATGTTGGGTGTAGAGATTACCTCAAAATAACATTTTTTTAAATATATCTCTATATATAGACAGATAGATCTATCTATCTATCTATCTATCTATCATCTATCTATATTCATTAAAACCTAAGGGTGTGTGTGTGTGTGTGTGTGTGTGTGTGTGTGTGTGCGTGCGCACACATGAAATGGTTTCTGCTTGCCTTATGTGAGGTGTGTTCACTACTACAGACAATCACAGTCAGGGACTTCTTTGACTAACTTTTGAAGACTAAAACTCTAAGACAGAACCACTTGGGTTGAAAGCACACCCCTGTGCCTGAAATTGTAATACCACCCCTAAAAGTGACTGGATGAGTTATACAAATTATTCTCTAGTCTCTTCCTCTTACCAATTTACCTCCATGTTCTAGGGGTAACTCAGGTATGTGACTTCTTAATTTCTACCTCCGGGTGAAATGGAGAAATTGCCCCATTATACCTAAAAAAGGGAAAGCTCCCCAAATATTCCATGTTCTCCCTCTCCTTTCCCAGCCTCCTTTACAGATATTTAGTTAGATGTGACTAGTTCAGAGCAACAGACTCTGTACAGAAGTGACATCGGTGTAAATCAGTTAAGGGTCTTTGCTCTGCCTGCATCCGTCTCTTCCTCTTCTTTAGCCTTGAGGAGGTCACGTGCTCTGTGGTGCCCCTGGAAGATAACAGAGCCTCTTTCAACCTGGGTCCCTGAGAGTCTGAGTGCAATCGAGGCCCCTGCCAATCAGTCTTGGATGCAAAACATGAGGTAAGTAAAAATTTGTTACGTTAAAAACAGAGATTTCAAGAATAATTTGTTATTGCAGTATGGCCCAGCATAGCCTGACTAATATGCCTTTGAAAGTCTGGCCAAGCAGTCAAAACCAGGCCTATGGTTCTACTTCCTCAGTGGCTCTCATATCTGTTCCCCACCCCCCATTTCTGTTGCCAAGATTCTGGTTTCAGACCCCAGCCTCTCACCTGCAGTGACAACATTTCACCACCCCGAAGCTCCAGCCTCTCTCACTCTAGTCCTTCTCCCTCCCTCATTTCCAAAGGTTATGTCCTTAGACATGGCTTAGTAGCATATCACACCCTTTCTGAAAACAGCTTCCACTGGCTACAAAACAAACTCTGAATACTGAAGCCAGACCCAAAAAACCCTCCCTAATGAAAACGTGATCCTACCTTTCCCACTTTTCTCAGACCCCCATTCTCAGCTCCAGTTGCATTAAATGACTGTCCCTGACCTTTTGCCGCACATTCTCACTTCCATCCATTGCCAATTTTCTTCCCAGCTCTTCCCTACTCAAACATATTCTTCCCTACTTCCCTACTCATACCCCAACTCTTCCTAGCTTATAAAGGCTCCAGGGCCAAGTCCTCCATGACACTTTCTATCTTTTTAGCTCCCTCCCATAGACATGATCTCACCCAACTCCAAACTCCAGAATTCCTGGCCTTTTCTGGTGGCTGTTAAACCCTTCCACAGAACATCACTGGGTTCCACTGAGGAAGTCTAGGAGTCTTTTATTTGTACCATTCTCATTGAATTCACAGAAACTAGCCCAGTTCTTACTCACAGTAGCTTAAGGAACTGCTTAAAGAATACACAAAGAATGAGTCAGTATCTCAGAGACCTGGGGAAGCATATTACTCTATTGCATCTGCTTGTTTATTGAGTATTTAAAACCATTATCTTGAGAATACTCTGATCCTATAGCTCTAGAGCGGGTCTCCGGAATCCACATTTTATGAGAACACAAGGGGATTCCGATACAAAAGATCTGCAAACCACATTTAGAGAAACACCGAGGTGTATGAACGTGTGCATGTGTGTTTGTGAATTCTCTTGGTATACGAGTGAAATGCATTGGTAGTTTGGGTCATTGGTGTGCAATCCTTTCCAGGGATGGCAAATACGTTTCATCTCACTTGTCAACACCAATACATTTGTAGGGGCTGTCCGGAGGACTGTTTTAAGTAGGTCTCTGGGGCCACATCTGGCCTGCACAGGAAAGAGTCCTGTGATTGATGGATGATGTCTGCTGTAGGACCGAGAGGGGAAAGTGGCAGCCTGTGTGCCAGGTGTCTGCCATCACTGCCAGCCCCTTCTTTTGGAGACACAGAGCCAGGACTTGGAGATGGAGATCAAAGGATCGTCAGAGTCTGAATCCAGCCTGCAACCAAAACTGACGTCACCAATGACTTCCTCAGGTGACTTTGTGGCAAAAGGAAATAAAATCAAGATGTTTGGTAAAAGGCATAGCTAAACAAGGAGTTACAGAGTTGTTGTAGTGAACACTTGTTATTTACATCCATGGCCTCCATTGCCCCCCATTCAATGATACTTTGATTTTCCTTTTGGGAAGGTATTCCCCCCATTCCCATTCGAAGTGGGCTGGAGTGGCCACACTCTCTATTGCGGGGGTGGGGGCATGACTGGCTTAGGCCAAGCAGCATGTCCTACCACCCCAGGATATGAGAGAGAGGGTGTCCCAAGAGTTATGGAGGCTAACATAAGACCTTCTCCCTTCTCCTTGAGAAGAGGTCATGAAGATGTGCAATTGGAAACAGCTAGAACACTTCTGTTGCCATGAGATGAGAAACAGCCACTCTGAGCAGCCTGAGGACGAAGCCAGGGCCATCAAAGACAAACCAGTGACAACGTCCTGGATGACATCATCTGGGCCACTGGACCAAGTCTGACCCAGCATCAGTCCTACCACTAGAATCCTCAGTTCCATGAACAAGACAGTTGTTTCATTGTCCAATTGGTTTTTTAAAAATCATTTGCCATCAAACAGATTTTATCAGTTCTTTGAAAGGCAAATGGAGTTTCAGGGAGTATCTGGCCCTTGTATATGCCAGAAACAACAGGCTCAAGGCCCAGCCTAGGGTCCATGTGTACCCTAACTGTGGGTACACGACCTACCTTTGTTCCTTTGGTGCTTCTGTTGCCATTACCCTCATGTGAGCCTTTCATTTCAGGAGGAAAGGAAGCAAAGAGGAGTCAATCCCACAGGTGGTTTGCTTTGGGCTGCTAGTCTTGACCTCTGCTTGTGACACCCGGACCTCACCAGGGGCACGGGCAGTGATTCATGAGTCTTAAATAGATATACCGCTAAAGGTCTTTGAAGGCCAAAGTCACTGAACATTGGTATTTGGATTCTTTTGAACTTAGGCGCATGCTATCAAACATATAAGATAAAAAATCAATAACCACTGAATTATCTGGAGTAAAAGCAGTTGGTTTCCACATCAGCATATAGACATACAACAATTACTTTCCTACAATTGAACTTTTATTTATGTATTTTAACAGATTCCATTGTAGGGCTTTTGTACTTAGGATATTTTATTTGTCACCCATTTTTCTACAGTCCCAGCTAAAAAGAAAAAAATGTATTTCCACTCAACCCTGTACTTGTCAGTTTGGGGTTGATTCAAAAATCTCATTTACAGAAGACACTATGAATGAAAAACCACCGAAACGTAAGAACACAGGCCTCTGTGGTGGGGTTTTTTTCTTCTTCTCTTTTCATTGGTTATCATTTCTCTTCTAAATTAAAGGTGAAATTAATGAGAATTAGACCGTCTGCAAGCTGGAAAAGCAATCGCTTAAATAATGACATTCAAATAGATCATTTAGTATCATGTAAGTGTCAAGTGTTGGTCATTTTTCAAAACACCACTTTTGCTCAGCTGGGTCAAGTGCAAGAACACTCTGTGGCCAGCTTTGGTGAGAAGCACCCTTCTCTTACTTTCTGTTGGCGCTTGAACAGAATGCCCCCCCTCTGGACAACCTCTGCTTTGTGAGTGTGAGCGTGTGTACGAGTGTGTGTGTGTGTGCACATGAGCGTGTGTGTGTGAAGGGGGGAATGGGAGGGAGTCAGCACAAGAGAGCATTCACTTCTTAAAATGATGTGGTTAATTTTTTCCGTTCACAAAAAAGAAAATTTTGTCGATTTAAGAAAAAAAAAAAACCAACATGAGTGCCAAACACAATTTCTATCCTCCCTCTCAGAATTTAGTCTTTAGGTCCATAAGCCAAGCTATGCCCTTTTCCTCTCTCCACCAAAATCACACCGTCTGGTTTCCTACCTTATGAAATATTATCGACCCGCTTGAAATGAAAGTGCACTGTAAATTAAGGCATACAACGTTGTCTCCCATCGGATGGATGGCTGGGGCTGGAAAGCCACAGCTTTTAGAATGTTAAATATTTATGGTTATCATTTCAACCAAAATAGGAACTTGCACGAAGAAGAACAGGACACAGATCACACTGAAAACGTTTGCCTCGCTTCCTGCGCCTCTGGAGAAACTAGAAAAATAGGGCCCGTGTCGATGTGCACCTTGTCTAGGAGCTTGAAAATGCTCCCGGAAGAGAAATGAAGAGGCTTACAGCAAAGGATGGAAAGAGCAGCCAGTGTCCCAGAGGACCGGTTCCCATATTTCCGACTTGAGAAATGAGTACCTCATTTAGACGGTTTGCTTTTCCACCCTTCTATCTGGCTGAGTTCCTCACGCTCTCGCTCTCACCCCCACCCCCGGATCATGGAAGTGAAAGTCGCCTACCAAGTATTCTGAAAGACGTTTCTGTGGATCATTTATTGCAGATAATAATTGTTTTATCTTTGTTACCATTTTTGTTGGGATTTTAAATCCCTGAAGCTAAATATTTGAGATTTGTTGTTAACTACAGATCTTTCAGCAATTAGAGATTTGTAAAAGCTCGAAGATATTTTTGAGCATAAAGCCGTATTGTTGGGGATGGGAATGAATTCTCTTTTGGACTTCATTACTATGAGGGAGGGAATTTACCTCCCAAGTCTTGGAAAGGAACACAAAATAATTCTGTTTTCATGGCCAAATATATTAAGAAGAAAAATCAATACATTCACAATGTGATTTGTAATTAAAAGGTGGGTCAGTGAGTTTAGAAACCCTTACAAAGTGACCATATATCAAAGATGCCCGAGACATCAGCTGGGTTCCAGAACGACTGGTGCTATACATACTAACACATTCAACTAAGGTGGTTTCTGCCTGAAAGACCTCAAAACCTTTGAAACCAAGGTGGAATAATCACTTATATCCTCCCCTTAATCTTAAAAAAAAATTAAGGTGGCTTACAAAGATATGAAAGGTATTCCAAGATTAAGTAACATGTATGCAAGTCTTAAAATTTGAAATGAAGAGAGAATAAGGTTAAGGAAGTAGGATGGAGTCAAGAAGCAACCACGTACATTGAAGATCTGCTGTTAAGGATTTAAGGTTGAACTACAGGTCGTTCATGAATTTGGCTCTGAGCTACCTAGCAGCCACCGTGAAGAGGGAAACATGAAAGTTCATGAGATCTAGTGTCTGTAAAGCAAAAACAAACCTGGTGTTCAAGGAGGAGGCAACGTAGCCATTTCTGGTGCTCAGACCAATCAAATAGCTCTCCTTAAGGGTCCCTATAAAGAAATCAATTCCATCTTCTGCAGCATCTTTGATGATGGGAATAAGTTTCATAATCTGTCTCCTTTGAGAAGAGGAGACCAACATTTGGCCAATGACACATAGGTAACTGGGCTTCCAAAGAAGCATTCAAGGTCTTGGCTGTCGGTTAGGATAGGGAGTGAGGTCTAGTCCTTCTGAGAATTATAGCCCATACACACTCTTCTGCAAAGTACACATGCAGTTTAACAGACTATGTTCTCCAATAACAATATTTTGAAAGTCAGGAATTTCTGTTAGGTGGACACGCATTGCCTCCAGGGTATGTCCTCTATAGAATGGCACCAAAATGGCGGCTAGGATTTTGTGCTCCAATACCCCATTAGTGATTAATGGGCTAAATTGGCCTGACTCTTATGGTGATAAGATTACTTTGTTGTCAGCCAAACCTCTAGGGATTCTCTTCTTCATGCCATGAAATGAAAAGGTCTTTCCAAGAATAAATATTGTAACTCAAATGCATCTATTTCTTGTCTGCCAGAACTCTTCCCTTCTTCTGGCATAGCAGGCCACCCCATTTAGAAAGTTGTTCCTCTTCTTTCTTCAAATCATGTATTTGTAGTCAGGGTCTAAAATCATAGTACTCTCACCCCCGGGCCACAAATGGTTTGCCTGCAAGTAGCTCATGATCTGAGCTAGGCTGATCAAAGTTCGTTTCTGGGATGTCTCAAACTGGAGTTTCAGGCCCTGTTTGGTGGTGAAATTGTTAGGTGCGGGCTCCCTTGGGAATGTCTCATATATATTCCCTTGTTTGGTTAGGTGATAGCTTGTGTTCACATAGCTTATTCTCAAGGATTCTACAAATAATAAAATGGAAAGGGGGTGAATTCCAGGCTTGTGAGCATCAGCGTGGACCTCACATTCTACTCTTTCCAGCCCCAGACTGACATCTAACACAGCTTTACTCTGTCACACTCAGAATCACAAGGTTCCTTAACCTTGAAATATTTCCAGCCAGTGTTTAATCAAGGCTGTTTGGCTGCTTATGTGGTTTAGAGCCAGCAATAGCTGAATCAACAGTCAAACTAGTGTTTTCATAGTCATTGTAAATTGGGACAATCTCCCCTTAAAGAACCATATCTCTCCAACTTTCAACGACAAAGGAAGGATGGAAGACCAGATTTTTGTGTTAGGTAATGTGCGTTGATTTGAACGTGGTGATTCATGCATGAAGAGCCTAGTCTGTAACCCAAGCAAGCACATTTTTAACTTGTTTAAATGGAGGTTAGTAACTCAGAGCTGGATCTCTGTCATACTGTTCCATATTTCATTGATTCTAACTAAATGCTGTTTTTCCAGTATTTTAACACCCCTGATGGCAGAACGTGATTGAAGCTGGATGGGGTACTGTAGTTGGCGGCATTTTTCTTTCTTAATGATAGACTCTTACAACCAATGACACTTTTTATTTGATAAAATATGGCCATTTAACCAGGAGGGCACATTTTCATTGTCGAAGTATTTTCCAATAGGTTGCTTCCTTTTCTCCTCACAAAAACTCTGTGATGCACAATGACTTCAGAAAGGCCCAGACCTGGGCGTAAAGGTACCCAGCTATCATTGGCAGAGCTCAGCTTAGACCTTGGTGCTCTGGAGTCCCAGGTAGGGTGCTGCCCATTGGATCAAGTTCAGCAGCTAGAGAGGAGATGCATAGAGAACCAGAGCTCTCTACTACACCCAAACAGACTTGGTTTCATTATTTTCAGGCATTTCTAATAAAATGGGTGGGGAAGGTTGGAGGGGGTAATTGACGACACAAAGGAATCAGTCTCTGCACCTTGGAATGACCAGATGTTCGATAATAATTTGGAACAGGTATCCCCCACCAGGGTTCAACCTCACTGTTGTCTTTCAGAGTCTTTGTTGAATGCCAGGACAAGAAAGATCGGTGAGACTCATTCCATGGTGGACACTGCTGCTTGCTCCAGATTTCTTTTCCATTAATTCTGTGTATCCTTCATTCGCAATGGTCCCGACAGCCCCTGCCAATCAAATGCAGCCCAGGAGGTGAAACCCGTTTACTAACCTTGACCTTTAACATAGATTCAACTCCCTTAATCCCTTCTGACCTGGACACAACGTCCCTTTGCCATTTTATCTCTTACTGCTTCTATATTCCGTGCCACAGGCAATGGGAATGCTCACTGGTTCCCGGAATCTGGTAAATTTTCTGTCCCTCTGCCCCCAAGAAAGTCCTTATTTCTCTTTTGCCCATTCAATCCATTCACAGCCCCACCTGGAAAAAGTCTTCTCCTTCAGAAGTGAGCTGGTTGGGTCCTAAACTCCTGAAGCACTCTATCTTCTACTACTTTTGCACTAGATAGAAATACGTTCCAGAATATGAGGGCATAAATAACATCACGTTTGATTCTATTCCCCCCACTATCACCCTGGCAAGCTCTGCTTACGAAGACTAAGGCATTTGCCTCTGGACCAGTGGGTCCTGTAAGAGTAGGCCTCAGCACAGTGGTTGAGGGCAAGGGATCCAGGAGCCAGAAGTAGAGGGATGAAACCCTGGCCCTACTACTTAACCATCCAAAAAGACCTTAGACAAGAGACCTCTTTCCATCTCAGTATTATCTTCAAAAAAGGAATAGTAACGAGACTTACGTCAGAGGGATTTGGTGGGGATTTATTTAGAGAACTTTAGTCAGTCCTTGACACATAGTAAAGCTTGGTACATGTCATTTATTAGTAGTATTGGCCTTCCCTCCTTCTCTGTGTTGGGCTCTCTAAGAATTGAAGGACTCAAAGAAAGAAGAAGTGTGCCTGGTCCTTCATCTTTGGTGGCTGTCACCATCATCATGGTCCTTCCTACTGTGGGCAGACTCCGGCAGTGCAACCTACAGGGCCACGGGCAGCCACAGCCCACTCCCTACCCAGGCCCTCAGGCCACAGGCACTCAATAATCAATCCGGATCCCCATGGGCTGCCCTTTTAGAAACCCTGCCACTTGGCCCAGGGAGGATGGCAGGGAGTGGGCAATTTCTGGTCCCCAGACCATTAGCCCTAGTCATCCCCTCCCCACGTCCCAGGCTTTCTGTCCAAACTCTAGCCCCGAAACCCCCTCAAGGGCAAGTCCCTCTGAAGTCCCCGATGACCACTATGTGGGGGTTACAGGGTAGTCAAAGGCTTGGGGGTTGGATGGGAGAAATTAGATTTTCATTCTTTTGTGTCTCCCCTAACAGCAAAAATGGATATTCCATTCCATCATCCCGGTGTGCAGATTAATGCACTTCTCTCTGCTGGTAGAAGGTAAGCAGCTTGTGGGTTGTATCTCTGTCAGATTCACTCTGTTTCCCCTCCATGTTGCGCCCAGAATCCTATATTGGCAGCAGAGAATATCCTTCCAAGGGTGTTTCCGAACACTCTATTTCCTTTTCCATGCAACCCCAGGCACCCACCCACCCCAAGCCACTGGGTTAGCACGCTGCCGAGACATACTTACCAGACTAGCTTCCTGGTCCCTCTAAGCAGCCTTAAGTCCATGAAGTGTCCCCCGCCATCAGTCCCTCGCCCCTTTCTCACCAACGCTTAATGAGCAAATAAGGAAAGATAATTAAAGCAAAAAAAAAAATTAAACAGCTTTAGCAAAGATCAATAGAATTCTATAAAGCTCTGGGCAGTGGTATTGAGTGAGCCCAGAGTAATGCCCAGCATACCACAAGTTAAGTTAACTTGTAAGAGAAATACGCTCGTACTCAGCCTCGCACCTTCCCCTCCATTGTGAGTGAGGAAGCAGGGAATGCAAATTAAAACAATGTTGATTTAGTTTTTAAAGGAGTGCCCAGGAGCGTCTTCGGCATGACCAACGGAACACTCCTGCCCTCTCCACCCAGGCGCCCCCTCTTCACAATACAAAGAGAATATTTGATCCCCAGAGCTTAGCCCACGGGAGGGGGGGATTTTTATCTTTTGGGGGGTTTTTTATTTTCTTTGTGCTTTCCTCTGGATTTCACAGTTTTAAATGGCAATCTGCACATTCCTTTTCCAGAGAAAGATCTCTGCTCCAGTGCAGCAGGAGTCCCTGGAATCCTTCGTCCGAACACACAGCAGTGCGTGACCCGGACGGCGTGCATGGGAAGCAGGTGTGGGAAAGTTGACAGCGCGTGACGGATACAGTGTGGGTCTGGTGCCTTTTCAGTGGCTTAGGTTCCCCTACACACTGGGGAAAACCAGGTCTTCAGGGTTGCTCCTGGCAATTTAGCTACCTCCTCGGGTGCTGCCGGAGACTGCGTTCCAGTTCCAACCATGCCGGGCACTGGAAGCCATTCAAACTCAAGAATTCAAGATCCATTCTTGTGAAATAGAAGCAGCCAAGGTCATGGTGAAAGGCCATCGGGGCTTGAAATGGGGGGCAGGGCCTTTGGCAGACCTGTCTTCAAACTCCTGACTCCCCCACTCATTGGTTGCACAAACATCATTGAGTTATTTAACCTCTCTAAACCTCAGCCTCCCATTTTTAAAACAGGTAGCATCCTGCCTTCCCCGCAGGATGGTGTTGGTGATTTAGGAATGCAGCATGTGAAGGAAGAATGCCTGGTGTGGTGTAAATCCTCAGGAAATGTCGCCTTCCTTCGAAGGGGTGCCCTGCGAGCTTGGGAAGGTACGAGAGCACAGGGACCGTGGACTCTGTTCTGAATTCATCTCCCAATGTCTAACCTAATACATTAAATACCAATATCTGGGTGACTGAATCACTACATGACTAAAACAACAGAGCTAGTCCTTTCTTGCTGCTTTGTAAGTGACCTTTTTTTATATTATAAAACTATCTCATGTTCTGGGTGGCTCAGTCGGTTAAGCATCTGCCTTCAGCTCGGGTCATGATCCCAGGGTCCGGGACCAAACCCTGCATCAGGCTCCCTGCTCCCATCATCAGGTGTCTGCTTGGCAGCCCCTCCCCCTACTCACTCGTGCTCACTCTGTCACAAATAAATAAATAAAATCTTAAAAAAGAAGATTAACTCACATTGAATCTAGAATACTTAGAAAACCTAGATAATTGAAGAAAAGAAATGAAAATCATCCATAACCTTGCCGACCAGCATTGCTACCATTACCATTTGGGTGTGTGACCTTCTGGGTACTCGTATCCTTGTCGGGGGCAGAGATATAAATATTTGTCAAAGCAAAATGGGACCATCTTAAAACATTTCTCATGTAACCCTTATTTTTTAAAATTTAAAGATGGGTCAAGGGGGTGCCTGGGTGGCTCAGTTGGTTGGGGCCTCTGCCTTCGGCTCAGGTCATGATCTCAGGGTCCTGGGATCGAGCCCCGCATCGGGCTCTCTGCTTAGCAGGGTGCCTGCTTCCCATCCTCTCTCTCTGCCTGCCTCTCTGCCTACTTGTGATCTCTATCAAATGAATAAATAAAAAAAATCTTAAAAAAAAAAATAAAGGTGGGTCAAGAACATCATTCCATGACACTCAAGTCCTCCAACTAGGTTTTTAAGAGCTGAATATATTCCATCGATTCACTCTATCTGAATTTACGTAACTGGGCCCCTTCTTGGATATTCGAGTTATTTGCAATGTGTCCCTTCTATGAATGACACTGTGGCAAACCCCTCAGACATCTGTCTTGGGGACCAGATTTGAATATTATCTAAACATTAATCCCTGGAAATGGAATTGCTTTTCCATGGAAAGGTCTAAGGTCGACTAGAAAGGAATATAAAATGGTGGCGTGGTGGGAACACACCTCTCACAGCACCTTCCCAGGTAACTTCCCTTCCCTTCCCTTCCCGAGCATGTGGGACCCCAGGTCCTAGCCCAGGCTGGGCACTGAGAGATAGGATTAACCTGGGGAGTGGCTAGGGCTGGCCTGCGGAAGGGGAGGTGGGGGGACCGAGGCCAGAACGGGGCCAGGTGCCCTCACCCCCGGCCGTTTGACTCTGGACGAGTATTTTAATCATATTGAAGCTCCAGGAACCCTGTAAAATAAGGATAGTGATATTTTTCCAGCAACTTTGGGGGCTGTTATGAGGAGCTAATGAAAGGATATCTGTGAAAATTTTGCAAACAGCAAATGAAATTAGGGAGGAGTTGCTCTACAGGGAGCTCTGGGAAATTGAGCAGTTTTTCCAGATCTCCAGAGACAATCTTCTCAGTGTGTGGCTTTGAGCTTTTGTTTGAAATGATATGAATTCCCAGAACATCAGGCACACCCATGGCCAAATGCGAGCACAACACACACCCAAGCCAAGGGTGCTAGGAATCCTGGCCCCTTTCTAGTCAGGGTTATGCACCCTGAGGCCACCTTCCTTCCACCCCTGTGTGTGTGGAAACTACAAACATCCCATCACTGGCCCCCAAAGCAACAGCCTGGAACTTTCTTCCATCTAGCTCACCCAGCGTTCTGACGGAGGGAAAGGGGAAGGAGATACAGGCACGCTGGCCAATCTCTCCAAGTCTTTTAGGCTCATGGGGACATTTCCTGATATCAAACAATGTTGTTCCTGTGAGAGCTTCAGGGAAGGTGGCTAAGGCTGGCTTCCCTTCCAGCAGCCTCAGCCCTTGGGCTGGCACTGTATCTGCTAGCAGGTCCCCTCCAGGGCACACTCTTGGGGTAGAAGGGCTGGGAGGAGTGTCAGTGAGGGCATTTGCCTCCTGCCAGATATGGCACCTCGGGCAAGGCCGTCAGCTTTGCTAAGATTCTGCAAAGTGGGAATATGGCAGTTTACCTTGCAGAGCTGTCATGCGGTTGATATAAGATGATATTAAAGTAACTGAATATATTCCAGGGACAGCCT
Organism: Enhydra lutris kenyoni; assembly: GCF_002288905.1. Taxonomy (NCBI): domain Eukaryota; kingdom Metazoa; phylum Chordata; class Mammalia; order Carnivora; family Mustelidae; genus Enhydra; species Enhydra lutris. The sequence goes on from NW_019154131.1 coordinate 11,578,637, forward strand.
TATTCTTCTCAGCCCATACATTTTGCACCCCTGCCCCCAGATGGTATCTCAGGCTGAGCCCTGAGCATCACCAGTCACCGATGGGAATGAGAAAATTCTCGTCCTCGGAAACAGATGAAGGGCAGACCATTCTAATACTGAAATTCCAATTTCTCATTCAATTCAAAGCCCCTGTCTTTGATCAGGTCTGGCCTCCTGAGCCTCAGTAGCCGGAAGCTGGGAGATGGGGTGTTTTCTTCACTCTCAGAGTCCCTCCCCGCCACCACCGCCTCACCACTCCAGAGCTGCCTCAGGGACCGGGAAGGAAAGGGAGAGCCAGATCGGATCAGGGAATGAGCCGGTGCTGTCAAGGGATCTCCATGGCAACTGTCTCAACCCCACCCTGTCGTCCACGGGCACTCCAGTGCCTTTCTACAGAAACACACTGGGACCTTTCGCTCAGTATGGCCCATGGACCCTTGGGCTGGCCCTCAGCGCCTCATCCATGACCTCACCTCCTCTTCCCATGTCTCCTTGCACGACGGCCAATGCCATCCACTCAGCTTGTGGGAAACTCGGCATCCTCACCTTCCAAACCCTGGAGGGCTCCATACGCCATCTCAGGCCTTTCTTCTTACTCTGCCAACATTTTCCCCTTTGGACTTTTCCCTTCTTGGTGCCTCCACCTGCTGTGGGTTTCAGGTCAAGTTTTCTAAAGAATTCTCTCCCCTTGTCCCCTCACAGAGACGCTCAGGAAGGGTCAGGATATTTCTTCAGTCCAGCAATTCAGCAGGAGGGTGGAGTGGGGTGACAAATGATATATTAGCTCCCGTCTGGCAAGCAGCCCCAAACTTGGGGTTCTCCCACCGGAAAATGTATGCCTCTCCCCAACAGCCAATTTTCTTCAAAGACCTCTTAATTCACTCTGATGACCTGGATGGTAGCAGACACTGGCCCTTCCTGGGAGCTGGGCTCTGTTCTTGGGGTTCTGTACACAGAACTGCCTGGTCTCTTAACAGGGACCTACTTAATCCTCACAACATCCCTGTGAGGAAGATGCTGTCATCACCCCCATTTTACAGTTGAGCAAATGGAAGAGCAGAGAGGTGACATAACTTGGCCCATGTCTCCCAGCTGGTACGTGGCCAGATGGGGATTCGAACTCAGGCTGCCTGGCTCCAGCTTCTAGCCAGATTTCTAGTGCCTATCTTCGTCTTATATGGGCTGGAGGCAAAGAATGGAATAGGGCATTGAGAAAGACTATCGGCATCTCAGCACATGCTGCAAATGTGTCTACCACTCATCCTTGGAATGAAGGGCCAGTTATTATTCATTGTTCTTGGTTTTCAGTGAACAAAAGTCCACAGACAATAATAGTCAAATGTCCATTAACAAACTGTTACACGTATAGATCTCTTAGAAATTTGTCCACTGTTCATTTATAATAAATAGAAGTTTCAAGGCTCAGAAGCTCATGGTTTGGGAAGGATGGGATAAAAAGAATCATAATGCAGTGTAAAAAGCTGTGTGCTTGTGTCTTTTGTGCCACGAATTCCACAAATATTTACTGGACACTTATTACAGGCTGTTAGGGGCTATTAGGAGCTGAGGCTATAGGTGATCCAATGGATAAGTTCCCTGCCTTGTGGGAAATCCCTGCAATTAGAAGGGAAAGCAACCCCAGAAGGAAGATATTTCTGTTACTTTTTGCTGTACAACAAACTATCCCAAACTTAGTGGCTTAAGGTGACAACAACCATTATCTGCTCATGATTCGACAACTCAAAGAAGAGGGCTCAGACAGGATAACTCAACTCTGTCCCATGCATATCTGTTGCAGTCTCTCAGGCTGCTGCTGTCAGGTGGGGAAATGTCCATGGAGGCATTATCTATGTGGCTTGTCATTGTGGCTGAAAGCTGGTATGCCTTGGTTTTCCTCCATTGGGCCTTTCTTCCTCCAGTATCTGCATTGGCTTCCTTACCAAAAGTAGCTGGGTTCACAGAGAAAGGTCCCAAGGGGATCATTGCCCAAGCCCTTTAAAGAGTGTCTGCTTACGTCATGCTTGCTAATGTCTCATTGGCCAAACAAGCATGTGGCCAAGCCTAGAGTCCATAGGGGAGGGGACCACACAGGAAAGTATGGTGTCCTGGGGGCCACTGATGGAACAGTCTACCACAAAATGCTTCACAGGGTGTCTGAACCCACTGACAGCCTCTCCCAGGCTACTGGATCTGGCTGTGTTCCTACCCACTCCTCTAGAAGTACCCTCCCCTCCCTCTAGAAGTCCCAACCTAGAAGGTGGCCCTGGAGAGAGGACCCCAGGTCAGGAGGGAAGGAACAAGAACCTCCTTCTATCATATCAGAAATTTACCCTCTGTATTATTAGCCATGTGGCATCAATATCAAGAAGCACCAAGCCCAAGCAGGGTTTCCACCTGAAAAAGAATCCCACTCCCTTCTACCTCTTTATTATGGCTTCCTCCTTTGAAGTCATGTCTGAATGGAATAGAGACATGCTTAGTTAATATGAACCAAGGCCCTGTCGTGTGTGATTTGGTCTGTAATACGCAATTATAATAGGGTCTTTCTAAACAACTGTTGGCCAAGTAGATCTCCAGGGCGGTTCCCACAGAGTCAGTCCAATGGGCTGAAGCAAAGTCCCAGAGGGAAGAAGAGCCTACTTCTCATGGGTTGTTCAGAAACATTCCAGGAGCTGTGAAGGGAAGTGCTCAGTAGATGGCACAAAGTAGAGCCAGCAGAGCACTGGTGGGGACCATGCACAGACTGACCCCCGGGGGCGGATGAGGTATAGCCCTGCCCTCCCCGGTCCCTACCCTTTCCTCTTTTCCCTAATTCCATTGAATTTTGTAGTGGGGTAGAGGCCAGAAAATCTTGTTCTTAATCGTGACCTTCTCCTCCATCTTTTGTCAACTCATTTCTTCTTTCCCTGGAGGGGCTCAGCCTTCAGAACTCAAAAACAAAAAGAGGTCCCCCTTCTCTCTGCTTTCTCCTATCACATTCTTTCCCGAGGGAATGAGTCCAGAAGGACTAGCTTAATTGAAGCGGGCAAAGGGCCAGAGGAATTATTACAGAGAGAAAATTCTGTTGATCTTTCTAGAAATTCTTATCCCATCTCATAAGTATGTTTAACCTGACCATACACTGAAACTTATATTGGTCTCACTCCATTGAGTGGGTTCAAGCATGACTAACAAACACTTGTATTGTCTTTGTAAATTGGAGAATCTCTCCAGGCATTTTTATAGAGAGAGTGGGCTGAGTAGGACTCTTGGAGTCAAGATTCTGGCATCCAGAAAGGAAAAACAAGGTAACTCCCCTTAGAAACAGACTTTGTCGTTTGGCAACTATGGCTTTCTCAGAAGGATAGGGAATGACATGATCAAAATTGGATTTGGTGAAGATTAATCTTCCATTGTAGGCTGGCTTGGGAGTGGGAGGTCTAACAATAATGACCATAAATTATAACAGATCAAGGGTGAACCTGTAGTAGGCACTTGAGGTGATCATTCTCTTATATTTGTCAGGCAAAGTATTGTTTTCCAAAGTGTGCAGGTAAGGGAATGGAAGTCAAAGAGATCCAGACACTTGCTTGCATATGAAACTGCAAACAAGTGGTAGATTCAAGATCAAATTCAGATCCTTCCAACTCAAAAAGTCCCATGTTTGTCTGTTCAGAGACTATTACAGTAGCACAGGTGATGTCAAGGCCAAAACCAGGGCAGGGAGGAGCATACAGCAAAGGTTTGCGTAGGGAGGAATCAAGAGGACTTAGTGTCAGACCTGAACTTGGGGCAAACTGAGCAGAGGCACTTTGGAGTCCTGCCCATCTGGACCACCCACCATGGGCATTAACCTGGGTTGTGCTGTGAGCCCAGAGACAATGATGGAAAGCGGCCACTCCAAAAAGGGAGACGGACCAGGAGGAGCACAGTTCAATTCAATTTTACAAGTGGAAATTTCTAGATCGTTCCGCTTTGTTTCAGGAAACTGATGAATCCTATACATTTAACAGGCCAGGAATGATGGGTAATTATACACTTATTTAAATCCATGTCTTCATTTTTACATTCCTTTATTGAAGAAATCGGGGTAGGAGTGTATGCCATGAACCGAAAACAGGAAATCCTGGGAAAGTCATTAGTTACCATTTCATAGTAGTAGACCTGACCTGCTAGAACCTGCTAGCTACCCAAAGCTAGACCCATCTCATCCTTTTCTTTTGGTTTCCACCACTGAGCATAGCACCCTGTACACGTGGGCACTCAGCGGGAGCTTTGAGATAAGAATGTTCTCAGTGCTGCCCATGAGACGTCACACTATCTGGGTCCAGACCTTAGACCTTGGAGGATTATGGGTCCTTGAGCCAGTGACTGAACGTCTTGATGCCTCTGTTTCTTATCTGAAGGATGGAGATAGTAACGGGACTTACTTCACTGGATCATTCAATGAGTTTAATGTAAAGTTTATATAAAATAAAGTCAATAAGTTTTACGTGAAGGATGTAAAGCAGTGCACTAAAGAAGTGTTAGTTGTTTTATTATTATTATTATTATTATTATTATTATTATTACTACACACCTGCCTTCCATTTGGAGCAACTACCTTACCTTGCTTCTGCCATAGGCTCTCAGGTTTGGTGCATGGGGGTGCTTGGGTACTAGACACGGGGCTTTGTTAGACAAAAGCTTCAGTTCACTGGTCTGAAGAAGCTCAGGGTTCTCTGCCCCTGCTTGCTTCTACCTTTTCAGCATCCCCTCCTATGATGTTGTTTGGCTCTGTGCCTAGAGTGAATCTGTGTTGGTGCCAGGGCTTTCCTCTCTGAAAATGTCTCCATTTTAGCAGGACACCTCCTCTCCTCCTGGGAGACCCTCGCTGATCCCTGCTCTGACTCCCTCAGCTACGTTGAGAAATGCTCCTTTGCTTCTGCTTCCAGCCTTTCCTTTTAAGGGGGCTCATAGAAGGTTCAGGAAAGGGCTCAGACTCCCCAGGCAGGCGAGTGGTGTGGTAGCTCTGATGGACATTTTTGGGGGGAAACCCTGAAAGCACCCTCTCTTGCACCCCTAGTGGTCACCCTTCCCCTTTAGAATTTCCTGCCAGCAATGACTTGACCTCCTACTTGAGAGAAAGCCATGGTCACGTGATACAGGAAGTTTCATTCTCCGGCCTCCTCTCCTGCCTCTCCTCCATCAGTCCACCTCACACTCCCCTATAATCCACACGTCTCTTTCCTCTTTGCTGAGGTTACCCCCTTCAGCTCATCTATCTGAACTCTTAAGGGGATTTTCTTTGTGGCTCACCTTTGCGCGCCCCCAGTCGTCCCTCCCTCATCCTCATGGTCCTCTGGCAGACTTGCCTCACATGCAAACATGGAGTTCATGGAGTTGGTGCTCCATGAAGAGGTTGCCCTTGACCGCACTGACCCTTGGGGCCTGCATCCTGGGTCGTTAAGTCCGCTTCCGTTTCAACCTTTGTACATAGACGTGGTTATTTCCTTCAGGGATGACTTTCCTCTTTCCCATGTCCTCCCTAAACCCTTCTCTCTCACTAGTCTCCAGCCCACGGCTCTACTGAAAATGCTCTCAGAGGACCTCTGAAAAACCCTACCCTCCAACCCAATGACTATTTCCTAATCCTTAACCCTTCAGGCCTCTCAGGGATATGTGTCCCCACTGAACACACACTGCCCTGCAAAACCTATCCTTCTTTGGGTCCCCTGGTGCCTCACGCCGCACCCCTGCTTCCCCCAAGAATTCTCTCTGTGTCCTTCGTTGGCTCTTTCCACAGCTCAGGACTCTCCTGCCGCGATCACGTCCCCAAACCTCCAATCTGGAGCCACCCCCAGGATGCTCCCTACTTGGCATCAGACAGAATCAAACCAAAGAAGTTCCAAACTTCATCATTTGACATCAGCCCAATCAGCTTTCCCTGGTAGCGTCTGGATCTCTTGGTGATGCTGGTGTTAGAGGAAATGGGGCTGGCCATCTGGATCCCCTCTCTGATTTCTAGGTCCCGAGATATACGGGATCCTCCCTGGGGGTCTCTTTCCCTTTCCATCACTGCCGCCCCACCGATTACCCCTAGAGGATCGCAAACCAACCTCTTCCTTCTCAGACTGCCCCAGATGTGCCCCCGTTAGGCATGAACTCTGCCTTGGGTGGTTCCTGAGTGGCTTCAGAAATTCAGGTCCCATTTTGCCCAAATTAGGGGGCTCTACTGCTTTGCCGAATGTTCTAATGGCAGGAACTGCCTTGATTTTGCCTGCACTGAACGGACATGTGTGTATGTTAATGTGGGTGGTCATCTCCAAGGCCAGCAGCCCCCCCACCATGATGCCCTGATTATTTCCCCAGTGATCCCAAAGTTCTCAATGCAAAATAAAAATATCATACTTTTCTGAATGGTCTTTTTTGGGAGGGGTGCATAGGGAAAAAATATTTTCAAAAGCAAAAAATGAAAGTTGGAAAAGTCTTAGTTTTGCTGCTATTAGCTTAAAAAAAAAAAAAAAAAGACTGATTAAAGACAAATGTGCCCATGAGTCCATAGGAGGTGATTTAAGCAGTCACGCTTCTCGCCCTCCGGGAGGTCATTACCTTGAAGAATGCAGCAGCCTTTGCGGTTCTTATTAATGGTATATATTGACTCTATCTATTTTTGAAATCCCTTTTCCAAAGGATGCAGCATGTCCCCCAAGGCCACCAAACACCACATAGCCCAACCCAACCTCAGTGATCAAGGTGATGACCTGGGAGCTACCCAGAAAGCCCGATGCCTGGCTCGTACTTGACCTCACAGAGATAAACGGTGAGACTCAGCCTGGAGGGAACAAACACTCATGGGGAGTGAAAACACAGGTGGCAGTGACTTCAGAGGAGACTGCAGACCCCAGGCAAGGGGCTTAACAGGTGCCATGTGCTCGAGACGATTCCAAAGACTCCGAAGTGTCAGCAGACTAGAGGCCGTGTGGCTGGACACAAGCCCTGCTTTGAGACTTGGTAGCTGAGAGGGTCTGGGTAAATTATTCGTCCCCAAATCTCAGTTTCCTCACCTAAAATAAATTCCTCCCTTGTTGAGCTGCTGCAAGATTGAAATACCACCGAACAGGATTATTTTGCGCTGGGCGCAATTCCAAACATCTACATCCATTGAATCATCTGATCCTCACAACAAACCTCTGAAACAAGGAGTATTATCATGCCCATTTCAGAGGGGAAGGAAATGAGAAATGAAAGGGCAAGTAACTTGCCCAAGTTCACCCAGCTAATTGATAACGGATGCAGGAAGGTTTGAGTCAGAAGACCAGCTTGCGGGAGATGACGGAGAAATGACATCTGTGACACTCCTCTGGTCTGTGGAAAGAAAGGACAAACAGGCAAGGACCGTGAAGTGTCGAAATCAAATGCTTCGGGTTTTTTCTTTTCTCTTCATGGGATGGTGTGTGTGTGGGGGGGGGTGTGGAACAAGGAGGTTCAGGGATGGGGTAACCATCCCACACTTCTTTAGTTTCCCATATTCACTACCCCCTGCCCCCTCTGCCTTCAGACACGTGAAAGTGAGCAGAGCCTTAGGAAAATTTGGCTTCTTCCTGATCCCTCTTCTTACTACCGTCCCATTTCTTCTCCTCCAAGTGGAGCTCCAGTTGGATCTGTTTCATACTTTGTGGGTTCTGTTTGGGTCTTGTTGGGGAGGAAGGAGTTCCACTGTTTTATAAGGACTTTAAAAATCAGCAAGGGATGCATATTCTGTGCCCAAGGATGGTTTAGACCAACTAGATGTTTCAGAAGAGCTGAGCTGCAAACAGTTGGAGGTTATATATAGCCTCTGGAGGATAAAAGCCTAAACATATTTCATTCATTTGCAAACATTTATGAAGGTGCCTTTTCTGTACCAAGACTCAAATTTGCCAGGATTCTGTCCTGCCTTCCCAGGGACTCACAGCATAGTAGGAAGACAACGCATGAAGAGCCGTGGTGTGGGGAAAGAAGAATGTGCCAGGACAACCACAAGGAGGGGGCTATGGAAGGCTTGCACCCATTAAAGAGCCAGAAACTTCTAGAACATGCTGCTGGATCATTTGCTTGTCCAGCAGCCCTGCTAGAAATAAGTCTCACAGCCAACCTCGCTCACCTTAAGACTCTAGAAATTCTCCACTCAAGCTGTCCCAGGATTGATCCAATTGGTTACTCTGCTTCCCTATACCAACACAAAGAGTGAAAACTGGGTATCAGCCCTTCATTTATATTTTTCACCATCAATATACTGGACTTGGTATTGGATCATATAGAGATATAGACACACATAGCATGAGACATACTGAAGCTTCCCTTTCAGCCAGAGCAACCATGAGAGGTGGGGGGAAATGACGAGCTAAAGAGTCAAAGGTAGTCTCTTTGCGTTGAAGGAGCCAGGGGTTGGTGAGGTGGGGAGTCTTTTTTTATTCTTCTTTTCTTATTTTAAGGTGGAGCCCCGTGATGAGATCAGTACCCTAATAAGGAGAGGGAGAGACCATGACCATGAGGGCACAGCAAGAAGTCTCCTGCCCACCAGCCAGGAAAAAGGCCCTCACCAAACTCTGAAGCTGCTGGCGCCTTGACCTTGGACTTCCCAGCCACTAGAACTGTGAGAAATAAGTGTCTGGTTTTAAGCCACCCAGCTTAATGTGTTTTAAAAAACAGAAGCCTATAGGGGCGCCTGGGTGGCTCAGTCAGTTATGCGTCTGACTCTTGGTTTCAGCTCAGGTCATGTTCTCATGGTCATGGGACCAAACCCCACATTGGGCTCAGTGCTCAGCAGAGAGTCTGCTTCAGATTCTCTCTCCCTTTCCCTCCTCTCTCAAATAAATAATTTTTTAAAAAATTAAATAAAGAAAAATAAAAATAAAACAGAAGCCTATAGAAATGATAGGAAATTTCCCCAGGTAAGAGTCATGGTCTGATATGTAAGGAGCTTGGGAAGTGGGCATCATTTATACTCAGACTTATTTGTAGCCCCCCAGCAAAGGTCACCTTCCACATGAGCATGCGAGGTCAGCAGGCCCTGCCCTTGCCGGCCCTCGAGAGCTGAGCTTCTTCAAGTGAAGCAGACTTGTGGGGTCAAAAACTTGGTCCCTTATGAGAATAGATCAGAACTGAATTCCCTCTGAAGACAGCACTGGCCCAGCTTGGACACATATGGTAGGAGGGGGAGGACAGCCAGTGCTTTGGGTGGGAGAGAGAAAACATATCACAGGCCTCCTGCCTGAAGGTGCCCCCTTGCCCGCCCTCCTCCCATCGCCCCCGCCCGGTAGCCAACAGCACTCCATTTACAACAAAATATGAATCAAGAAAGAGTGTTGGACACACATGGTAATGAAAATCCATGATTCAACTGTGTGTTCATAATTATTTCATAAATAAATGGCTTCTGGAGAGCTGCCTCTGTCTCTCTCCACCGAGAGTATGTCTTTTCGTTAAAGTACCCTGGCCTGCACGGGGCTGGCCTGAGAGCCCCACTCGTGGCCTCCTCCTTCTCTCCATCACTGTCCACCAAGAGGTTTTTGTGGTTCAGAAAGAGCTGCAAGGCCCACACTTCTCCACAAGACTGATGGCTCGTCAATAACATTAGCCAGCATTACGGGCCGCATCGGGGTAGAGCAGAATCAATACGGCCAAGTAAAAAGTCTAATAAGTTGACATGGCCATCCTCAGCAGGGCTCACATTACAAGAAATGAGTTTTCTTAAGGAATCAGCGTCAGGGTTGCTTAGGCGCTGCACACCCAGATGTCCTGACTAAGATTTATAGCTTTGTGTTTAGTTGGTGGAGCACTGTCGGCAGGGAAAAATGAAACAGTAACTGGGGTTAGCTAGAGAAGAAATTGGGGACTCGGGCCACTCTGCTGACAGGGAGGGAGGTCCATGACTGGGGGAGTCTCCATGTGGCAGTGCTCCCCGGGAACGGGCCACCCCTGGTCACTGGCTTCAACTGTCCTGTCTCCGAGGGTCACCTGGCACCCGGGCATGGCCACAAGTCACCTCATGGGTGACTTCACTGATGTCTCTCCTCTTGTCCTGTCACCCAGAGTCACCCACAGCTGAAGCGGAGGGGAAGATGCCGCAGACATTTCACTTGTATGAAAGGATATGCTCGTCTTTTCTCATGTGTCTTATTGGTCATCGGAGGGAATCCCTGGTCAGTCGGGTGAGGTGAAAGCATTGGAGGGGCCTTCACATGGGCTCAGCCGCTGCTGAGACAACCTTCCAGAGCCAGGTTCCTCCACAGATATGCCATCTTCCTCTTAAACCCTCCACAGATGTGCCATCATCTTCTTAAGGGGACAGTCATGGGTACAAAGCCATTGAGAGAATTCAAGTAGTCACGGGAACGTGTTGCCCAGGTAATCCTGCCTTTCATGAGCTCAGACAGGCCTTTTCACCTCAGGTCCACGAGCACAGACAAGGTCCAAGTGAACAGATGGGCAATTCAAGGGAATAAGAAATGGCCTCTGTTCCCCCAAATTGCTGATGGAGTAAAGGGAAGACACAGGCTAGTGAAGAAAGAAAGAAAGAAAGAAAAAGAAAGAAAGAAAGAAAGAAAGAAAGACAGGCAATGCTTTGAGACAGGCTGAGATATAGGCTCATTCATTCATTCATATACAAACCTAATGTACTGAGGACCTGCTATGTGCTTGGTGCTGGTTGAGGAGCGGGACCATAGCAGTGACTAAAATAGATGATGACCCTGCCCTGAGGGAGCTTCCATTCCTGTGGGAGTGGCAGAGAACAAGCAGTTCCTCAAGGGAACACATCGTTTCAGGAAAATGCTATAAAGAAAAGTAGGACAGGGGTCAGAGATATTGCTGGAAACAGATGGGGAGCTGCTGCTTTGAAAGGGATGGTTGGCGAGGGTCTCACGGAGGAGGCACATTTGAGCAAATATGTGAAAGTAGGCAGAGAAAACAAAATGCATAGGTCTTGGGGGGCCGGGGTGGCTCAGTCGTTAAGTGTCTGCCTTCAGCTCAGGTCATGATCCCAGAATCCTGGGATCGAGCCCCATATTGGGCTCCCAGCTTGGCGGGAAGCCTGCTTCTTCCTCTCTCATTCTCTCTGCTTGTGTTCCCGCTCTAGGTGTGTTTTTCTTTATAAAATAAATAAAATCTTTAAAAATTTTTAAAAATAAAAAAATTAATTAAAAAAGTGCAAAGGTGTTGAGACAGGTGTGTTTTTGGTGAGTACAAAGAAGAGTCAGGAGGCCGGTGTGGCCGGGCCCAAGGCAAGGAGAGGCCGGCCGGAGATGACATCAGGAGGGGGCCAGAGGCCAGAGCCTGTTGCATCTCCTAGGCAGGAAGGACTGTGGATTTCTTTCTGCATATGGCAGGACATCATTAGAGGGGCCCGAGTGGGGACTGACATACACAAATTTTCATTTTATCAAGATCCACTGTGTTGTGAAAATAGTCTGCAAGAATGGATTCAGGGAGACAAGTTGGACTCAGAAGCAGAAAAAAATGGTAAGAAATGGGATCATGGAAACATTTGAAGGAAGATCCAAAGCTTTGCACGGACGGGAGATGTGAAAGGGCTACATCAAGAATGAGGAGGCCAGTGTTTTTAGCCTGAGTGACTGAAGCTGGTTTCTTTTCCTGCACCAGGAAGCAGGTTTAACTGGGTGAAATCAAGAGATCGGTTGGTGCGCTTTGAGTGTGAGGTGCCTATTAGCATCCAAGTGAAGATTAGAGGGGGTGGCTGTGTAGTCAAGCCCGGGGTTTGGCAAGAACCACAGAGATAAATTTGCAGCCGTCTACGTCATAATTCTGGATGGGATCGCTGAGGGAGAGAGTGCAGAGAGAGCAGAGAAGCATGGGACCAAGGACTCCAGCATCCAGGGGACAGAAGGGTATGGAGAGTCTGGCAGAGAAGACTGAGGGGCTTGGCCAATGAGGTGGTGAAGGTTTGAACAAAGCACTGTGAGATCACTCGGGACGGCAGTTCATCCCACCTGGAGGTGGTTGGGTGGAATATGAAGGACGAGACACTTGCAACAGTTGGGTATGTTGGGTAGGAGTGGGAGATGAAAAACTTCTCAGAACAGGAGGGTGGAGAACGGCAGGAAGAGACTGTGAGGAAAATGGCAGGTTGTCCACAGAGGCTGGTATGTGGAATGCACAGGAAGCGAAGAGGAGAGCCCGGAACAGCAGCCATATCCCGGGTGAACGTAAACAATTGCATGTGATGGAGACGTTCTAGCAAGTGACACCCAAACCATACCCATACCCCCGTGTACCTGATAGTACCCATGAGCAACCTGAGCTAACACTGGGGTGAATATCGCCCACCCCCACCCCCACCGTGCCTCCACCATTTAACAACCATTATGGTAGATGTTTATGGGACTCCAACAAGTCTAAGCTCTTGAATACAGAAGGAAAAATTAGATTTCCAACTGCATGGGATGATTCAAAGTTCTCTATTTGCACACATCCCTTCGACAAAACTGAGATAAAGCCTCTTACACACACACACACACACACACACACACAAGTGCATTTGCCTGGTGATTTACCTCATGAAACAAATACTAACACTTTGTTTTTATTTTCCCTCAAATATCTACATTGATTTTGTTGTACATTCATCTTCTGTTGTATTTTGAAGACCCAGTGATTGTCAGTTCTGCAATACCTTTGGCCAAAAGCAATAACATTCCGACCCCTGAAAAGAACTTTTTGGGTCCTTTGGGGGAAACAAAGGCTTATGGAACAATGTCCCCAGGGAACTTAAAATCCATCAGGGGAGAGAGCACATGAAATAAGGTGCAATCAATGCTCTAGAAAGAAGAGCCTCAGACTGGGGAGAGATCTCTGACCAGGGGGATGGGAAAGGCAAAGAAATCCCAAGAGCCAGCATTTGGAAAGCAGGAGCAAATGACAGAAATAATGATAACACCATTTGTTGAGAGTTCTTTCAGGTCAGGAATTGTGTTAAGTACTTTACAGGAAAAAAAAATTTAAATCCTCCAGCTACTCTGAAGTAAATATTATTTACCTTCATTTTAGAGAAAAGCAGAACAGAAGGTTAAGTTCTTGCCTGTAGACATGTGGCCATATGAAGGTGAGTCAGGTTTCCACAGCACATTCTTCTGCCCCTCAAACCCAGATCACTGGCCTTCCAGCCTCCCAGAACTGGATGGAGTCAGGGCACATGAGGGTATAGGAAAGGAACAAACAACTTGAAAGGACCTTCGGGGCTGGAGGGTCTTGGGCATTGGCTCCTTCTTAAACCATGAGATGGAACCGTGACCAGTCCCCACCAACTGGTGTGGAGTAGGGACTACAAATAAGCTCAAGGCAGAACTTCAGTAGGCTGAAAACATACAGAACCCCCTAACCAGGGCAGTCTCTGGGCCGTACAAAGCCTTTGTGTGAAAGAGGAACACACGTTCTCCCCTCCTCAAGATTACATCCCTCAGTCGAAATTCTTCAGACAACTCTAATTCAGTTAGAATGAGACACTTGAATGCCATGTGCCAGAAAATTGGGATAATAAATCTGTACCTCCATGAGACCCACAATGTGAATGGTGCCTCCCATAGCACCCATGTCCACTCTCCCTTGCCTCTGGGGTAGGGTTGGAGTAGATGTGCACACTGGGGGCTGGGCTAATGGGGAGTTGAGCTACGGATGCATTAGTTTGGGCATAACAACACGATGTATGTATGTGGTTCTCGGTCACTGCCATGGACAGTGATGTTGCTTCTGGCCGTCCTGGGATAGAAATGTCTTCCAGGAATATTTCTACTACCCACTCTGCCCACTCACCTGATGTCCTGAGGCACAGAGGAAGGGCCAGAGGTCCTATTAAGACATGAACATGTCTCAGAATGCCAAGGACCAGGAGGATGGGGTAAAAGGAAAAGCAAGTTTTTTAATACACAGAAGCGGAAGCCAGCATGTGGAAAATCTCTCACATTTTACAGTGAAGGAAAATGAGCATGGACTTCATGGCTCTTTGCCCCACTGTGAAATGGTTTTCCAAAGATCCATCTTGGGGCTCTCTGGAACCCTTGGTCTGAAAATTTTGAGTGAGTTAGTATTTTGCTTTTCTGGATTGGAGCAACTGTTCATTGGCCTGGAATCCAGTGTTAAAGCAAGGAGCATGGCAAGTATGAGGCGTCTGCGATCCAATAAACATTCACAGACACCCTCCACATGCAAAGCCACTCGTCTCCCAAGAAAAGACCATAGGCAACTTCAATAAAATAAGGATAAGAGAAAAAACCATCTTACAGTTAATATATGGAATAGACTTAATATGAGATTTCCTCAATTCAACAATAATCCTAAGAATGAACATGACCTTAAGTGAATTTTGCATCTGAAGGAAACTTTTAGAAGGTATTAGGTATTGACTTTCCCCTTGTATGAATAATGTCACAACATACATCTTGGTTCATGTGATTATTATTTAACATTGTACAAACTTTGACCAACAAGAAAGGTATGAAACAGAATAAGAGTATAATTATTAGAAACAAAGAGGGGTGCCTGGGTGGCTCAATTGGTTAAGCTACCAAGTCTTGATTTTGGCTCAGGTTATGATCTCAGGATCATAAGATTGAGCTCCACGTGGAGCCCCTGTCGGGCTCTCCGCTCAGCAGGGAGTCTGCTTGAGGTTCTCTCTCTCTCTCTCTTTCTGACCCCCACCCCACGCAAAATAAGAAATGAATAAGTCTTGAGAAACAAAGAGAATGATTATTATTCATAGATAACAAAGTTATAAAACCAGACCATCTAAGAAAATCAATTGAAAATCTCCCAGAATCAATAAAGGAAAGTAGCCAAATGAACATATTTTAAAAATATTTCAGCATAACAAGAAAGAGATTCAAATATATGCAGTATAAGGGAAAAGAAGACTCTATTCACCATTGTAACCCAGGCAAAAAAGTAACTAAGAAAATTCTAGCAGTAAATACAAAGAAACCACAGGAATAAAACAACAGATCTTCACTATAATTTGTGATGGAAAACTTAAATAGAGAAGGAAATCTTGTTTCAGGTGGGAGATCAGCAGACTGCTCCAGAGCAGTTAATGCTTCCTAATCAGCAGCCAGGCCGGCTGTAATTTCAACAAAAACGAGAGTGGACTTCTCAGACCCATCTAGAAGAATGCATAGGTAAGGATAACCAACTTTTTACAAGTGAGGGCGGAGTTCTGCTGTCAGATATCAAAACATCTCAAGAGAGAAACTTAGACAAGAAACAGTGAACAGCCTGTGGAATAGGTCTTTAAACAGCCCTAGTGCATGGATGTTGGTATGTGCCAAAGGAAGCATCACACACTCACCCCGCACTAAACAAAGAAATCGAAGTCAAAACGTATTTTTACTAATCATATTGTAAACATTAAAAAGGGATATAGGTAAAAGACATCAAAATTTGATGTACAAGGGTCTTCATCACAGTACGCTAACAACAAAGAAGCAGTGAGCGACTAGAACAGGAATGTTCCATAGAGGACAGGCTAACTCTATCATGGTACAAACACACTCCAAGCATTGCACACCTATGATAAAAACAATACCGGTTTCTTCTTAAAGATGTGCTTCCTGAGTGCAAGGAGATTGCAATTTTGCTATGGAAGTAAGTTGCACCTGTAGAAAGAGAAATAACAACTCAAACTAATATGTGGCTCAGGCTCTAATTGCTATCAAGATTTCAGAGGAGGAGAGTCCTGAGCTCTTTGGCAGTATGCAGAAATACACACACACACACACACACACACACACACACACACACCCTACATTGTACAGCGGCAATAGCCTCACTTCTCTTCTTGCTTGTACCAACCTAGGTTTTTGCCTTGATTCTGTGAGGGAAGATGGGCGTGAGAGAAAAAGAAAATATGTGACCGTTCCACTTAATCCCTACCAAACATAGGGGTTCCATAGGTTCTAGAACAACCCCTGCCCTGCTGGGAAGCTCCACCCTAGGACAGAAGCTAGAAGACAAGGACAAAACTCTCATTACCTAGATAAACAACTGAAGGCCATACAGGTGAGAAAAAGCACAGGTCCTATTAGATTCTGAGAGAAGCTTAAAATTAAGGCCAAACTCTGGAGAGCCAAGGGGTTGATCTCATGAACATACTCCCTTCTAGTTTGACTTTTCAAACTTAAACCCAGTTGGTCTGGTTTCATTTGTGTTCTTCTTAAGGTCAACATCCATGACCAAGATTCAGTGATCCAAGTGAGAAAAACAAGAAAGTTCTCTGATAATTGTTGATTGAAGGCAACTAAATTAAGATGGACAAGAAGGTCACAGTTGCTTGCTTTTCTATAGTGGGAAGAAAACAACATATATATGCGAGTCCTGAGTATTACCCGGATGGTTCTACTTACTTGACTCAGCAGAGGTATCAAAACCACTCAGCTCTGATTCAAGTTGTGTCCCCTCTCGCTCTCTCTCAAAACAAAGAGAAGGAACAGGATCTTGTCCCAAAGAGGGCATAACTCCGGTATCTTCATAGAGCTTTTGAATCTCTTTATCTGAATGATAAAGGAAAAGACACTATGCCCATCCACAATCCCATTACGATTTAGAGAGGAAAAAATACGACAGGAGACATGCAATATATTTAATTCAACCATTTCTGTCTTCTAGGGGGTGAGAGAATTCATCATGAATGAGATTTTTGTGGAAAGGCCACGTTGTGGCTTATTTGAGTCTGTCATGGGTTCTGTTAGTATTAAGCTGATACAGGGAGAAGCCATTCTGTACTGAATAATAAACAAAGGGCGTCCGCTAGGCAGATAGATTGTTCTTCAGGGAGCTGTAGTGGAGGCCACAGCATGGACCAAACCCAAAGTGGGAAGAGAGAATACACTACTACTTCAGATATTACCACAAACTTGGTGGCTTAAACCAGTACAAACTTATTATCTGGAGATTCTGAGGGTCAGAAGTCAGATAGGGTCCCACTGGGCTAAAACCAAGAAGTCAGCAGGGCTGTCCGGCTCAGCGGAAGCTCTGGGTGAAAATCCACTTCCAAGCTTCCTCATGTTGGTGGCAGCATTCAGGTTGATGACATTGTAGGTATGAAGTGCCCATTCCTTGGCTAGCCTTCATCCAAGGCTCATTCTCAGCTTTTAGAGGATACCTGCATTTCTTGACTCTTGCCCTATTTCCTCCATCTCCAAAGCCACCAGCGGCTAAGCGCTACTCATGTGTCACATCCCAATGATCTCTCTTTCTCCCTAACTAACCTCTGCCATCTTCTTCCACCACATCTCTCTGACTCCAGAAGTTTCTCTGCTTTTATGAGCTCAAGACTGAGCCACCTGGATAATCCAGGCTACTCTCTCTCTGTTAAGGTTAGCTGATTAGTAAACTTAGTTACATCCTTAATTCCCCTTCACAGGAGTACCTAGGGTAGTGTTTGATTGGATACTCAGGAGACAGGCACCTTGGGGGGACATCTTTAGAGTTCCTCTTATCACAGAGGATTTGGTGGATGAAATGGACGCCAGCAACATGGCGGCCATCCAGAGCGGTGGGACCGCATTTGGCCAACAGATTGCAAGAGCAGCAAGGTCAGATAGCAACTTCATCCTGTTTCCTGCTCTTGGCTGTGACCCTCTGTTATTCCCTATTGTTCACAGCCTGGGATAAAGTGCTGCCTTGGGAAGCTGTGTAGGGGCTGTGCCCACACTCTGAGGTGTGCCCATTTGCTGTGAAGTAAGCACTACCTAGTGCTGCCCCAAGCAGACATTCCTGAGATCTAATTGACTATAACCATCATCATCATCATCATCATCATCATTACCATCATCATAAAGATAATTGTATCACTCACTTGCTTACAATTATCAGACATTAGGTAGGTGCTTTACATGTGAAATTTATTAAATATCTCTCTCTCTCCCTTTTTCTTTTTGTTTGCAAATGAAGCACTAAGAAGTTAACCAAATTGCCCAAGTTCACTAGCTAGCACAAGGCCAGCTGCAGCCCAGTCACACGGTCACCACAGCTGTGAGGGAGTCTGGGACACTGTGCATCCAGCACTGGGGAAGAACAGACGCCTGATCAACATGGGCCAGTGGTTCTAAAAGTGCCTTGAGGGTCTCCTTTTCAGACATTCTCTGAGGCCTCCCTTTCCAACACCATCTCTGTACGAGATTGAATTTTCAACTCAGACAACATATCACACCAGACTGAATACAGAAGCAGATACGAGAATCCAGCTGTCTTTTATTAAGCCAGATGTTAAAAAGGTTTATAAAAATGTAAAATTGCATTGCGCCAGTTTTCTGTTTGGGAAAACATAGTTGTTTCATACTAACACGTAATGGGCTTATTATGGTTATTTTTAAATGAAAGAATGACTGATTTTTAAATTTTCAGTTTTAAATTTTACATGTAAAACATTAATGGGTTTATACACATACGCAAAAGGTTTTCAGTGTCCTCAATAATTCTGAAGGGTGTGAAGAGGTCCCGAAATCCAAATGTTAGGCTTATAATCAAACTCAGCAAATCATGACCATTGGGACAAATCTGTCCCCACTGACTTTTTTGTTACTAAAGTGCTTGGGTTTTGTTTGTTTTGTTGTTGTTGTTTAACAAAGCTATGCCCAGTCACTCGTGCATTGTCCACAGCTGTGTTTGCAGCATCGTGGCAGGAAACGAGCAGTCGTAACAAACTATGGCCACAGAACCTCCAGTGGTTTCTATCAGGCCCTTTAACAACAAAAAATTGACTAAGAAAGTCATGATTGATCACTTGGGACTCAGCGTATTACCATCCCGGACAAACTCAGGATCCCATTAACTGAGAACAAGGCAGACCCAACTGCTGTCCTCATGAAGCTTACATGTCGGGGTTTGGGAATGGAGGGCCGACCGCAAATGTAAGTAAGTTGGTGTTGTATTGGCGGCAACTAGGATGGTCCGAATGTGGTACCTTGGTCAGAAAATACACAACAGCACTTACTAAAGAGTTAGCTGAGTGAGTCAAGTAAACCTGTGTGTGTGTGTGTGTGTGTGCGTGTGTGTGTGAGAGAGAGAGAGAGAGAGAGAGAGATGAGGATCTATCACACTGCTTTAATCATTATGGTAATATAATATGCTTTGATAATCGTTAAATCAAGGCATTGCTCCTTTTTCAAAGTTGGCTTGCCTGCTTTTCCATACATCCTCTTCTTGGTGAACTTGAAAAACTTTACTTTCAATTGAAAAATCCCTGAAGTCATTTAACCAACCCTGTTTGTTGCTTAGATGGCTTTCATTTTTTTCTAATAATAAGAGACAAAGGCACTTTGTCTCTTATCGTCTCTTAACACTTCCCTCTTATCATCCTACGATGAGCCCATAGGATTGGAAAGAGTGACTCAGACAGGATGTACGTGGTTTAGGCCATCCATCCTAACAGTCTAGCAGAAAAGCTCCTCCCGAGCAGAAGCTGTTCCAGGGTGTCCTTCTTCGCTGCTGGTGGAGAATAAACATGCCACCCCGGGCACGGTGTGCTCGGAGGGAGAATCCTTCCTCCCGCACGTGCTGTCGTAACCGAGCAGGAGGAAGTGGATTTATTTTGTCTTATTTCCAAACCTGTACTTTTTTTTCAGTAGAAACTTTCAGGAGCCGATCAGAAATCATTTCCTCTACCCGGAAGTGGCAGCCATAGCAGACAATTACACTGCACTGACGGCAATGACCATTAACAGGGAGAAGCTCTTCGGGGAAGATTCCTTCTTCATTTCGTTTCTTGTCTCAGGATTTCCAGACCTTTGATGGGGGCGGGGGGGTGGGTGTTGAGGGATGGGAGAGGGCCCTGATCGCCAGTTTCTGGAACACATTTCAGGAAATACCCAGGGCTCATGTTGATCCTTGTCCTGGAAGCTCGGAGCCAGTAACCCTCAGGCTCTCGCCCAGCTCTGACGTGGGGAGTTTTCTATCACGCCTCAGAGTCCAGTTCCAACTCCTGTGAGCAATGGTCTGTGAGTCCTTTTACGGTCTTTCTGTAACTCTAAGCCACTGGGAGGGGGCTCTCTGCTGCCAGGATTCCAGAAGGATTCCTAGAGCATTCACGGGATGGCGCCATCTTTGCCATCCCAGGTTGTAACCGGTTCCCCACCTCCATGTTGGGATTGACAGAAGGGAATGTGTCTTGGGGATACTCAAGTATCAACGGCCCTTTTTGACTAACTGAGCTGTCAGGTCTATTTTAAATGGCTACTCTCCTCAAACCACGCTGGCCCAGGGGAGCCTAACCTCGGCCTCGTGTTGATAGGCAAAATATTTAACAACCAACATGCCCAGCACTGACAGATCAGAATGGAGGCCAGCCCCAAGTCCCCGACCAGCCATCCTGGTGCATCCAAGCACAGACAAGCCCTGCCCTGGACTCCCTTCTGGCCCTGGCTCCCAGGCAAGTGCTTCCTGTACCCCTCTTTCTGGGAGGTTGAAAACGGGTTTCTCACATAACATACCCATGATTTCCAGATTCTTTGCAGATCATTACAAGAAAAAAGCCATCCTTCTGGAGCTAATCCTATCTGGAGATGTCCTTTGGAGAAGGCCCCAGAGCAGTACAGGCTAGTCTTCTCTGCCTCAACAGGGAGAAAATGCACAGGCACAGAGATCAGCCTGGGGCAGGAGGCAAGAGACCTAGATTTTCAAGACCTAGTGAATGAGTTTTATGTGTGGGCTTGGCTAGGCTGTAGTCCTTGGTGATTCAAACACTAATTGAGATGTCCCTGTAAGGTTATTTTGTAGATGCGATTAAAAGCTATGATCACTTTACTTGAAGTAAGCAAGATTATCCTAAATTGCCAGGGTGGGCCTGGTTCAATCAGTTGAAGGAAGGCATCCCTGAAGAAGAAATTCTGCCTGTGGACCACAGCTTCCCCCCATGCCTGAGAGTCCAGTCGTCCCCCAGGGTTCAGAATTGTATAGCCAGCCCGTGCATAGTCACAGGGTCAAGTCCTTGCAATACAGCTGTATCTCTACATCTGTATCTGTATCTGCTGGTGAGAGGATGGGTAAAACCAGAAAACTCCCAGGCCAAGGTTCACGGGTGCTTGCCAATTCCAAGGAGGCCCCTCTCACTGTGGTGCCTTCAGAGCTGGTTCTTGACTCACTAGGGAAGACACATGCTCGGTTGTCCTTGTGGAGATGCCAAGAAACAACACAGACAAGCAGGAAGTACAAAAATGAGCTCCCTCTTCCTTCCTTCCTTCCTTCCTTCCCCTTTCTCTCTTTCTTTTTCTTTCTTTCTCTCTCTCTCTCTCGTTCCTTCCTTCCCTTCCCCTCCCTCTTTCTTTCTTTCTTTCTCTCTCTCTTTCTTCTCTCTCTCTCTCTCTCTGTCTTTCTCTGTCTCTCATCTCCTGTGTAACTAGCCTGGCACTGTGTTCTAGCAAGAATACAGTGGTGAATGAAGGAAAGGGGCTCTCTTGGAACTTGTCGTCTCGCGGGGTCGCAGACATGTAGCTGGGGGAATCCCACGTGGATAAGCAGGGTGTTGGTGGGGACTGAGCAAGCTGCTGAGGAGGCAACCAGGAGGGGCACCAAGCTCAAGCAAGAGGGATCGGGAAGACCTCACACAGGACAGGATACAGAAGCCAGGACCAGGAGCCAGCCAGGTGAGGCTTGCCAGGAGCAGCAGGAAGAAAGTTCTAAACACGGGGTAAGAACATGCACTAAGCCTACCGGAGCAAAACCAAGCCAGAGAGAGCCTGAGAACTTAACTCAAAGTGCAAGGTATAGAAATAGGAAACAAAACCAAACCAAAAAAACCCAGTAGACCATTTTGTAAAGACTCTTAAGGAGCTTTACACTTTATCCAAAGGGGAACCCGTTGAAACTTTTCTAAGCAGGATGGTAATGTGGTAAGATCTGTCTTTAAAATCTCAGTCTGACAATAGCATGGTCAGAGAGGCCAAATGGGGACTGGAAAATGGGATCGGAGGCTGCACACAGCCACGGTCAGGGGCTTGCTCACCCCGAGGGCGGCAGGGGAAAGAGCCCTGCACGGAGCCCGTTCGCTGCTGAACGCCATTCCCCAGGGAGGCGCAGCCTTTCTCAGCCAGCCCTCCCCACGCCCCCATCCCCCTTGGGGTAGGCTGATGTTCAAGAACCTCCCTGGGTTCTGCTAAGGCAGCTGAAGGATAGCTGGGAGGGAGGCGAGTGGGATCCAGGCTTTACTGGGTGCAGATAGTCTGTGTGGGGTGCTCAGAAGAAGCCCGTCCTATGGTGTTCCCCTCCTTCCATCCCCCCAGGAACCCAGTGAATACATATCATCTCTCTCTGGGTGCAGGCAAGCTGCTCAAGGGGGCAAGTCAGCCGACTGGGAAAGTGCCCTCAACCGTGTTCTTCCCACCTCTGCTAGCGTGCATGTCTCCCCTGACTCCTCATCAGGGGGACCAGGGACTGACGAGCCCTCTGCCGCTGGAGCACAGGGAGCGAGTGGGGACGGGGCTTTGTCCTCCACAGTGACGATCACAACAGCAGGGAACGCTCACGACTGCTTAGGGTGGGCCAGAACCCTGTTTCCAAGAAGTAAGGACTATATTTATCCCGTTTGGAGCACTCAATAGTAGGTGACAGATTCGGGCCATAGGAACCAAGCTGCCCGAACCCAGCACCCACACTCTTAGCCACAGAACCACCTGCTCTGGGGGTGAGATGGGGGGCAGGTCCATGGGGTCGTGGTCTTTTCCCAACTGTTGGGTATCAGTGAGAGGTAAGAATCTGTCTTGAAGAAAACTCCAGGCTCCATGCTTTTCTCCCATAGGAGTTTCCTAAATTTGAGGAATCATATTAATTTGGGGGAGCTCGAGCTCTTGTATCTTTTCTTGTCCTTCTTGACATGACCAACTTCCTTGGTCCTACTGATTTGAGGTGTATTAGAGGAAACTTATGCATGATATTATTGCTATTATTGTTGATTATTTATATTACAATTTATGGACTTCAAAGCAACAGGGAAGGAGTGAGCAGTCACTGAGCTCTCCAGATAGTTCTGCAACAATCCCTCTGTGGCACTGGGTCATTTCTTTGGTGCCCACGGACATCTGTGGGAGGAACCAGAGCTCGGAACCTAAAACAAGACTTTATGTCCAAGGTCAGGCCCCAAGCAGGAATGGGCATCTCCAGATCCGTCCTTCTAAGCCAAGGATCAGTGTGGCCAAGAAAGGGTGGGTGAGTTCTTGGGGGCAGGGAGCCTCATTGGTCCCCTCCTCGCCTCCTGAAGGCCCACGGCTGAACCTCAGGCTGCCTGCCCCTGCCCCCACCCCCACAGCCTGGTGTTAATTATGATGCAATCCCCCAGCCATGCAGCCTCAGCAACAATTTCGGGAGTCAGGGTCCATGTGCAAGGCCATTAACACTAAACATGTTTTAATCCATAATTGTGGGAGATTTATTTAATTTAGGGGCTTTATTTATAGTTCGATTGGAATTGTAATGTATTTTCGGGCCTCCGCACTGGGATCTGTCAATTTTTACGGCGTCTTTTAATTGTGTTCTCCCAGGCCAGGTGCAAGCAGTTTTCCAAAGCAGCCGGATCAGAGGAGGCCTCCGGTTCTGGGATGGGGGAGGGCGGTGGCCTCGCACACACGCGACCCCGGGGCCACCGCGAGGGCAGGGACACTGGGTCCCCCATGCTCCGGGAGCCGCTGCCTGCCTGTCGCAGCTCGGTCACAGTCTGTGGGCTGAGAAGGAGCTTCTAAACATCTTTCCATTCGCCCCCTTCCGTCCCTTTATTCAGTCCTTTGTTTATCCAGCAGATGTGGACTGAGCACCCACTGTGTACTCGGCCCCGTGCACAGTACTGTCAGAATGTATGACTGTAAAAGTTAGGAAGCCGCTGACCCAGACTCTGAGGATCCTTTGCCTGGAACTGGTGTTCGCCAGAATTCACTGAGCACCTAGCTAACGCCAGGCACCCAGCTCGGCACCAGGGCCACAAAGAAGGACGTGACCTCTGCCGCGGATTCCCGCCGCGAATTCCGAAGATCTGGTTAAAGCGAACTGATCTGGGAGTAACTGGAACGACTATACTTTGGCTGGGAGCAATATGGCAGAGAGCAGGTTGGTCCACACGGTGATCCGCTCCAAAGTCCTCCAGGTCCCTCCCGCTGAGTTGAAGAGCTTGGGCTGGTGAGGAAGGCTTGATTTAGTTAAATGTGAATATTTCTCAGCCTTGTTTCTTCTCAACTGTTGGTAATTTTCAAACATCAGGTAATTTTCAAACATCCTTTGCAAAACCCTCCATGCATCTTTAAGCCCTTTGTCTGTTTTTCTTTCCTATCATATGTTTTCTTTCCTATCATATACTGCCACGAGCTAAGAGGGTTGGAGGAAAGGACCAGAAACCCAAGTAAAAGACAGTGGAGAAATGAAATGAGACTCTGCCAGCTGGGGACGCGCGCTGAGGACTGACTAATTCCGGTGTGGCTGGAGGAAAGCAGAACCCCAGCCCCAGGCTAAGACCAGGCCTTTGATGAAGCTGGGGTCCTCACTCAGGGGTCCCCAGAACCTAGAACAAGGCCTGGCCTGTGCAAATTATCAATAACCAGTGGGCGAATGGACAATGTGTGAATATGAAAAAGATAACAGCTAGGAACAAGACTTTACTGGCCGGAAAACAAATAGGCTTGGTCAGGAAACAAAGGAAAAAAACTCTACATTTTTCAAGTATGTGCCATGTGCCAGGCACCTTGGTAAGTGGCTTTAGTTATAAGGCAGTATGTCCTCAAAACAGTGTGAGGTGAGGTGTTCATCCCACCTTACTGAGACATTTCATGACTTGCTTGGGGTCGCCCATGACAAGAGAAAGCCTAGCGGGGAGAAACCGCAGTGGGAGGGGGGGCCTGAAGCCAATGAAGCGAGTCACTATTTTCCAGACCGTTCCACACCTACGTAGGTGAAACCCAGTCTCGAGAGAGTCTTTGATCCCTCAGATTCTAGAGGTTCTAGAGAACCTCCCAGCCTCTCTAGAGAGGCTTTTGCTCTCTTAGGTCCATAAAAATGGGTGAGGAGTCTCTTAGGAAACAGTGGAGGGTTCGTAGCAGCTACAGTGTGACGGGTGGCTGGGAGCATGTTGTGAAGGGCCATTCTAAGGGGACTCAGCTGCATTTGTGAGGGGGTTGAGTTCTGGATATGGTACCCTAGGTCATGGCGCCAATGCGTCCTCAGAACAGGAAGATTTCAAGGATGATGGGGTCCGTGACAGATGCCGCAACTGTCCAGGGGGACAGGGAAGAGACGATTCAAGGAGGTGGGAGGGAGGACACTGGTGGTCTCTGTCAGAGTGACAAGGTGGTAAAGTCAAGGGCTGAGGTGTGGAAGGTTGAGAAGCGAATGGATGACAGGGTGAGGGGATGGGGCTGAGCATCCGAGAACATGGACCCCAGACCACCTACAGGTCTTGGGTTGGTGAACTCCCCCGGCACTGCCAACCAGTTCTGCCCAGTCCCTTCTGCAAAGCCTCTAAGGTAAATGCGCTTTGCAATTTGTTGCTTTTTGACAGCTCTTTGACGTCAGAATTCTGTTCAGTCTATGAACTGAGTCCTAATGTCAGGAATGTCATGAGCAGATAAGAAAGAAGGACTGGAACCTTAAAACTTTGGGGGAAGTCAGGAAACTGGGCTGAAATTAATTTCCTTAGGAGAGGAAAAATCATTCTGTTGCAAACGGGCATAGCTATTTGATAATAAGACTAGAAAAATAATGGATTCCTTATTTTCATTAAATTTGTTGAAACACATAACTGGGGCACCTGGGTGGTTCAGTCGGTTAAGCATCTGCCTTTGGCACAGGTCTCGATCCTGGGGTCCTGGGATTGAGCCACATGTTAGGCTCCCTGCTCAGGGGGACCTGCTTCTCTCTCGGCCTGCTGCTGCCCTGCTTGTGCTCTGTCTCTGACAAATAAATAAATAAAATTTTTAACAAATATGGAACTAATTTTTTAGAAAGGAACCCACCTAAAAACAAAGTTGACACACACAAACACACACACCCACACACATACACACCCACACTTTACAACTGATTGTTTAAATCTGTCAGAATGTTTTTCAAAAACCATCCTCTCCCAGTGGAAGTCTTTCCTGATCAATTTTAACACTCAGAGATTTTTTTTTTTAGAGGTAAGATCAATATAAATAATCTCTCTAACATACACACAACAGAGATTGTGAAGAACTTGCTGATTTGGCCCCAAGGGTCCTGCCCAAACAAACTTTGTCCTCAGATCGTGCTGTGGGGAACTTAGGGCAGGGCTGGGGAGAGCCACAGGGTAAGGAAGACCTTGAAGAAGGGAGAAGATTCTTTAAAAATTATGTATTTGGATGAATTGGATATATCAAGATGGATTATTTTTAAAGTCAGCATTCTTATTAAGATTTTTGGTCTGTTTCTATGTTTGGGAACTCTCCATCGTAGCACTCTCGAATCTTGGAGAGAGCGTCGTGTCAGCTAGATTAAGCTAAGGAAGGCCGTGGTAACAAATGACACCCTCTCCCATCTCAGTGGCTTTACCAAGGTTTAATTCCTGCTAATGCTGCGTGTTAATTATGGCTGTGGCTCTGCTCTGCGTCGTCTTCACGCCTTGGACCGAGACTGACGCAGCTGTCCCCCTCCAGAGCAGTGCCATTCTTGAGGCAGAGGGAAAATACATGTCCAAGCACAACCTGACTCCCGACATGCCCTCTGTCCATGAGCCACATCATTTCTGCTCCCATTTCATGGGCTAAAATAAGCAACACAGTCAAAGCCGGATGTCAAAGAGGTAGAGAAGAGTAATCCTTTCCCCAGGATGGGGCCGAAGTATTTGGGACCAAAAATGTAGTTATTGTAGGCAGAACCTGCCTTCCCATTATCCCCCCACAGATGAAAGTCTGGCAAAGTATCAGGGCAGCTTGTCCTAAAGGATATTAGGTAGAAAAGCCGGGGGGCAGGGCCCGGTTCAGTCTCAGGTTCTGTGCGCTCAGGAGATGGGAGAGACGCTGGACCCCAAATGCTGTAAGTGGAAAGGGCTTCGCTGGCAGGTGGGACCCGGGTGATCTTGAGTTGGGAAGTAGCCCGAAAGGCGGTGAATTTTCCCTGCATCGACCGCACGTCCTGGTTTGTTCAGGACTGTCCCAGGTTCCTACTCTTGTGGATCTGTTAACGCCCATCGACTACTTTTAGTACCCTCCTCCAACCTGAGTGGAAATGGTCCTGGACCAGAAGTCAGAAAATCTTTATTTATTTTTAAAAGATTTTATTTATTTATTTGTTTATTTATTTATTTACGAGAGAGCGTGCACACATGCATGACACGGGGGAGGGGAAGAGGGAGAGAGAGAGAATCTGAAGCAGACTTCCTGTTGAGCTCGGAGCCGGATGTGGGGCTCAATTCGGGGGCTTGATCCCATGACCCTGAGATCATGACCTGACCCAAAGTCGGGCCCTTAACTGACTGAGCCACCCAGGTGCCCCAGAAGATCTTTATTTCAATCACAATCTAGCACTAATGTGTGGAACAACCAATAAACTCTTGATACCTCAGTTTCCTCATCTATAAAGTGGGGGAGTTTATAGATTAAGGTTTGGTAAATTGTGTTCTGGTTTTCAAGACAGTATCTCACGTCCCCCCACAAGAGGAGAAAGAGGAGGCCAAATGGGACAGCCCCAGAGAACCTTTATTTGTTTCTGGTCTTGGGGTTGGACCTCATGTTGTGATTGGAAGAATCACACACCCGCTCCTCCCTTGACCACCTCCATCACAAGCTTTCTTTCCTTCACCACAAAACTTCCTAACAAGGTCCACCCTCAAGCATGCACTTCTGTGGCCCAGAGTCCCTGAAAGGACTGGTGTCTTTATCCATCTCTCTGTCGGCGTTCATAGTCTCTGTCTGTCTGTCTTTCTCTTGCTCTCTCTCTCTGTCTCTCTCTTCATCTTGGTGCTATTTTCTTCTCACATCCAACTGCTCAATCTACTTTATCTGTCAGAGCCCAGTCCTGGACAGAGATGGTTTAAATAGCGAATTTCTATCTTTGCTTTGTACCAGGCCTCCTCTTGGGCACACCTGCCAGCCTGTACACGAACTACCTTTCTCTCTTCAGTCTCCAGTCACGGTTTGGCGAAAGCCAACCTAGCATGTTTTTGTGGCAGGGGGTCACTGAGGGCGAAGTGTTTTTAACTAGCAAGGAACCCTGAGCCTGGTCGGCACTGGGATGCATAAACCAAAGACATGCCCTGTCTCCTCCAAAGTACGAACAACTTCCCCAATCACCGAATCCAATGAATGCTTTCTAATGGACACCTTACCGATTTCTCTGCAGTGTTTCACGTGGCCAAACACTTCCTCGTTGGCGCTTCTAGCTTCCCTACCTTCCCTGCCATGGGTCTGGTTCTCTCCTTACCCTTCCTGCCAATCTCCCTTACTGGACTGTCTTAGTTGTCCTCTCATAGTTGTCCTGCTCTCCCTTTCCAGGCCATCTTCTGTCAAAAGACACTGCTATCAATAAGCCAGAGTTAAACCTTAAGATGAATGTTAGTCAATGCATGTCCTCTGTAGGGTTTTCTTTAAAGCCTCATCATTTGGGTGTGAAAGATGCTGCCCTCTTTTTAAGGACATGGCTGGAAAAGCAAGCAAGTAAAGGACGTATCATCTAGAACCCAGGGGTGAGAGGGTACGAGAGGCAGGTTTCACTCCCTCTGAAATCAGATCCCCGGGGAGCTAGCTCTACTTCCTATTCTTTTTTTTTCCTTTCTTTTCTTTTTTTTTTTTTATTTGACGGACAGAGATCACAAGTAGGCAGAGAGGTAGGCAGAGAGAGAGGAAGAAGCAGGCTCCCTGCCAAGCAGAGAGCCCTATGCAGGGCTCGATCCCAGGACTCTGGGATCACGACCTGAGCTGAAGGCAGAGGCTTTAACCCACGAGCCAAATTAATATCAAGTAAAATTGACTTTTTCTCTGTGGAGAGTTCTATAAAACTCAGTACATATATAGATCTGTGTTCCCACCACCACAAACAGGAAACAATGTTGCTCCTTCTCTCCCAAATGCTCTCCCATTACCTCTCTTCTGCCATGCACCCCCCACCCCTCCACCCCTGCACCCTAGCCACACCCTATCTCTTCTCCATGGCCACAGTTGTGTCTTCCAGACAAGGTCATATGAATAGAATCATGAGTGCGTCCTTATGTCATAGTTTTGTGTTTTACATCTACATACATTGAAAACACCATTAGACGATGCTATCATTTTTGCTTTCAAATCACAAAAAAATTAACATCAGAAAAATAACGTATTATATTTGCCCACGTATTTCTCATTTCTGTTGCTTTTTTTTCTTTCTTTCTTTCTTTCTTTCTTTCTTTCTTTCTTTGTTTCTTGAGGATCCAACTTTCTTTTTGGTATCATTTCCCTTCTTTCGAAGGAATTTCCTTTCCTAGTTCTCTTGGAACATGTATGCTGGACAAAAAAAAAAAAAAGAGAGAGAGAGAGAGAGAGAGAGAGAGAATTCCTTCATCTGAGAATGTCTTTAATTCACCTTCATCCCTGAAGAATATTTTTCCTGGACTTAGAATTCTGGGTTGACAGTTCTTTTCTTTCAGCACATTTAAAATGTTGTTCTACTTTCTTCTGGCTTTCTTGGTTTCTGATGAAAAAAGTCATCCCAACGGTTCCCTTATATGTAATGCACCATATTTCTCAGTTTTTTTTTTTTTTCCTTTTTGAGATTCTCTTTTTTTATTTTTTTAATCTGTAGAATCCAGTAATTTGATTATACTGTGTCTGGGCGTTCATTTCTTTGACTGGATGACGTTTAGATTTAATGAGCCTTTTGAATCTGTAGGTTTGTGTCTTTTTGCCAAATTGAGGAAGTTTTCAGCCTTTACTATTTCAGATACTTTTTCTCTCCGTTATCTTTCTGGAGCTTTCCAACCTTGCCTTTTCAGTCTTTGGCCCAGAAGGCTGGTGCTCGGCAGGGACTCTGCTTGCCTCCAGGACCAAAAGGTGGGAGGTGGATGGAAGTAAAAGGGGTTTCTCCACCCTTGAGACAGCAGCAGTTATTGGGGTGTGGAGTTTTGGTTCCTGCAGGTTCCCGTGGCTGCTGCTGCTCTTGTCACAATTGCCTGGCTTTGAGGCAGGCATTAGAAAATAGAGGCAGAAAAAAACCAGGCAATGTCTCCTATTCTTTGACCATTCGTTGTTATCTTCTCCACTTTTTGACCACAGGGCTTCTGGAGATCCCTTTGTCCAGCCTTGGTGCCCACTCATGGGTTTTGGATTTTGATGAATTCAGGCCAGCCAAGGCACACTCAAGGGAGAGAAATGACAAAGTAAGGCCATTTGAATCCTGGTCTTCCTTCTCCAAGCTTCTGTTAGACTCTTCGCTTTTCAGAGCCCGCAAATAGCTGATCCATGCATTCTATCCTGGTGTGTGATGGGCGCTTCCCTCGCCTAATAGTAAGGCTGGCTTTGACTTCAGTATTTAATAAAAGTCTCCATCCCCCAACCTTCACCGCCCCCACTGCCCCCCACAATGCTTTTCTCTACTTATTCTGCTAATGGGCACTGATCACCTACTAAGTACCAGAAGCTGCAAGCTAGAGAAACAACCCATCTTTAAGGTGTTTACAGCACAGTTCCCACATGGGAACACAGCTCCTGGGTCTCACCCGTGTCCTGGCTTTCCCGCCTATCTACTTAGGCTCACAGATCTATGCAAGGTGAGTGGACCCCGTTGCTTCCTTGAAAAAACAAGTTTGCATGCGAGCCTGAACCAGCCTCACATGTGAGCTCTGTGGGTGAGGTTTGGGGCTTCGGAGAGAGTCATATTTTTCAAGCACACAGGTTTGTGGTTTCTGAAAGAACAAAAAGCAGAAAGCATAACATCTTGTGGGATTACTTTCTGCTGAAGACCAACTGAGGCGACATCTGAAAATAATCAAATAAGTGTCTTGTTTTCAGTCTGCAAATGACTTTGCGAAACTTTGGAAGGAAATTCTCCACTTAAGAGGAGGGAAAAAAAAAATCAAGAAAAATGGAAATTGAGATCGTGAGAAAGAACAAAGATGGGGAATTATGAGAGTGCTTTGAATTGTTAATAGGGCTTATATTTGTAAAAATGAATGTCTCTAAAAACCTGGAAGTGACCTAATCATTTAAAATCACCATACGTAGCACATACCCAAAACCCCTGATAACCTCCAGCTTCAATTGCTTATGCCCATTTTCTGGAGCATTCCAAAGATGTGAAGTTCCTACACGATGTGCAGAACTTTGGATTCAAAATTATTGAAGACTCTGATATTTTTGTTTTCCTTATAAGCTCTTACATTTGGAAAGAAGTCAAGGTCCAGTCTAACCCCAGAGGATCCCAAGATACGGAACTTGGTTTTTTGTTTTTTGGTTTTTTTAAATGGTATCAGCCAAGAAAACAGAAATTGAACTGAAAGTTCAAGGAAAGTAAAAAGGGCAAAGAAAAGGCTGAAGGTAGCACGTATAAGCAAGAAAGTTGAAGGAGATGCTGCCCCTCGGGAGGAAAAGGTCTGCTGGCCAAGGTAAGTCACAATAAGGCAGGTTGATGAGGATAATCCGAGGCAAATGAAATTCAATGTCATCAAAAACCCGGGCTCAGATAAGGAGAGACTGGAGCCCAGGAGAAACTTCCCCCGGGCTCGGTGGTTAAGGATTATTGGGGGGGTTCCTATAGCATTTCATTAATCTGCAAGTCAAGTGTTGCTGATAACCAGTGCGGAGGACAGACTGTTGCACTTTCTGAATTTCTCGTTCCTGATGATGCATTTGAGCTTTATTTTTTACAGTTGTCTTTGTCTTAGTCCTTTACTTTGTCTCTCCCCCCCACTCCGGGTTTAATGGTTTCTAGTTATATATCAGCATTTTAAGCCGCGTGCCATCCATCAGGCAGCTCGTGGCTTCCGAAGGTTAGGGCACGTGGGTCGCGGCGAGCGCTCTGGAAGGACGCGTGCTCCCCTGAACAGCACAGCAAACCCTTTCGTAGGATTGGAACGCTGCGGCAGCACGGGACCGGGGCGCACGCTAGGAATCGAACCAAATGCCTTTTGCAAACAGCAGCTCAATGAGGATTCCTGCCATGAGGCAAAATGCTTGGAAAGTTACGATGCGCTGGCATCACTGGGTTTGGGGTCAGCATGCTGAAACCGGGACTCATTATGTTCCGACCATGCCAACTTGGTGCAATTAGCCGAACACGATAATTTCCCGAAGCCATATGTTGATCTTTAGGGGAGGAGAGGCTTCGTATGCCTGATGGCTCTGAGCTCGGACTGACGGGGCCCAGCTTCGAGCGCCCGTTTGTAAATCAGGGTAACACGCGCGTACGGCGATCAAAGGGGAGGAAGGGGAGCCAGATCCAGCCTGGGCAGAGGCGGAAAACAGAGCCGGGCTGTTGTGTCCTTGTGGACTCTGGAAGTGAGTTGGTTTTCTTCCTCTTCCTTCCCCCGCCCCCCCACCAAGGAAGGTTTCAGAGAAAGGTCAGGGGAGCACCACTGTGTGCAAGGCTGTTCCTCCCTCCCCCTGCCCCCCAAATAAAATCAATGGAAGGACCTAGAACACGATAAGTTATGTTCCAGGGCTTCATGGCCTGTATTCCCACTGGAGACCTATCAGTGTGAACGGGCACTGTTGGGAAATCTCTCCAGCCAGCCGTGTTAATCAATACCTCTGTTCATTATACGTCTCTGATGAATATGGGTAATGATTGGGTGCCTGAGAGTCAGGTGACTAAAAATAACTGCGCCTCGCTGGGGGTCGATAGATTTTCCCCCCAGTATTACTTCGGGCGGTTCAATATTCACCACCGCGCCTCCCCAGCCCCCACTGAGGCGGTCCTCTCCAGTCTTCACTGATAGATCAGCCCTGTCCTCAGAGCAGCTTTATTAAATTCGTAGCACTTCATCTACTGTCATATCGTCAACTGACACGGGGCAAACCAGCAGACGGCCAGCCTTCCGGGGGCTCGGGACAGCCCCTGGCCGTGACCCAGGCAGTTCTGATGAGCTTGGTGCCAAGAACTGTCTTCATGGGTGCCTCTTTGCTAAACAGAATGATTTCCACCATTTAGGAACGTTTAAAACAACTTTTTTTTTTTTTTTTAAGAAGAAGGAGAATTCTTGCCAATTACAGACGTGTTGTGACAGATGAAAAGATCCTAATTACGCTTGGATTCCCTGCAGGAGCGCGTTAATACATCCGTGACATTTAATAACCACATGCGTCAATGGAGGTTGACTTCTCCGAAGCCATTCAACTTAGTGCTTTCTTGCCCTTACCCCCCCAACCCACCCAGGGATGCTCAGGGGAGATCGAGGAGGGAGACCCCCATCAAGGCTCCATGGCTGGCATCCCCTGCTGCCTTGGGAGGGCCCCTCAGTCCGCAGTGTCTGAGGCTGGCTGGACGGTTCCTCACTGTGGGCCTGAGAACAGCCTGACCAGCCCCTTGCTGGCTGGAGGCCCAGGGCCAGGGGTGCTGTAGAGTTGGGGCAGCTCATGTCCCTGGTGATGGGCCAAACGAACTTGGTGTAGTGGGTGGAACAAGTCAGGGAGAGGGGCAAGTCTAGCGCTGGGGAGGGAGAACAGAAAAATGCCAGCTTGGAAAGGAGACTCCAAGGAATGGTAGTCTGGGTTAGCCACATTTTTAGCAAAGAAGAGTGTAAGAGGTGGGGTAATAGTTAATGATGCTAAGTCGAAAGCACCTTCGACGTGCTTCTTCCCGTTGTCCCTCAAGCAGGATGACAGGATGAGGAAATGTCACTGATTAGGACATCGGTCCTTCTGCTAGTTTTATTTCTAGATTATAACAAGCACAATCTGCAGAAAACCACTGCCCAGGGACTATAAACTGAAACACAAGCATTTAGTCTGAAAAAAAATATATAGTCATCATCCTGTTGGCTGCAGTCCACGATTTCAAAGGGCGGGGGAGGGAAGACAGTGTATTTGTAGAAAGCTAAGTGGTGAAGATACCTAAGTTCTTTGGTCTTTCTTTCCTAAAAAGAGCCTGGGCAAAGGGCTTTGGGGGAACAGGAATTCTGGGGAGACACAGAAAAGTCATCCCTCCAAGGATGGCTTCGGCGAGGAAGACTCTGGGCAATGTTTGCTGGGCTCTGTCAGGACTGGCTAGAATCTTCATAGCTCTGAGTCAGCTTCGCCATCTGAGCAAGAGACGGGTTTGATCTTCCTAGGAAGAGTATTCAATAATACCAGGATTCAGTCCAAACCGGAGATTGACTCTGAGTTATACAACAAGTGTGCTTCAATAGCTTGAATTACCATGTGAGCTGAAGTGTTACTAAGTGTATTTTGTAAAGGTCTATCGGAGTTTGCTGAGGTTTCTTCAAATCAAGAAGGTAAGAAGAGGTCAGTGACTGATAAATCTTTAATATAAAAATTGTACAAGAATTCTGATACAAATTACAAGAGGTATTTGGACAAAATATGAATAAAATTCCATTTACATCCCCAAACCCTTATGCATTTTATGCAAAAGACATACGGTAGACAGTTATAGTACAGAAAATACAACAAAGGAAATAGCAAATAAAAAACTTTTCATTCCCTCAGACTACTAATCAAAACAGAGCAAAACAAAACAAAACAGAAACAAAATCCTCCTTTAAGGTACATACAGTATTTCTGAAACTACCAACGTCACGAGTATTACATCCGGGGGTGCGAGCCATCCCTGTCCCTTGGTGCAGCTGCCGTGTGGAGCACAGACTTTGGCTCTGTGACAGGCTTTAGCAGAAGAGACTAGTTCGATGCAGATGAGAACAACGTAAATGAGGAAAGCAATGACCCCCAAACTCTGGGGCAGGGAGAGGACCTATCTTGGTGAAAATTCCTTTTCCTCAAGATATTTCGATTCCCTTTGGCCACTTTTGCTGTCAAATATGCAGGTCAAGCCAAATGTTTTTGTTGTCGAGACACACTGGTGGTCTTGGGGTGAAGTAGAATGTTATGTGTTCTCCCAAGTGTGTGAGGGATCTTGCTAGTTCTTGAAGGACTAGCCCTTGATCTGTAGGGGAGAACAAAGAGCTTTCCTTCCCAGGGCCTCAACTTGCCTCCAGCTTTGAGGAAGGGCCCAGGTGGCCTCAGACTGACGTCTGCCCCTGGTTTCTTGACCTTCCTTGACTCTCTGACCTCCGTGTACCTACAGTTAACCTCTCCTGCACTTTTTTTTCTTTTCTTTCTTTCTTTCTTTCTTTGTTTTTTTTACTGGCACTGTTAGGAAAATGGTAACATTTCTCTGCAGGGCAGCTGAACCAAAGTTTGCACGGGAAAGCAAGTGCACCATATATTATAAATCTTAGATAGTCATATCAGGTTAATACATAATACTAGAACATCTCATTCACTTAATTCATGTTATGTAAACCCTGGACAGGGTAGAACACACACATGTTTCCAAAGTGATCAAAATCGGGATGAGGGAGGGAGTGTTCTACCTTCTTGCTTCAGGAAAGATTTTTTTTTAAGGGGGTCGGTGAGATCGGAAGGAGAGCAAAGGGCGGGAGTGGAAAGATAATGGAAAAGTCAGGGGAGATTAAGATAGGCAATGAAAGGAATGGATTACTCTGTACAGAGACATGCAAAAACGCTCCAAATTGAGTATTAGATGAAAAAAAAATAAACAATCAACCTTGGTTTATACATCTCAAGTGAACCTATTAACTCAGCGCATTATACCTCTTGAATCAATGCTTCTCCGCTACCGCACTGATTCTCAGGCGGGGCGGGGGAGCCTTCGTCTCCCAGCGCGGAAAAGGCAGGCAGCTGGGCTCCCACTGAGACCCCGCTGGGTCAGCTCACCTTGCACTGGGACTACCAAGAGGCCTGGGGTTTTCTCCCCCTCTTTTGGAAAACACTTGCCTTGCCGCGCCAGGTGAGAGGGGCTTTCCCACATATCCAGGGGCTCCCTAGAGTCCCCTCTCAGTCCTCGGGTCCCGCAGCGGAAGTGGGCAGGGCCGGTTAATAATGGATTGATTCGCCGTCTTCGTTGTGCATTATTTCAACATCACATTTGGCAACAGAAGCCTTATAAAGTCTTGGTATAGCACTTAGATACTCTCTCTCTTCAAGAAATATATTTTTATACTATCTACTTCTCTCCATTTTTTGTTAAAATACTTTTTTCTGCTCTTCCTTCCTTTCAAAGATTCTTTTTCTTTTTAAACCTTAAGGAA
Source organism: Enhydra lutris kenyoni (assembly GCF_002288905.1). NCBI lineage: Eukaryota > Metazoa > Chordata > Mammalia > Carnivora > Mustelidae > Enhydra > Enhydra lutris. The sequence goes on from NW_019154131.1 coordinate 11,614,833, forward strand.
AAAAGCATTAAAAAAAAAAAAAAAAAACATTGGAAATGTCCTCAAGCATCCCTGTTAATTGAAGGAGGAAAGCTAATATTAGTTAGCAGATTCTGTGCAATTTTGGCAACTGAGTTTTTAATTCATTTAAGATTCTATTAAGATGTTTGATAAATGATTGTAATATATACATACTGGGGGAACTTAAACATGAAGCCAACTGCTTTTTCTCTGACCCCAAGAATCCTTGCTCAAAGTGCTTCTCTCCCCAGTCCTCAGACTGGCTAATGAAATTATTTCACACAAAGTTGTCAACAAAAACCTGTTAAGCTTTCTATCTCTAAGTCTCCTGCTTTTCTCCCTCCAAAAGTACACATCAAAGATGACACCTGCACGCATCTCATTCGGTTGACAAATGTATTTGCCATGTGACTGTTCACAGTGGGGGTCAACAACTTCTGTCAGACCCGCTGCCAGAGGGCGGGGAGGAGGCACGGAGTCCCCTGGTTCCGTGAGGACCTACAGATCGATCTTGGCCTTCACTCAGTCACTAACTAGCCACTTTCCAACCACCGTTTAGCAGTTCAAAACAGTCCACTATACAAGAACAGCAGCCTCTACTTACACGTGATTTGGGCTCAAGGTATTTTGGAATACAACATTTTCATGTGTTCCTCCTTTGTCCCTTCTGTCCCCCTCGTCACTTGTCTCTGTAAAGCTCACTATACTTGTAGTTATCAAAATCCTCCCTAAGTGGAGAATTTACCTCTTACATTTAGGGTAGTTCTTCTTTTGGTGATTAAAGTAAGAAGCCCCATCACCTCTCCCACCCCCCGCTTTTTTGGGATCGTCAGTGCAGTTTCACAAAACAATGGTGAAGCTGTCACTTACACTGTGGATGCAGAGGTGTTCATTTCAAGGTACCTGTGTGCATTTAGATCAAAGCAAGAACAACAACTCTTTACCACCATGCACAACCAACTTGTCTCCAACATATGCACTTTGCAAAGGGAAAGGAAAATATTATGATGCTTTCCTTCCAGAATATGGGGTGATCTCATTATGCCACTGACTTGTGGGAAATTTTGTTCCAATTCTGGGGGCCACATCCAGTTCTCCTAAAATGAGTGGGCATGGAATTGCAATAGTTTCTAAAGACGCAAAGAATGCTGTCACAGGGTCTCTCTACTGACCCTTTAAGGAGTCATCTTGTTACTGTCCATTTAATAGCTGGAGAGGGCATCGGAGAGGCAGCCTCGGGCTTACCAAAGTAGCTCAGTAGGTGTGTGTGTGTGCGTGCGGGTGTGCACTTGTGTGTTGGGAGGAGTGGGAGAGAAGCAAGAAGGAAGAGGAAGAGGGGAGGGAGAGAGGGAGAGACGGAGAGGGAAGGAGAAAGACAGAGAGGGAGAATTGTGAATGTGTGTGTACATCAGGGAACTCAGTGGGAAAGCCGAGCCCTTGTACTCCATTTCCCCCTCACAAGGGATAAACAGGCAATTACGCATCCTTTTATATTTGATGGCCAAGTGCTGAACTGGAAAGCACACTATTAGTTTGTGTCCCTTCAGGGCCAGGGCAGTAAGTAGCCAGGAGAGCTGGGGCTGAGGCGGAGAGGGTGTTGTCTGCTGTTAGTGAGACAGTCTTGTCAGCAGCGCTCACATTGCTGGAAGGTAATAAAGTGACAAGTAAGTTATTAGAAAGATATGAGGTGAAATTGAACTGAAGCTTCTCACTGCTCAGCCCCAGCTTTTTCCTTTTCTCTTTTGTAATGGTCCACTATTTGTTACAAACTGAGCCTTGTCTTGATACTCTATATAAAAAAGATTTTTTTTTTTTTTGCAGTAAAGGTCAAATGAATTTACAATAACACTTGAGAAAAGAATAAGGGTAGTTTTATAACAACTATAGGATGTTGTTTCAAAAATATATCTAGCATTATAATGAATGATAATGCTGATCCAATTCAGTGTACTTGTAAAAAATGCTCATTTTTAAAAAACCCCATCATTAGGCATTTGGAGTTTTCAGCAGATGCCAAAAGACAGTATCTGATGTCCACTTATTGTCCCATGACCGCAAGCATCATCTTGGGCAAGATGTGGAAAGACGGGGGATGACGGAAGTATACAAGGAAGGGTGGGTGTTTGGGCCGGAGTGATTGTAGACTAATTTACCCATTGGTCTTACAGCTGGATTTATAAACACTAATTCCAAGTTACCATTTATGGGGAGCAACTCTCCAACTACAGGGAACAGGGAAATGAGTCCGAGACACATCAGATATGATCTTAATTCTAACACAAGGAAGACTGCCACATGCTTTTGCTTTGCAGGAAAACATGAAAACAGAAGAGTTACTTTTATACTTCACAGGGAGGTAAATGAGCTCACATTTTGACCAAGAAGTCTTTAGCCAAGTGGCATTACAATCATGGCTATAGGGACAAGCAAAAGTCATGATGCAGAAAATACATTTAAGAGCCCAGTTTGACCACCAGCCTTTTCTAGAACCTAGGTGACCCACCACATCTCTTTGCTTCCCTAAGGGACTCCACCATCACTTCCCACCCGCAAAACAAAACCAAAAGCAAAGAAAAAGCCTCCACAGTTGCCCTTGTTGGCTATTCTGACCCATAAGGAACGTGTATTTCCTCGCAGCTGTCTTTGCTTTCCCCTGTTACTCAGACTGGGGTGCCACGGTGCACCTGGTCATAGGGAGCTCTGTGGGGCGGTGCATCATATGCTCTCACCACTGCTTGGCATAAGTGTACCAGACCTTCCTTTTGCACACTTTGGGTTCATTCACCATTTTCCTTTCTCGCTACCCTAAGCCAGGGCAAGTATCAATCCCCTACTTGGTACCCCTTAATCTGCTTTTGGAAAAACTCATTCCCTCCAGTCTTTTTGGCACCTGCCTTTTATCGCCCTCCTTATCACACTTAGGCCATACCCATTAAAAGGCAAAGCATGGGAGGGAGAAGCGAGATCCTCTGACATAAATATTCTGAGTTTTTAATGAATAAAATTTATTGTAATTGTTTAGAAGTTAAGGAGTGTGTACGGGGGATAAAAGAAGATTTCTTCTGTATGGTTTGTTTTTTTGATAGCAGAGGTGGTGTGTCTTATTACAGCTGAGTTTTATTTACTCTGTTCGTCAATTGAATCCAACGCTAACAGACCGAGCACAAGTTAGGACTGCTCAGGTCAACTGTTAGCAGTTAGCAGCATGTCCACCCCAAGCTGGTTCCCGGCTTCTCTATGTTTTAATTGCCAATGGCCCCCATTCTCATTTGCTTGGTACACATCTGGGGTGTGTACCTAGGAAGGGGAACAAAAGGTCACTTTTTATTTGGTGGGAATCTAGTGCTTGGTTTCTCCTGAGTAAAATGGGGAGAACGCCTCTGGAATAACAGCCTATTCTTAGTATATTCAAAGTTTTTGTTTGTTTGTTTTTGTTTTAAGAGCAATGTATACAGTAACAGGGCTGTTAACCAGGGAAGTGTCTTTCTCCTCTTACTAGAAGGGCCTGGAAATTCATGACCAAAGAAATCACACTACAAGGACAGTGGTACCATTGTGCTAAACACATTTTCAAAAAAGATGTATTCACATTGAGAAAGAAAACATTAATACCTTCAAACCTTTAAAAGGTCTCAGGCTGCACTGGACAGCTAGACTAGGATCCTGAGAAGCATTACATTGCGCTGACTTATCTCCATACAATTAATAGCAGAACAAAGAGGGTCGAGCTTCTTAATCCCATTTTTAAAACCAAATTACGCATCATCTACCCCTCCTCTTGCTCTTTGCCGTCGCCTCCGCAGCGTGCAGATGTTCCCTAAAGCAGACTCAGCCTTTCTGATATGTGCAAAAACATACTTTAAAATGATCAAAACAGTAAGTTTCGACATCAGCTAGCGAACATGCACATTAATAATACTGCCTCATTTTCTACCTGTGACAAAACCGTGGTTAAATCAATCAAATGGGGGAAAGCTGCTTGGATGAAAATCTGCATCGCCCTTTCTTTTCAGCCAGCACAGAATGGATGCAGCTCGAGAGAAACCGTTTCACCATAGAAAACTCCTACGAAAAAACAAACGAGTAGAAAACGGACAAAGACGAAGGGCCCAGTGATTAAAATGCTGATGTCTTTTCCCTTCCCGTTTGCAAGTAAGCCTTGGGATCACTGTCCTAACTAGATGTACAGCTAAGTCAAAACACTGAGCTCAGGCACACACCCGAGAACAAGCAACACTCTGGGACGGGAAGCCCTGTGCAATCCATAATGTTACATGTTAAGTCCAGGTGCCGCTTTGCTTCCATCCACTCCCCCGTTCCCTTTTTAAGCAAATAGGCTTTATACTAGAAAGTGTTTTTCACCCATTTAGAAGGCCACCATAACATTTGGGCACTTGAGGCACAAAAGCAGTAGCAAATAGGGGAGACACTTAAAAACAAGAGCCAGTTGTCCAGGACTCGTGGCCGTTTCTCTGACAAATCTCAGGCGAACACATTCACGTTTCCGAGCAAGGGGAATTCTACTTTGAGAATCTCATTACTTCCGGGCTGTTCTAACTGGCTATTCACATTAGCCCGGTTTGTGGCAAGTAACAAACATTTGTTCTAAGCCCAGTTCATTTGCTGATGTGACCTGCTGACAGCTATGTAATTCACTCACGAGGGCTATTTGACCTTTTAGTTGACATTAAATTAAACAGACTAAACATTGATTCTGTACAAGATGAGTTCTAATAGCTCAGCCAAGAGTATAACTTTTAAATATCACTGAAATAAAAATGTGTTAATTTTCATAAAACTAGGTGTAATTCAGTCTATCACAATCCAAAAGCTAGTGTCTCCCTAATCTCTTCTTGGTATACTAAAAAATATTTTTTCCACCCTTTTTGACTCGAATCATTTGGTAGTGGGGCAACAGCACAACACAGAGAACGCTAAGAGGACGAAAATGTTTGCAAACAAACTTTCATTATTCTAGTTCAATTTTTCCACAAACATACTGTACATAGTCTTATATGGTATAAAACAAAGGAAAACATCTCTGTCTATTCAATTTAACACAACACCAAAATAAAGCAATTAAGACTTTGGGAAATTCAAAGGTACAAGAAAACAAAAATGGTTATTACTAATTCCTCAGCTTTTTACCGTAAACATTTGTCATTTAACAGACATAGTGTTTGATATGGTTTCTTTTGTACTGCGAATATTTTTGGTCTTTCCTCACTGGAGAACAAACGAATTAAACGAACCCCATAGTATCCTCTGAAGGAGATGAAAAGATGAAGCTTCTAGACAAGTCTAGCTTATCTTGAAGAATCTATTGTTTCTGAAATTTTTACAAATAAAAATACTGAATCCTCAACTAATGATGCTTATTTTTGGAAACAATAAATACTGTGAGGTACAATAAATCCTACAGGAATAATAACAACAACAGAAACATATTAACAGTTTCCTTTGGCAAATTTAACGGAAGTGAATGCTGATGTGAACATAGAAAAAATAATTACAAAACATATGAAAAATGGAAACAACATGCAAAGTTCAAACAAAGGGGGTATTTCTAACCTTGAGACCGATGAGAGAAATGTTTGAGGCCATTAAATGCAGAAAAGAAATACATTCTCTTTAAATTATTGTGTACTGTTAGACAAAATATTCCTTGTTTATCTGTCTTACCCCCTCCACTTTAAAAAAAAAAAAAAGACAATAAAACACAGTCTGCAATGCATGTCCTAATGGTTTTGGCTGCAGACTGAACTTGAGTAAATATCATCATTTAGTCAGTATGTTGTGGTAGCTGAGGGCTGCCCATGTGGTTAACCAGCTCAGGCAACATGTGTAAACATCGGAAACAAAACAAAACAAAACAAAAAAGGTTTGGAGAATTGTCTCCCCCTCTTTCTCACTCTCAATTGCTGGGTTTCAGGCTTGCTTTCATTTCTCTCTGACAAATCATGTGGGGAAACACAAAACACTCAACAGTGAGAGATCCTATTTTAAACCCCCCTTCGTCTGGCTTTTCAGAAAGGAGTGTTGCTCAATTCAAGTTCAGCACATGTTTTCAAAGCTTCTGAGTAACTGCCGCTGTGAAATGTCTTTTGATTTTGTCTATCAAACGGGCCTGAATCATAGGACGACTGCCTAACTTGCAAAAAATTAGACAGCCATACAACAGACCAACCCAGTGCAGACTTACTTCTTTCTTTTTAAAGGAGAAGGGTTAGGTCCTTGGAAATGAGTGTTCAACACTTTTGCTATTTTCAGCTTTGTTCCATAGTGAGTAACTTGGGCTTTTGTATCCTGAAATATTATCCTGCCTCTGAAGAGTAAATGCCTTGGCTGTTTCACACCACATAATTTTGTTTTCCTTTTATGTAACTTAACATATAAGCAAGAAGGATGCAATGTTGATTCTAATAACATTCGGCACTTGAAAGAATCACCAAGTGTTCTTTTTTTAAAGCGGTTTTCTGGTGGCCGACAAATTGGCCTGTGGTTATGTTGAGTGACTAATTGTATTTTCTTTTCTGGAAACTTGTGCAAAGTTGGCAGTTTTGTGTTAACACTAATACTTTTGTTTGGCATTTGTGCCCTATACTGACCAGACCATTTTTATACAAGTGAATTTTTTTAAAAAGACACTTACTTGAAGTATGGCAATAGTTTAAGGATAAAAAAAGAAGCATGGATATTACACATCCCCTTGTAGTGTATGAAAAAAAGTGCATGACTGGATTTATGTACTAGTACAGGACATTTTAAAAAATCAGATCTGTGCTGTAAAGCATGCCAGCACCTCTTTATCACTATCTAGCAGGTAGTAAAAACAAGACCATGGTTTTTCTTCAAAAAAAAAAAAAAAAATGTGCATTAATGCTAAATAAATGAATAGAGCTAGCCAGCAAACTATTTTTCTCCTGCATATCTAACAGCTGGATGTAACTGTAAAAATTAAACAAAAGAGTTAAACAACCATCAATACAATTGCTTTACATCATTGGCCTCTCAAGGCTAAATATTTACAGGTGAATCTGCCATGCTTTAATTGAAGATTCTCTCAAAACCTTAAAGTTCACAAAAGACAACTGTAAGAAGTTCCTTTTTTGTTTCTTTTTTCTTTTTTTTCCCCTTTTATTTATTTCTTTGCAGGCAACAGTCATGGGTACAACAAACTGTCCCTCTGAGAGGACCGAGAATTCTTATTCTTTCAGAATTTGGGCTAGTTGCACACTTTGTGTGTGTGTGTGTGTGTGTGTTTTAAGGGTACTCTGTTTTCACTCCCAAATTAAAGTTCCCACCCCTTTCCCAAAACTATAAAGGAAAAAGAAAACAATTTCAAAAGCACCTAGTGTTTATCTTTTTATATCTAAAGATGCATGTGTGTGTATGTAGACACAGAGGCGTACATGTGTACACACACACACACACGCACACATACACACACACCCAAGTACACAAGCACACACTGACTATGGCAGTTCAAATATGTAGGCCATCTGGTGAGAGCTGGCATCTGTAGTGTCCGTTCTGAGCCTAATCTACTGAAGTGAAGGGAATGTTTTTGTGGAGATTAGGGTTCTGACTGTGCCGGTTTCGGCTTCGCACAGAGGAAAACATCATATTGCAACCAGGGACTTTGCACTTGTGCATTTCTCGCAAATGCACAGTTTTGTAGTGCACTCTCAAAGTCCCCTTGTTGCTGTACATTTTGTGGCAAATGTTGCACATGATCCCACCATTGCTCCCGGACAAGCTGTTGAACATCAGAGATCCTGGAACTTCGGCCCCTAAACTGCCCGGGAGGGCAGGGGCCTCGGCCTTGTGTGCGGACTCCCCACTGTCACTCGCCCCGTCGATGTCGTCGAGAAGAATCCCCTCGTCGCTGCCCGCATCGGATTCTCGGGAGGAATGGATGCTGCTGCTGGACTGCAGGCTGGAGGTGGTGCTCAGGTCAAGGACCATGTAGTCCTCTGCCATGCCTCTCCCGTACCCATTCAGGTGGGAGTCTTCAGTACCTGCGGGAGAGGAGGCATCTTCCCTGACATCGAGCCCCAAGGGGTGCTGGGCACCATAGATCTTCATCAAAAATTCATCCCGGAGGTCCTTGCTAAGGGAGGGCTGCGCTGAGTCCAGGCCCATGTCATCGAGTTCTTTGGTCAACAGTTTGCGATGCAGGTTTATGTTGGCACTGTGTCTAGGAAAACAAGAGGGAAGGGGGGGGAGGTGTACAGGGAGTGGGGAGGGGTGAGAAAAAGAAGAACATTTTAAAATTGATTCAGCTTCCACCAGGCATCAAATAAGCACATTCATTGCTAATTACACCATTATAAAAGCAAACATTTCCCTACATTCTCAGGATTTGGGAATAAGTGGTGGTGGGGAGTGCAATAAGGGGAGCCTTTCATTAACGTAATTTTTAAAAGAGTACAATTCCTCAATGGTAGGATGAATGCAAACCCATGCACCTTTTTCTCAATGATACTCTTAGCTTTCCTGGGTAGCAGCACCAGCTGCGGAGAATCTCACAGCAGAGATTTCAGAACATATATTAAATAGGGCAAAAGAATGGAAACATGCTGCTTATCTAAACTGAATAATTTGAATTTACACCTGAAAAAAACAAAAAAACCAAAAACCAAGCTTTTTTTTGCCTACAGTACTTCATTTAGAGGTATAAAAAAGATCAATTTTTTAAAAAAGTAAACGGTCTAGATAATTTCAGTTTAACTTTAAAACACAATAACATCTTCCCCCTCACCTGTCTATATTTCACGTTTTAGGAAGGAAAAAATTTAGTTTTATAGATTAACAATTTGAAATAGGGTTGCAGACTGTATCATACATCCCTTTCCTCAGAATAATTTGGGATCTCAACTAACCTTCTAGTAAACTGTGCTTCATTTTCAGAAGCTGCTGCATTTTACTGTTGAAAATGCTTTCATCGAGTAATTCAACCTTTAAAATGTAATCCTTTAAAACAAAGCCTGAATAATAGAAATTGTTTTTTAAAACAAAACCCAACCACCTTTAAAAAAATCACACTAAACAACAGAAAAAACCAAAAGGACTAAAAAGAAAAGGATACACACAATAAATACCCCCAAAATCAAGCACAATATACAGTCCCCCTATTTTAACAACTGGCATCTGTACTTCTTGGACAAGCAAAACTTTTACTCTACTAAGTGCTTTGCTTGTGTGAAAACAAAAAAAGAAACAAAGATAGGATTTGTCCCCCAGCATCCATAGGGATGTCATGATTTACAAAGCCTGATATGTTATTATCTATCTGAAAACATTGCCTTTGTATTTACATCCCCCATTTATTTTTAAAGTGCCCTTGGGCATATACCTCTCTCCACCTGCAAAGGCTCACATATTTGACAAGCACCTAAATTGGAGAATACCCTTCCAAAAAATAAACCAATAAATAAATACACAGATACATAAAAGCTTCTCGATAATGGCAGAAGCTCTACATCTTGAAGAAGTAACTGTGATAATAGAAATGACCTAGAATGGCCAGTATAACATTCAACAGACCTCCTGATTATAATTAAAACATATGCAAGACCAAAATGAGTCACTCCATTTGGTGACAAGCATGGCAAATTTCTTAGAGATGGTTGAGAGGTATGTGCCTCAGAGACAAGAAAGGTAGGAAAAGACTTCTCCACCTTTCCACACAAGACAATATATAGCACTCCAGGTGTTAAGGGGTAGAGGGGAGCAGCCCTCTCCACACTGCACTTAGGAAGGCTGAGCTTACCTTGTGATAATAAGATCAGCTTTCTAATCTTTTGCTAAATCGATCACAAAAGAAGCAAGAATGAGAGACAGAGAGAGAGAGAAAGAGAGAGAAAGAGAGAGAGAGAGAGAAAACAAATTCACATTCTAGACATCTGGTTTAAAAAAAAACTTAAACAATAAAATAGGGATTTAAAATGTTCTGATCACAAAATCATTTTCTGTCATTAAGCGATCATCTCATATGCTGTCTTGATGATTTTCAGATCAGCTGTATAATCCAAAAATCATGAATCGAATTAAGATAAACCAAATTCACAGCATCATTATCATCCATAAATGAGTTCTACACAGATGCATGCGGGGTGGGGGCGGGGGGAGTATGCGAGTGATAAACAGAAGCTGTCCCCACGGTCCCTGCTCTGACACTGTTGCTCCCCGTGTCCTGGGTGTCAGATGGCAGATGACTCCAAGTGCAGGTTGCTAAGCAGAGTGCAGGAAACACCTACTGTGCGGTCTCCACCCTGACGTGCGGGTGTGATGCCCCCACACTTATTATAAGGAGGTGGAAACAGAGTTACACTGCATCCTATGACTCTATTGATAAAACAAACTGCCAACCGTAAGTAGCCCGCAAAAGCCTACCCCTCTGTTTATTATTTGTAACACCCTCCCCACTTTCTTAATTTCACAAGCACACATTTTGTGAGGACTGTAATCTAGAACTCCGTTGCTTCTCACACATCTGCAGTTACCACTTCCTAGATTCACTGCTGAGAAAACAGCAGCCAGACACACAGCAGTCACATCCAGACACACTGAATAAGGAAGAATAAATTAACATTGACAAGAGGACACACGGATCACCCAGATGGACACTTCTTTCCTAAGATGACTTGTGAAATTACACATCTCTACTGATATGTTACCAGGAAGAGATGTTTCTCTTCATTTCTCACTTACAGCAACAGAAATCTGTAATCTAATTAGATGATGTACCAGCCCTCAATATCTGTCAACCAAACGATGTGCAGAAATGTGTAGACCAGCTCTGGCACTCTGTTCAAAAGTGTCCCTTTTCCACTGTCAGCAGTACTGTTGGCCTCTGCTAATATAATTACATTGACTTTTATTCAATTAAGTGCCATCCCTTGCTTAAAAAAAAAAAAAGGCTATTTTATCAATTGATTCAGGTGTAATGCAATAATAAAGATGAACTCATGGCAGTGCATTAGCTCTGCTGTTCATAACTTCAGTACAAGGGTTCATTCATGGTAGTCGATTTCCATTATGCAACCACAGTTCCAGAGAATTGATTCTTTTATGCTCATTTCTTAATCTATTTCATTTTTGTTTAATAATCCTCCTAAATACCATATGCAAAACACTTGAAGTGGGGATGGGAAGAACAGGCTGTGGAAAGTCTGCTCACTCACCCTCGTGATACCAGGCTTGGGAGATTTTCTAACAAACTCACATAGTAATGTTTGGGGGGTAAGAGGAAACACGAGAGGAGGAGAAAAAGAAGAGAGTCTTTAGAGAGTACTGATCCTGTTCCTCAAGAGGTTAGGTTCAGCCTCTACAGAGTAGACAGAAGGCAGCACTTGATCTTAACAAAGACCAGTTGCTGGACTCTGGAATCAGTCGATCCAAACCATTAGTTGTCATAAAACACTGTCCTCGTGAGGAGATACAAAGACCTAGGGTTAATAGCAATTTATAAGTTCATTTGGATCAGCAAAATTAAAGAGGTAAAAAGAAAGGGAAGGTGGGAGAGACACAGAAAGAACTCATGCCTACTGTCCATCAGATGGAGAGAAGGACTCTAAAATGGGAGGAAGGCCAGAGAGTGCTGGAAATTGGAGAAAGAGCCCTCGCAGAGGAAGCAGTGTTGCAGATGTATGTAATAAGTGGAAGGAGCAATCTATGAAGGAACCCAATTTTGAGTTCTCCAGAGACAGACGGGTTTCCTAGAAATGGACTTATTATGAATATTTATCTCCAGAAGAGAGAGAGAAATAATCTTTAGCAAAAATCTAGATTATATTCAAACTTATTATATGATACAAGATCATACACATCATGAAAGCTCTTTCTACTTGCTTTGATACTTGCTGCCGATACGCAAATGTATATTCCTCTCATGGAAAAAAAAAACGACTGTGATAGAGAGAGAAGATGAGCTCCTAGGCAGAAAGGGTAAGGATCTGGTCTTAATAGGGATCTGGTGTTAATGAATACAGACAGTACTACTCACTAAGGGAGGAGTCCAAAATGTAGCCCCAAGATGGTCACTTTCAAGACTACAAACTAAATCTCATTCAACCTCCAGCCTCCTGCAGTAAAGTAGAATACTTTGCACATAGGAGATACTTGAAAGTACATTTATTTGCCTTCTATCAATAATATGCATGAGTTGTAAAGAAGCTTTTCCCAAAATACACTGTAGAAGAAAAAACAATGATCCCAAGATTGGAACCATGTAACAGAATCTTTAAGAAAAGGCAGTGGTAATACAGCAAAGGGTAATTCTGGCCCTATTAATACCCTAGTGTGTACACAGAAACACTATATAGATTAAGGCATGACACAGTCCTGTAACTTGGGCTTGCTTGGAATTACAACCACTTTCTCTGAGCTTCTGTACTCTTTCCTACACCTTTCACACTGTGAGTTTACAAAATGCCTTTTGAAAACTAAGATTATCCTTAAGAGCAAAAAGTAAGGACGCCTTGGATAGGAGAAGTCACAAAACCAAACTTAACACTTTGAAATGCTGAGTGGAAGTACTCTTCCTGGACTAAAGTGGACCACCATTCTTTTCCTGTTTCTTTAATAAAAATTTTACTTATGTCAATTATATCTCAATTTAAAAAAATAAAGAAAACTTTACTATGCATCCACAGAAGACATCAAATTAATCAAACACAGCTAAGTAAATACACAAATACAAAGTGAGAGAAAATAAGAGAGAAAAAGAAGTCTTGCTGGGCACTTCCTTTTTCATGTCTTTCTTGTTCCAATGCCCAGTTCAACTAATACAATGTTTGACTTGTAAAAATTAAAGTTAAAAACATTTAAAAGAAAAAGTGTTTCGAGGTTTTAACTTTGACTTCGATATACAGGGAAGGAACTTTTTTTTTAAAGGAAAAATTTCATGTTCAAATTAGAAAATCAGAATGTAGTAGTCAAAATGGTGAATGGTGAATCAGACCATAGGTTACATGAGAAGTTCAACATCTAAATCTTAATTCTTTATCAGTTTTGAAGCATTCTAAACTCAGTGAAACAAAATACTTGATAAATAATTACAATATCTCAGGCAATAGAATTGAGGCTCCATATTGGATTAATTTTTGTCTTTATTTTCTTGCTTTGCCACTCAACACACACACACGCACACACACACACACCTCAAATTACACTGTCCAGAATTATGATGTATACATAATAGATGCCAAAAAAATGGTGTGTGTGTATGTGTGTATTTATATACATATGCATATATGATAGAGAAATAAATTTATAACCATTCTGGAAAAACCTAGATGCCAGATTTCAATGTACTGTGGGATACTGCATCAACAATACTCCTGAACAGAAATGTACATCATATATCCAAATCCACAGAAATGAAAAATTAAAACCTCTGCCCCTCATTAATTCTCTTCTTATCTGGATTGCTCTGACATTATCTGTTGTATTTAACTCCTCACAATTTTTGTATTAATGGTAGGAGGCTTATAGCTCTGTGAGTTAAATCACATTTTTTGATAGTACACATTTCTGCAAAACTAGTAGTTGTTCTATAGGCAATTATCTAAAGACCCTCTCCAGAAGAGCTGAAAACCATCTCTAGCTCACACACACACACACACAAAAACTGAATGTACAGTTTTAGTGAATGCTCAAGAAAAAACAAAATAAAACAAAAGAAGTACATATTAAATGTAAGAAATAAAAGCTAAGCAAATTCTTGCAAATTAAAACTATGAAATTCAGTCACTTCAATCTCTTTCAATATAAAACAAATCATCCATACTGGTCACGCAGACAGTTCCCTCTACATTCAAATTATTCACTTGAAGATAAGCTCCCACCAAACTCTTTAGGGGTTTAGCTAATTTACTGCACAGATACGGCACGTCTGTTGTAATAACAGGTAGGATGTATTGGGGTCGACCATTTATCAGAATTAGACTTCTTTTCTCAATTCACAGTGAATTATGCTGCCTACATGACTCCCCTCTCTCTGAGCCTGCCATCCCCTCACGGCCCCTAATGTGGCAGGCAAACAAAATTGACAGTCTCATCTTGTCAACAAGGGGCGATTCTCCTGAGAAGCCATTTAACTTTGCCGAGGAAGCAATGTATTAATGTGCATGTCCCAGCAATGTTAATCATCTTCAAGCTTCCGACCTAACTTTGACGTGAACGAAATCACCAAATTTGTTTACTAAATGAATCGTAATATGCTAATAAGAAAGCATGACATATATGGAAAAGCCAAACAGATGGTTTGTTTACTCCACTTTGCAACTTTATAAATGTTGTAACTCTGAAGATGTTAGTGAGAATTATTGGTTTGTTGGCAGAGGCAAACATGTCTTTCGCATACTAAATCTGGCGCTACAGTTAGAAAACAATTTGTCATTGCTGTGGAATGCATAAAAAATGTTAATGTAGTAATGGCATTTGGGAAGGCAGATTGGTAGATGGAAAATGCCGGATGCTCAGGTTAAGTGTAGAATTGATATCCAACAGCCCTGTTCCCTAACCATTTTACTTTTGAGTTGCATCTGACACATCAAGGCCTCTCCAGGGTGCTGATTGAATTCAGTAGGTACCTGTTGCATTGTAACGTGAGAGGAGTGCTACACTGTGAAGAGGGTTATGTTTTCACAGCATTCAGAAATGTTCTCAATCAGGCAGCTCATATGGTGCTCAGTTTACTACTGTTGGTGGGAAGAAAAAAGGCCATGAACACTGACGACTTTTAAGGAATGAAACAAATCTGAGTTCTAATAAACACACACACACACACACACACACACACACACACACACACACACCCCCTGGTTGAACTAAACCTCAAATCTTCCAACCCTTTTGTTAATGGTCTGACTTTAATAAAGAGCGTAGAAGACCTATGTCTAAAATAATAGGAACACATTTTTCTCTTGAAAAATTTCTGCCATTTAAAAAATAAGCATTCTTTTTTAATACGTACAATGTGAAACCTCTATTTCTTTCTGAGATCTTTTTCAAAGGAAATACTTCCTAAGACCAAATATTCAAAATGTTTTACATTATTAAAATGGTTAATTTAAGATCTTTTAAAGTTAAGACTGGGACTCTCAGAGATTCCCAATTTTATAGACCACCAGTATTATCATTTAGCTATGGCCTTATCTGGAATGCTATGTTAAAAATGAAACTACTTAAGATACATGAACAAGGGCGCCTGGTTTAAACCCTCTGCCTTTGGCTCAGGTCATGATCCCAGGGTCCTGGGATCAAGCCCTGCATTGGGCTCTCTGCTTAGCAGGGAGCCTGCTTCCTCCTCTCTCACTTCCTCCTCTCTGCCTTCTTGTGATCTCTGTCAAATAAATAAATAAAATCTTAAAAAAAATAAGATACATGAACAAAAAGAATGTGTAAAATCTAATTTGTGTTCTTGGTTAAATAATGTCAAACATACCAATGAAAACTTCAGTTAACTCACCAGCAATGTACCTATATAGGCCATTAAACATCTCAATTTTTAGAAACACTCAATTTTTGTGAAATTATTTTTACTTTTTATTCACATGAGCATAGGGAAAGCAGAATTTTATGTTAAAATATCTGCTGATTTCTCTCAATATTATGAGCCATAACCCCCAACTTCTCAGTCCTACATATCGAGACTACCACTAATCAAGTGGGATTTCCATATAGTGCTGAAATCTTTACCCACCTGCAAAAGAGAAATGAGAGAACAAAGTGATCTAAAGAAACCACTGAGTTCATCTTGCTGCCCAAGGATCACTTTGGAGCAAGAGACATTAGCAGCTATCCCTGGCGCTTATATCTCATTTGAAACATCTCCTCATTCCTGACCAACAAAGAAAATTTCAATAAAGTACTTTTACTGGTTTAACAACAGTGAGCTCCTGGGATTGTCAAAGTGCTAAGCCTTTTCCAAGGAGAGAAAAAATCAGCAGCTCAAATATAATTAACCTTCTATTCTCAATGCAAATGGCCACGCACAGGAGCTCTGCAGTCTATTAGCAAAGTTATAATGGCCAAAAGGCAGAAGCAAAATTGGTCAAAAAGTTGGCTGCTGCTGTCGTATTTTTGGAATTATGATTAATGGCACTAATAATGTGGATGATTACTGATATGTGTATCTCCAGCAGTTTATCATATTGCTCTGGCTGCCTACGTCCACAATAAACAGGATGCTATCATTTACCTCTTTATTGAAGGCAATCCTTCTCTTGAAGGAGCATATTCTAATTACTTCGTAATGTTTTATGTCTTAAACATTTTGCAGCTCTGGACCTTGCCAACTGCTTCATGTCTACCATTGATTAATTACTGAATGTTTAATCAAAATTTAGAATCTAATGTAGTCATTTATGAGCACACTGCAGTGCCAAAGTAGTTAGGCTTTGCTCCCAAGTTTGGAGAGTGTTGGGTTCAAAATCAAATCCCAGCTATGTATGAGGATCCAAGAATTTCACCTTGGGTGCTCTGAGGTTGCCAATTCTATCTCTGCTGATGAATGGAAGGTAATCTAACTACAGGGTAAATAGCATCTTTACCCACCCTCTCCCTACTGGTTTTCCTATCCTCTTTCCCCAGTTCCCTAATCGACAGAGCAGCGCCATTGGCTGCTTCTGAGAATAAGACAGTCCTCGTGAACAACCATCACGAGAACATAGTTTTGAAGTGGTTAAACAAGTGAAAAATAATTTGCTGGGACAAATACATGAGTTTTTTTTTTAATGTGGATTTTTTATGGTACTGTCATACAACCATTCACCGTTGAAGTTAAGTGTTTTTTTAATACCATTACTGAACTGCTGAAATGGATGCTAATATAGCTTGGAGTGCTAATGTCAAGTCCTGGTAATAAAAAAGACAGACTGCTGAATGAAATAATTTCAAGTAAAAAATAGAACAAAAGTGCTCTCTCTCTTGCTCTCCACTTTTATTGAATTGGGACTGACTGAGCCAATTGCTTTAGAAGTCTGTAAAACACAATTACTAGTGAGCGAACTGACCCACCAGTGCCCCCTCAGTGACAGAGTGGGCTAAAAAGGCAGCAGAGTCAGAGCAGCCCCCCTCAGCTGGCCATCGGACCGAAGAGGCTGCCTTCTGAGCGTCCGTCATGCTCCTTGTCCCAATCTGTCTCCTTTTACTTACAAAATCCAGTTATTTCCCATCAATGTGATAAAGTAACTTCATACATTACTTTCCAAGATGAACATGTCTGTTCTGGCAATTAAGGATGATCTGTCTTTTGATATTCTTATTTATGTGGATGTTTATGTATAAACACACATATACATTATGTGGATGCATTTAGATTAGGACGTTAGCATATTTTTTGAATAGCTGGTAATAATTCAGATTGATAAATGCTCTAGCAAAAGTGAAACATCACTTTATATGTTCAGCTGAAAACACTTGGCTTTTTTTTTTTTTTTCCCAAGGTAAAGTCAAAATAATTAGAGCAAGCAAGAAAAAGAATTGAACTAGAACTGGGTAACATTTTCCCCCCTAGTTAATAAAAGAAGTAATAAACTCCATAAAGTACTAGAGTTAAGATCACTAACACTTCAGGCATAACAGCTTTTTACCAGGAATTTACAACTTCTGTTTTAATTCAAGCAGCTTGCATTGGGACATAAAATTGAGGTATTTTTCAAAAGTGTAGTTTTATGTTAAATAACTGAAGAAAAATTGTCCTTTCCTACAAAGTAGTCTTTCCTCTTCTTTCATAGCCCGCTCCCTTCTCACACATGCATGTACATGTATACACACACACACACACACACACACACACACACACACCCCTCGGCACTCAAGAACTGAAGTTACCAAATCCCTTTTTTATGACATTGTAATTTTTTGGCAAGTGTCAACTCCTTTCATATTCTGCCACATTCATTTATTTGAAGCTTGTGGGAGTCTTAGAGCAAAAACATTAAATTATTTCTGAGGCTTTAGAAAAAAGAAAAAGAAATGTTTTCTAGCCCAACCTTCACTAAGAAATTTCAGCAGAGAGAGGAAAGTCTCCCTTCCTCTTAGCACAACAACAAATGATCACGCACAGCAAGAGAGCTGGTAAGAAGCCTTTCACCTGAGAGAGAACCACTCTGGACAACACTGATACTATCGACTGCTAATTCACACTTTCAGTGTGAATGGCCTCCATTTTTTAAAAAGAAAAGATTATCTACAGGAACAAGTATCTTGAATAATTATGTAGAAGAATAATTATGACCAGACTAGTGAAGTCTATCAGGGGGTCAGAGAGATGGTGGCAGGCCCCAAAGAGGTGGAAATCAGGAAGACGACCCTTCCAAGATGTTGCCAATCGTGAAAAATACTGCCTGTGAGCTCAGTATGTGCATTCTGTTCTAAGTGCAACTTTTACCTGAATTTTCAAGATAATGCTGGCAAGAGTAACAGCCTGTTCCTTTCAAAGACAGGGTAAGAATAAGCAGTGCATAGGAAGCATGTTTGTGCGAAGGAGGTTATGTATTGATAAGAGATTTAATGTAACGCTCATCAATAGAAATGTGTAAGCATCTCTTTGTCACTCATTCACCATTCAGCTGTGTTGTCTGTTTGGTACTCAGTCTGGAAGACGGTGGAAGTGACTGGTGTGGTTCTAGGAGTGGAGGAGTGAAAGGTCAACAGAGGCTTAAATGAGCTTGTCTTACATCCAGCTGGGCCAGCAGGATATCATTAGGAAGATCCGAGGCTCGCTTTAGGCTTGTCAGAGTCTCTCCCCATGATACAAGGAGACCATTTTGCTCATTGCTCTTCTCCCAGTATATAAAAAGAACCCCAGAGACAGGAATGACACCAAAGTTTATCTTACTACCAAAGTTTTGCTTGAGGAGGGCACAACTAGCAATTACTCAGAAGGGGGATTTATTTTGTTTGTTTCCCTTTGATGGAAAGTAATGGAGATAAGTACAAAAGACCTATTGATCTGCTGGCTTCTATTGTGAAACCAAATAGCGTAAAGGAGGGAAAATCTCTTCCTCAACATTTAAGTGTCAGAGGACCTGCACAACTTCACTTTATATAAGATTTTTGGAAAAGGAGAGTTTCAGTTTGATTGGCAAACTTATAGGAAATGAAATGCCTTAAAATGTTCTCTTCTTATACTTGAAGAAAATTAACACGCTGTATTTGACGGCTAATTATATGAAGGCAAATATACTAATAGTTACCTCAAACTGGTGCTAAGTGGCTCATTTCTTGAAGGTAGTGAAATCATGAGCATTTATTGAAAATCTCTCTTTAGAAAAGTTCTAAGTTTCCAAACATAGAGAATGATGAAAAAAATGGATGTTGCCACTGAGAAGGTGATAACAGGAGGCAGGTAGCACGTTTTCGCATCTTCACCTCTGTCGTTAATGTATGCAGTGGCTCATCAGAGGTAGCTCATGTTAATTTATTCCTGCACACCTGTACAGGGCTGGAAGTCAGGTAATCAGACAGGCAAAAACTATACATCTCTGCTTTTTAGCTACAGCTACTCAGAGGCCTATATAGGAACAAATTTAGTTCTGGAGACATCAGCAGGTTTTAATAAACCAAATACAGATGTCTTCCTCCATACAAATCAAGAAGTTTACATGTTTAAATCTGGACTGATTTAACTAGCAATCAAAGAGAAGGTTCACACTTGGCACCAATGGTTGCCTCATATTTATTTATAAATCACCCAAAGCAAATATTATTTTGTTTTTAAATTTATTCATGGGGCTGCATCATCTTTCCTACACCTTGAAGATTAAACATACATGCTTACCTTTCTAATAAAATTTAAGACAAACTTTGGCCATCAGTGGCTGCTGTTCTCAGAAGGGAGAAATGAAGATGGTAAAGACCATGGAAGATGTAAAACAAAGGGACACACAGTTCTTTCTGGGCGGATCACCTTGTTTCTGTATGCAAAGTCTTCATTTTACTTGAGGGAGTTTTAGCATTGCCAATCACTAAAACAGGTATGAATAGATTTTAAGGTATTAGCAAATGATAAGAAATTCTAGGAAAGAGGACCGAAGGGCATTTGTTTGTTATTGTTGTTGTTGTTGTTACTGTTGTTTTGATACAAACCAAATGTTACTTATAAATGGGCTTCCCTTATATACAGATGATCCATGACTGTTTCGCCCCGGGATGGAAATTCAAGACAGATGATGAGAAATGACCAAAGGTAAACTAGGCCCAGCTAATTCTGACTACAACATGTCTCCAAGAAAATTTCTTTATGAAGACTAGGTTTGCTTTAAGCCAGTTATAATTTCTTCTTCCCAGGGAGTTTTTCATGTGCATACTTCAAAACGGAGAGTCAGCTTCCTGATCCTTTAAAGAACAGTATCTTAGTAGCAGAAAAGTCAAGGGATAAACAAGGAAGGAAGGAAGGAAGGAAGGAAGGAAGGAAGGAAGGAAGGAAGGAAGGA
>NW_019154131.1:11635292-11642275 GCF_002288905.1 Enhydra lutris kenyoni
TGGATGGATGTTT
This sequence comes from Enhydra lutris kenyoni, assembly GCF_002288905.1. Taxonomy (NCBI): domain Eukaryota; kingdom Metazoa; phylum Chordata; class Mammalia; order Carnivora; family Mustelidae; genus Enhydra; species Enhydra lutris. The sequence goes on from NW_019154131.1 coordinate 11,635,306, forward strand.
AGGAGAGCGTCAGGTCTAACACTACACCACATTATCAGTTTATAGTTAAACACTTTAGTAATCATCTTATCGTGCCATAGTTCTTCACAGAGACAATAATATACATTTCACTTCCATAACTCAGAATGAAAATGATTCCAATAGCCACCTAGTGACTAGATGAATTGATCTTTGTGTACATTGCTCTCTAACATTAGTGTGGAATGGTCCTCTTTGCTCTTGAATTTATTACACTCACACTCAGTCACAACTGTATAAAAAAAGGATACCTTCAACACTGTGCTTAGAATCTTCAGCCCTAACAAACCATGCCTGGAACCCCCTCTCCCCCACTGCCACAGCTTCTCCCTTTGTATGACCTTAGACAAAGAACATTTTTGCTTTTCAAAAAGCCTTCAACTTGATCTTATAAAATCTAGAAAGACCATGAGCAAAGACCTGGACATCTCTCATTGCAAAATGGAAAACACATTATTTAATATCTTTCTACTTATATCTTACTAACATGTCTATTTGAAGACCAAAAATGCAATTCCCTCGTGTATAGCCATTTTGGAAAAAGCCAAGAAGACCTGGGTATCACTCCTGTAAGATGTTCTAAGACCAAAGACAAGAAGACTGCTTTTATAAACAGAAGGAAGAGAGTTATTCTGTTAGTTTTATCACTACACATCCTATAGCCTTGCACACTTCAACCCCCACTCGAAATCCCCTCTAATGCTTTATTTGCACAAGGAAGACATTGTGGAGTCAAGGATGGATGAATCAAGACTCTGGGGAAAGGAAAGAAATAGGCCTGAGGACAGCAGGATTAAAGGCAAAGAAGGGTTTCTGTTTGGGAACGTCTGTTGGCTCAGAGAAAGGTAAGAAAATCTGTCTTAGCTTCATCGTGAACTGAAGAAGAAGAAAAAAGCAAGGAACCAGATTTCTGGGGCTCTCGTGACTAATACAGCAAAAGTGAAGAGAAAGGGGGAAGGTTGAGTCCAAGTGGTAGATCGGAGATATGGTCCAAGAGGCTCTGTGAAACAGGAGACTAAGGAGTGGAAGCAGTGATGGTGACTGGCTGAAATGGGAGGTTGGTTATGTGTGAGCTCACTCTGCAGAGATGCAGGAAGAGGTAGTGTCCCCAGCGGCATTGCTGTTTCTGGTTGTGTGGTGGTTTGAGTCATAGACTCAACAAGGATGAACACTTTTTTTTAAGGGAAAAAATGTCAAAATGAAAGCATCTTAGTTTTTGAGAAGTTTTTAACCTGGGATCCAAAAATGTGAGCATTCTTGAAAAGCAAAACTTCAAGGCAGAGTCAAAAAGCTTCCTTTGCATGGTTTGCTTTTTCTTCATTTATCATGTATTACACAACTCCAGAATTATAAAGATTAGCTGTGATGTGCGATTTCACCCAAACGAAATGTATCACCTGTCTTCTGAGGTTTGCTATCTCCTGTGTGACTGAAGACACATGGGAGAGTATCTGTACTCTGCTTCTCTAGAACATCCAGTTACCCTACCCTAGAAACTTCTTCTAAATCTCCATATGGCTAGTCATCTGCCAAGCTCCTAATCCTTAGAAAAATGGAGATTGAAATATTCTCCTGCTATTTATAAATGTTTTTCCTTAGACAAAACACCCTTTCAACAGCACTTCCTTATGCATTAGGACATAAAAACACAAGTGCTTGTGTTTTCTAGTGGTTTGACATAAATGAAAGCACCACGTTTTGGGTGTTGTAGCCTTTTGGTCCCAAAGCCATTTATGCCCGTGTTATGACTTGCAGTATTTTCAGCAAACCAACTAAAACTGTGATAGGAATTCATGCAAATAAGCTTAAATTTTGGCTTGTCTTCAAACACTCCATTTCCATAAATATTTTATGCAGGTTTTCATGAGTCTTTTATTTTTGTTAAAAAAAAAAATCCAATGCATTAACCTCATTGTCACAAGTGCACTATTTCAAATATAAAAGAATGAGTATTGCTCACAAACTTGGGGGTGGGAGGTTGTGTCGAGTAGTATATTTTATTATTCAAATTATAGCTATCTTATCTGCTGTATTCTGGTACTGTGAACTGGTAACTCAGAACTGAAAAGGACTTTGTGACTGTAAACTGTTTTTACAGAACATGGCAAAGGGGCATGGGAGAGAAAGCCGGGGAAGGTGAAATCTTAGAGAATACAGATTTTTCTTCAAAGCATGTTTTGAGCATGTTGAGTATAAAGAGAGCCACTTACTTTTCTCAGAAATTTTGCTTTTAAATGGATTGGGCCTCTTGCATTTCAGTACTATGGAAAATATTTTTTTAACTTTTCTTTTTAAAAAGATTTATCTTTTAAATGCATAGAACGAAACTGAATATTCTAGAAGCAGGTCGCCACTTTTCAGTGGTACTTTTGTTTTCTGTTACTTTGTCAAAGGATCTACCCAATGATTAAGTGCGAGAATTTGGGGGATGGCTATTTGGAAACTTTCCAGTTAATTCTGTTTCTTCCACTATACTAATTTTTACCATGTAATGAAATTTTTTCTAAAAATATTTTAAGAGGCAGCGTAATACCAAAAAGCCACAATGGACAGAAGAGGAAGAATTAACTGGTGTGTGACTCTGGTTTGGGCTGGTGTATTATGTAAATGATCTGCCTGCAAGCTTATCTCGAGCGTAGGATGACTGTGTTACCCCACCACTGACCACCTTGACACATTCCGTTTATATTACATTTTCTTTAGGCTTGAAAAAGAACATTGGAGGTTTAAGACCAGCTGCTTCTGTTTAAACCCAACTGTTTCAGAGCTGTAGCCACATAGCCAAGGTCTGATGTCATCTCAAGGCTGGACATAATATATTCTAACTGATCCTAAAAGTATATGCATGCCTCCCCTTCTGTGCATAATTCCCACGATAGACTGTATTTTAGAGATGTGCTCAAAGATACCGTGAAGTTAAAATAAAGAAACCCATACCTTACCCACCATACCATTCCCCCACATTAAATAATTATTTTGGTCCCACTTTCTTCCGATATTTTCATGACTCTTACAAGAATTCAAGGACACACTAAATACTCATGTAAGAATGATAACATTTCTGGTTATACCTACGGAGATGCAGGCTGTCTCGATGTCCTGGACCTATGGTTCTTTCCATCCGTAAATTTCTGTTTCTATATTGGATAAATATGTGTGTATGAAGATAATATATTGATTTAATTAAAAAGCCACAAGGCAAAGCAGAAATATATATAACAGAAGCTGCGGCTTCTACGTGAAGCTTCATGAGGAAGCAGGGAACTGTGTACATAGTTAACTTATTCACACCTAGATGCATGGGGAAACATACACACACACATACACAGAGCACAGAGAAAAATGGCGTGCATTACTGGGTAAGATGGCACATGATTCTGCATGCTTAGTCATAACAAGCACCAACTGCAACAATCCTTCATGAGCATGGCAGCTTGGTTATCTCATGGTCACTGCAGACAATCTTTACAGTGCATCAAAAACATCTCAGTTGGATTTTTTTAATGCTAAGTCCAGCATGACTGGCACCCTCCACCCCCAGCAGGAGCAGCCAATGGAGATTTACTGACCTGTCTCTGCTTCGGCGAGAGGGGAAGGCAGCATTGCAGCCAGCCACCGTGCAGACATGCATCTCTTTTAAGTGAACATTCCTGTAGTGAAGCTTCACACTGTAGGAGCTTTTGAAACTCTTCTTGCACACGTAACAGATTTTGGGGTCTGGGCTAGAACACAGGTCTCCTTCTGGGGAGAACTTCTGAGGGCTGCCATAATTCAGAGATGATGTAAAACTTTCATGCAGGGCTGCCATGCTGGCTCCCCCACCATTGTACAGTCCATACTGGCTCATGTAAAACATGTCGTAAGTGGGATCTGTGAATTCTTCCTTCACCTTGATGACATCCTGGTGAGAGGGCTCACTGTGGTTCTCATCAGGCCTCTCACTGCTCATCAGGACTTTTTCGCTCACTTCACTGTGAATGTGCTCATCCCCTTCCATGGACTCCTCGCCTAGTTTGGGCTCTGAAGACTCAGACTCATTCTCATAGTCCCGCTCAGGTTCTTGGTCCTCGGAAGTCATGCTGTCAGCCCTTCTTATTTCAGTCCTTGAAATGCACCGGGTCCTGCTATGTTTAGAAAAGTCCTTCACAGACATGCCTGGACTCATCTCCTCTTGGGAGTGGCAATGATTGTCATGGCTCACGTCATTGACCACAGCTCCCCCATCGTTGGGGTCATCATCTTCATCATCAAACTCATCAGCGGTATCAATGATCTCCTTCTCAATCTTCACAGGCATGCTGGACTTCCTGGGCTTCTTCTTGGGTGCCAGGTCGGCACTGGGCTCGTGAGTGGCCATCATCACTACTGGTGCTGTGGGCTCAGAGGGTGGTGGGGGGTGCTGCTCTATGGTACCAGTGGCTGGAATGATGGGACTGGTCGGGAGGGAGGTTGGAGGACTCACCATTTCCCCTGGAGTGAGTAAACTTCTATAAAATGGAGGAACTGGCTGTACAGTCTTTAGCCCAGAAAACACCAGCTGGCTAGGCAGAGGATTCTGTAAGACGGGGTCTAGTGGGGGAGTGGTAAAACCCATTGGGGGCCGGCCAGGGCTTGTGAGTGTGAGATTTGATTTTGTACTTGCTATGACGGGGGTGGCAGCTCCTGATGTGGCCCGAATTAAATCTTTGTCTCGGTTATTTCGTAGCATGGGCATGTGGAGGCGAGGATTAGGGTTTGCACTGTGGCGATTCCGGCTTCGGAGGGAGCTAAAGACCATGTTGCAACCTTCGATGGTGCATCGGTGTTTGATCTTCAGGTGAACAGCATTATAATGAATTTTGAGAGTACCTTTGTCATAGAATGTCTTCCCACATGCATTACAAAACACTCTTCCTTTCCTAGAGGCTGAACCCATCCTTCTCATCCGGTGAATCCGGAAGGAGCTTTTTGGGTGTTCAGTTTTGGTCAGATCACTGACTGGGGCAGAATTCTGAATGGGAGATACGCAGGCTGGCTCGGTTTTGGGCTCCACGTTAGTAATGCTGGTCAGGGCATTTCTATTGGGTGTCTGATCATTCTTATAAGGTGTGGGAGATACTTCAGATTCACTGCTCTCATTGTATTCATTCTGGGTGGAAAGGCTTGGTTCCCGCAGCCTTAGTCCCGGTTGCTCTAACAGTAACCCGTTTGGAGGCAATCCTAGCAGTGGGGCCGAGACTGGGTTTATGTACTGGAATGGAAGCAGAAATGCAAGGCTGTTGGGGATGTTTTCGAAGTGATGAATGCTGGAAGGGTTGCTGTTCTCTAGGTGAGCAAGAAGGCTGGGACTCCGGGTGCGATTATTGCTCTCAATGAAAGTCCTTATGTCTGAGTCTGTCTTTGAAGATGGTACAGCTACGGCCTGCCCTTCCTTCTCCTGAATTGCCATCAGCTCCACAATGGACTTGGTTTCTCCAAACCGCAGAAACTGCTGAAGGGTGATGATTTCCTCTTCTCGAGACATGATGGCCCAGCGGTCCAGTACCTTGCCGGCAGCATCCTAGAAGCCACATCAAAGAAACAACAAAGATAAACACAAAAACTTATTGATTGTGCAAAATTATTCAATGCAACTGAAGTGCTCTGCCTGCTCATGAAACACTGAGAGCAACAGCAGAAAACACACAAGCACTGTTCATAAAAGTCAACCTACAAAGCAAACTTTTCTGCCATGCAATTGCAGTAATTAGAGTCACAGAGAAACAGATTTGAGTTTAACGTCAAAGCAAACAAAATGTAGACCACTGGGGCTCTGCGATCTAACATGCCTTCACTACTGCTATTTTAACAACAACGGTCTATACAGAATGCAACTACTTAGCACACATTAGTATAAGACGTGAACTCTTGCTGTGCAACCCAGTAAAAATACAAAAAATGGTACCAGAATCTGTATTAAATAGTGATACCATAGGAATGGATTAAGTACATTTTGTGAAATTTACCTCCTTGACACAAGCAGATGATACTGGCTTCAGCGATGTAAATTCCTTTAAATAGGAGTTATTATTACTTTCTTAATCAAAATGATGAGAAAAGGAGCTTTGCTGTCTATACCTCCATTACTAAATGGTATTTTTCTCTCTTTAATGGCTGTATTTTAGTGTCATTTACTAATAGACAATCTCATAAGGTAGCATTAAGGAAAAACGGTGATTGTACTTTTCCTGAAAATTGATTGTAATCCTAGGCTTCAAAGTTTGAGTTAGACTTTAAGTATTTGACTTTTTATGATCTTGTTATAAGTGACAGTTAATGATATTTAGAAAGTAAACATGTGATGGATTTAGATAGAATAAATGTGTAAAAATGTTTTCTCTTAACATCCTCCTCTGATAGCAAAGGGAGTCCACAGAGAATACACATCAGTAATCACCAGACTATGTGTTGTTAAATATACATTAAAAAGCATTTCACACTTTCATTTTTGCTAGTAACTATGAGATTTGCCTGGAGGTAGGACTTAAAAATCCTGCAATGTAATGTCAGGCAATCCACTTCAGCATGGGCTGGGAGAAATGTATTCAAATGCTTAAATAATGACTCCATCATTTTCTAGAGCACAGCTTCTTCCTAACCAGGTCGGGACACTTCCACAACCTGTACTTGCCTCAACCTGCCTATCAATTTAAGGAAGACTATATGCAAAGTCAACATCACCAGCGGTAAGTATCATCATGTACCTCCTGATATATACTGAGAAGTGTACGTCATCATTTTCTTGTAAAAAAAAAGGGGGGGGGCGCCTGGGTGGCTCAGTGGGTTAAAGCCTCTGCCTTCGGCTCGGGTCATGATCCCAGGGTCCTGGGATCGAGCCCCGCATCGGGCTCTCTGCTCAGCGGGGAGCCTGCTTCCTCCTCTCTCTCTGCCTGCCTCTCTGCCTACTTGTGATCTCTGTCAAATAAATAAATAA
>NW_019154131.1:11642375-11679437 GCF_002288905.1 Enhydra lutris kenyoni
GCGGGGCTCGATCCCAGGACCCTGGGATCGAGCCCCGCATCGGGCTCTCTGCTCAGCGGGGAGCCTGCTTCCTCCTCTCTCTCTGCCTGCCTCTCTGCCTACTTGTGATCTCTGTCAAATAAATAAATAAAATCTTTAAAAAAAAAAAAAGTATAACCTCATGAGAGGTTTGCTTTATCTGATGAGAAAACATCAGATAAAGCAAAATCAAAGGACATTCTACAAAACAGTTGCTATTACTCTTCAAAGTATAAACATCAGTAAAGAATTTTTAATAAGGACCAGAGAATGGTTACAGATTAGAGGGGACCAAGAAAACGGGACAAATAAATGTAATGTGAGACTCTAGAGATACCAGACCACAAAAAGACCCTTAGTGGGAAAACTGGCGAAATCTGAATAAAGTCTCTAGATCAGTTAATGGTATGGTACCAACCTTAAGTTCTTAGTTTCATCAACTGTGCTGAGTTAATGTAGAATGTGTCATTCAGGATAAAGGAAACTATACTACTCTTGTGATGAAAAATTCTATCTCATGGATCGTTCTATTCAGTTTTGTGATATCAAATTCTCTCTGGACCACAATTGTATGGTCTGAACCACGACCACTAGTTTGGCTGTAAGGAGATACTTATCACTTATTTAAATCGCTTTACAAAAAAGAACGTCCCATTCCTGATAAGACCCACTCCAGCACTCTATCATTTTACATAAAGTACATGCTTGGGCATGTGCATATGGGTGTCCATTCCTGCGAAAATTGTCCCTCTTTCATGTTGTAGATAACACGAGCTCAGATCAAATACCCTCATGCAGCTATCTGCTCAGATATATGTACATAATGATATGTACATATGAGGACTCTGGGTGATTCTGGAGTCCTGCAACAGCCAGTTTTTAAAAAGTATCACTCAGGGGTGCCTGGGTGGCTTAGTGGGTTAAGCCTCTGCCTTTGGCTCGGGTCATGATCTCAGGGTCCTGGGATCGAGCCCCGCATGGGGCTCTCTGCTCAGCAGGGAGCCTGCTTCCCCCTCTCTCTCTGCCTGCCCCTCTGCCTACTTGTGATCTCTCTCTCTCTGTCAAATTAAAAAAAAAAAAAAGTATCACTCAAAGCAATCGGTCTCCCTTACATCCTTTTTTTTTTTTTTTTTTTTAGAATAGGGAAAAGCAAGGCGGAGTGTTGGTGTTGTAGGTAAATAGAGAAATAAATTGTGATTTTGTATAGATTATCTCATTTGAACCTCGTAATAGCTTCCAGAGCTCAGCAAATGTGTAACAGATGAGGGGCCCAGGGTGAAGGAAAGGGGGATGGCTGGTTGAGGTTGCCAAGATGCTAACTTGGGGTCTCAGACTCGAATCCAGAAATTCCGACTCTAAGTTCATGGAGCGTAGTAATGACTGGCGTCCATAACTCCATTTCCCAAGTGGGCACATTGAGTCTGTGACAATAAGGAGTAGGACTTCTCCTGCACAAGGCTGGTCTCTGGAGCAGTGTAACGTCCACTTCTACGCTACTTTTCTTTTACCATCAAATGCACTCTCTTAATTGTTCTTTTATGAAAGTTTTTGCTGTGGATCGTTTCTCAGGCTACAGTGCGACCTGAGCAGCACAGTCATTCCTTCCCAGGTAGCCTGCACCTGAGTCTGCATGTCAAGAATGTACTTACACAGCTGGCGGCCGCTGGTATTAAAACAGCCCTTAGAAACCATAGCAACTGATCAAACCCACCTGAGGCATCTCCTTCCCATCACCCTCCTATCTTGTCTCCCCCAATAGAACAGAGCAGTCCCATATGGTTTCCCTTTTCTCCTGGCCTGCCGCAACGCCTGCCGCTATTTCTAAAACCACTGCCTTTCAGACCTCTTTTAGTCCTGAGTAGCTGTCTCCGATAAAATGGAACTGTCACGTTAAACCACTTACTTCTGGTAGAAGAGGTCCAGGTAAGCAAGATTTAGAACTTTTGCTGGTAGCCTGAATCATAAAAGAGAAGCTTCATTTATAGTGATAACGGAAACAGCGATTTATAGTTACATAGAAGGACAACATAACATCTTTGCAAACAAATGTGCTTGGGAACAGGACAAACATCCACAGTGCCCACTCACACTAGGGTACCCCTGACAGGGCACCCTCTGCATCCAGGCAATATGAAGCATCACAGAAGTTCTTTCCAAAGAAGCCACAATTTGTATTTGATCAAAGGTATCTACTACCATCATGCTCATGAACAAAGCAACTGCCGAAAGAAGCAAGTTGACGTTCTTATATAACATCATGGGTCTGCAAGCTCAATGGTAGGAATGGCTATCGGTTTTAGCACAGCCATGGATAAACTGGTTGAATGGGACTTGGAAGTCACCAAAAAAAGGCAGGCCTGGGTTCTTTCTTCCTGAAGATCTCAGTGACAGAGATAAGCATGCTCTGGTGCAGTGATTCTCAAAACAGTGGCTTGGGACTCCTGTGTTAAAGCAAGAATTTCCATAAGGGGTCTATATGCTATTAAAAAGGACCAGTCTGCAAATAATTGAGAGTAATCATTTAGAAGACTTCAAGACAATGTGATGCCTACTGCAGCAATGAAAAGCGTGATGATTTTTTTAAATGAATTTCTTTTTATTTTATTTAACTTAAGTAGTGGCTCAAAAGTGATGGGGGGAGTTGAGGGGTGGGGAACTAGTCCTTCCTCACAGAAAATTTGAGAAGTACAGATCTAAAATCTTGGCCCCCATGCCATGTCAAATAAACTTTACCAGAGTGAATAAGAGCTATAAAAAGAATTAGGCTTTATCACAGAATAAACATTAATAAAACAAAAATTCAGTCTGGTAGACCAATATGAATGTCCTGACTGGTGACCAACCCATAATGGGACATGGGTCTTGTGCAGGAATAATAAATCACAGCAGAGTAACAGGACTCAACTTTTGTTCTTCCCATTCCATCTTACAGTCGGTGAGTCAACTCCTTAAGGCTTTCCCATTTATAACCAGAGTTCAGTGACCTTTAAACTTTTACATTGGGAATTGTTATTTACAAAATGAGGATAATAAGATTTACCCAGGTAAGTGAAATGCAAGGTATTATTATAAGTATTGATTTCTTGTGAAATAACCAGCTATACTATTAATTAAAAGATGAGTAAGACCAAATAATACTAACTTATAAACCAGTTTTACTGGGTTCAGAAAAAGTATAAAACACATAAAATATTTGCATATAACTATTTTAAATGAAAAGACTTCGTTTTATTATTTTGCTGAAACTGGTGATCATCACTCAGTAGAAATCTGGCACCTGGTTCTATATGGCTCTGCAGAGTGCTTTTAAAAAAATTTTTTTTTGTAGTAGAATCAATTGTCCTGGTTTTATAACTGTATAAAACTATTTGTCAATAGTTTTACTTAAGCCCTTTCTTCACGTTAAAACACAGTGTATGACCCATAGTTTTAAGATCAAAGTAAGGTTGGTTGGTTTCTCTTACCTAAGGGAAAGGGACAGTAGAGAAGGAAAGGATGTAAAGAGATGGAAGAAAGACCAGATAAGAAACTTTGGGATAATTAGATTGTCATGTGACCTCAAGCCCACGGACTCCTTTGTCCAAGAGGAACCTATATGTGTCCATGGCAGGCCCCACAATGCCACAGCGCAGAGAGAAAACAATGCCTTTCTTTCTGTCCATGCATGTAACTGAGGGAAGAACAGTGAACACAGCAGAGATCTGGGACTTGCTCTAGGCTTCTTCAAATCATTAAGAAATAAGTAAATAGCTTAATTCTAAAAAAGGCAGAGAATAGTTTAATTTTCTATTCTTATTACATGAACTTCTTGTAAGCCAAATTTAAGACATACATTTTTAAAATTCCTAAAATTATTAGCTAAAAATATTTCCTCTGATATAATTTTAAATCCTTTAAATGATACTGTGCTATAGAGAATGCTGACCACGTGGAACAAAATCAGAGGTTTACGAGATGTACTTTTTTTTATTTCATGTCTAGATTTGAAGTGTGCTATCTTAAGAAATTATTCCAACATAACCATCTTGGTAACTTATTTTCATGACCAGTTTCCCATTGGAATTTTTTTACTTTTTATCCTTCATGATTAATTCAAATATCAAGGCAAGAAGAATAGGACTGGGTAGAAGGTAGGGAATTACCAAATTTCAAGACTATGTAGCTTGGAACTCAATCAGGTAAAATTTAATAGTAATTGTAGAGTTAAAAATTGATGAAAGAATGTTACAGATCATAAATTTTACCTGGTTTTCTAGATGTTTAAGTCTTAAGGGTAAACAAAGAATGAGAGACCTATGTGACAGAATACCGCTAAGCTAGTGAAACACAGGAAAAAACATGGAGGACGCTCAACAGCATTACTGTTAAAAATGAAAGAAATCGGACTCAAAAGACTACATATTACCATTTCAATCATGGAAATTCTGGGAAGGGTAAGACTATAGAGACAGAAGGGAGATCAGCAGATGCCAGGGGGTGAGGAGAGAGGGGCTGACTGCAAACAGCCCTGGGGAACTTTCTGGGGTGGCGGAAATGTTCTATATCATGACACGATACAGATGTTTAGATGATACAGATACATGACATGTATCAATGTTTACATGGATACATACACTTAAAATTGGTACAGTTCATTTTATGCAAAAATATACCTCAATGAAGTTGACCTAAAACACTAAATCAGGCAAACGCATGAAGTCACACTCAGAACTCAACATTCACAAATTCCCCTTTTTAGAGACTGTCTTACTTCTTGTTCCTGCATTGTTTTGTGACCAGAATAACAAACACACATGTCTCTCCCATCACTAGGGTATGTACCACAATCCACTGTGACATAGAGAGTAAACATAAGTTTCCTTTTTCTTTTTTTTACCTATAAGATGATTTTTGCTAATATTTTTATATGTGGCTTTACAGTAATATGTTACTAATTTAGAAACGGCTTTACATATATTAGGGTACAAGCTCATACATTTTTACTAAGAGAGTATATAGTCATAAAAACCAGAGACTGCTTCCCTACACAGCTAATCCTGACGGGTGGCAGACATATACTATGCGCACGTACTTTCACTAACACTTCCGATGGTGTTGATGAGGAACTGTAAGCTAATTCACCTTACTTTGCCTCTCCCTGACTTTGTGCTGGACACCTGGTTAGGTGGACATGTGTCAGGATGTGACCCAGAAATTAGGAAATAGATCATCTAACTGCTGGGTCACCTCAGGAGCAAGTGATAGGCTCAGACCATTATTTCAGGTGATATGAACAGGGGCACTCCATCAACTTCCTAGATGGGGTCTGCGAATGGAAAGATCATGGGTGCCACTCATAGGTGCAGAGGGCAGGCTCTGAGGACTGGAAGTAGTAGGAGTTTGAAGGAGATACTCTGTGGAAGGGAAGCCTTTGAATATTACATGTGGTTCAAGAAAAAAATTATAGAAGTCATGAAACTTTCAGTCCTCTTTTGTCCCATTCTCCCACTAGTTACCTGTTTTAGAACCCAGATAGGTCCACAGGTACCATGCAGATATTCCCATTTAAATTGTCTTTCTGAAGTCAAGCCACTGTTAAAAACTTTTCTCTTCAGCCAAAAAGTTTAACTGGTCTGGGTACTCTCCACTTACATCACAGCCAATCCCCCCCTCTTTTTGTTAAATTTTATCCAGCTCTATAATTTATATGACTTGGCAATCTTAGGTGTGCATTGGCCCAAGTTTTGTGTGTCTATGTGCCTGCATGTGTGTGTATGGAAGCAGGCAAGAAGGGGAGAGGAGTAAAAATGGTAAAAGAAAAAAATTATTGAAAGTAATAGATTCTGGGAAGTACTTAGGGAAATTTTTAAAGCAATGTTGTGATAATTTCTGAGAAACACTTGAAATTATGTGGGAAAAGAACTTGGCATGATTATTTGTTTTAGCAAATTTACATTTAAACAGCTATTTCTTGGAGGGCACTGACTGAGAAAGATACACCATTAGCATGTACAATATACATTGGAGAAGTTTGGTTGTGTAAGTAAACAGAATTATACCATTCTTTATTCACACAAAGCTCTTTCATGTGATTATGCTTTCCACTAGTTTAGGCTAAAGATTCTAGGCCAGCTGAAACAATTGTAATATCTGTAGGCAGAATGAAACATACTCATTTACACCAGGATTGTACCAAATGGTTCAAATTAGACCTGATTTTAAAAAAAAAAAATCAACATTTGTTTTTGGTAATGAAAACCCTACTCAACTTCTACGATTTGGAAATAGGTATTTTGCAGAATTTCTCAAGAGCATCACTTTATCTTCAAAATACAAAGCTGACCAGTCACATCCTTGCTTCCTTTGCTCTCCTCTAGGACAGAGGTGTCCCATGAGAAAGAATCAACAGGGGCTGGCATACACAGAAAAGAAAAACTTCCAACTAATAACAATCAAGACTGTACTTTATTGGTTAATGTTTATCCAAATGAACATTCCCTTTGGAAAACAAATATGCTTTCCTCATCAATACATGACAAGACCATCATTGGCATGAAATGAGCATGCAAACATTAGAGCTAGGTATATTTTAGCTTGTTGTGATTACAGAAGCTGGTGATCAATTCAGTATGTCCAGATTATAAAAACCTTGACTTGAGATATCTTTCTGATTCCTTCTTTCCCCCACAAGGGGAAATGAATGCTACAAAAATATCCACCATTGGTTAGAATGCTAGAGCTCTCAGAAAACTTTGCATTACAGAATTTTCTGTCAAAAGGAAAACCTTATTGGTCCTTCTTAGCAGACATGCCAACACTGAAGTTTCCTCTCCATAATACTGTTTTCACATAGGGACTGACTTTAAAAGAGTTACTTATTATACAAGTTTACATATACCAAAATATGCACATTTATATGGAGATAGGACTACCATTTTTGGCTTACTCTTTTTTTTTTTTTTTTTTTAAGATTTTATATGTACTCGACAGATCACAAGTAGGCAGAGATGCAGGCAGAGAGAGAGAGAGAGAGAGAGAGGAGGAAGCAGGCTCCCTGCTGAGCAGAGAGCCTGATGTAGGGCTCGATCCCAGGACCCTGAGATCATGACCTGAGCCAAAGGCAGAGGCTTTAACACTGAGCCACCCAGATGCCCTGGCTTACTCTTCTTATTGTACATGAAACTCATTATAAATCAGTATTATAACATTCAAAAATGCTGGATTATGGAGAATGGTGGTACAGTGAAATGAGGCATATCGAATTAATTGCAAAAAAAAAAAAAAAAAAAAAGGACAAAGTCAAGGAATGCCTCTCCTTGGATAGAACTGGAAGTTTGATGAGCATGACCCTTGATTGGAGTTGGCAGCAGAAAAAAAAAAGCAACATGGTAATTTTCTGTAATTTTAGGTACTAGTGTTGACATTTTTCAATTTATCAATCTCTACCCTTTTTCTGATCCACATTTGAAAATATTTTTCACTGAAAAAGATATCTTTTAAGAGAAAAAAATTATTGAAAAGTTGAACAATACATCCTCCCAAACTGATCACCTCTCTAACCAAAATAACATTATCAAAATGCCAGGGCACTGGTTTTAAATGGTTCTTATAATTTTAAAACATATTGTTTGACTTTTGATAAAAAATTTACTTCGCTACAAAATGTTCCTCTTTATGGGCCAGATTAGAATATATAATTCACAGAAGACTATCACTTTTTTCCCCCTTAGTAACAGTCTGTATAGCGTTTTTATTTTAAAAACTGTGATTATGATAGATCACTCCGGGGTTACAACATATTTAATCATAGAAGCTCCAGCTAAGCTCTATTAAAGGCCTGTCAGGATTTCTTCTTTGTACCCAGGAATTTTAGCTTGTCTAGCTTAAAACAAGCCATACGCATTTCCTCTATGGGTATCTGTTTGCAAATAAATAAAGCAGGTGCCTTGCTTTGCCATATCAAAAAAAAAAAAAATTCAGAGGAGTAAATTACTTTCTGTAATGTCTAGAATTGCACTTCAAAGATTCAAGAAATATTTTTCAAATTACCTAGCTTCACTGTAAATCAAACTTGAGAAACTTCTAAAGACATGATATATTTTAATTTTTAATAATGGTAACTTAGGAATCATTTAAGTTTCAAAATAAGAGAATCTTAAACCCAGCTGATACTCCTAGCATACCAAACTCCAACATAAAATTACCAGTGAATAACTAACTCCGTACCTGTAGGTGAAATCAGAATGTGTATATTAAAGTTTCAGATTTTTGATTCGTTTAACATGACTTATTACACATAGTCAACCTTAGAGGGAAATAAGGAATGTGAGTGAATGACACCTAAATTCTAGTCTTGGTTTTGCCAACAACCGGCTGTGTTGGCTGTTAGATCACCAATATTCAGCTTCAGCATTCTCCTGTATAAGGAAGTCTTACTAAACTTTCTAAGCCTTGCTACCCCACAATTCCATTATTTGGCTCTCAAATTCCATGACTCCACCATCTATGCCAAGAATCTGGACACATAAATAATTTTAATTAAAATTATTTTGAACTCTAGTTTAGTATTTTTTCTTTTAACCAACTTTTGAGAAATTATTTTTAGAATATGTATGTTCTAGATGCTTCCCTTGATGCTTCTATCTGGGGCTGCTTATCAGTGACATAATTAGAGGTACTCATTTTTCTGGGTTAATTTTTACCCCTAGTCAATTCAATGATCAGTTCAAGAAGAAACTTTGCCTGAAAACTAGGGAAACCGCTCAAAAAGTCCCTAAGAGGCCATGGGAACCCCTCGAAATCCCATCAGTTAGGATTTGTGAGAATTCTGCAACCTGAGAATCAATGATTCCAAAGTAAATGCTGTACCCCCATAAAGCTATAAGTAACAATCTGTGGTCTCCCAGCAATCTCTGCAGTTCTAAGAAAGAGCAGTATCTGCATATAAGACCCTCCCTCCAATTAAACCCTTTAGATAGACACAAGTTATTCACTTGAGGATGATCACCCCTGAGATGCTAGAGGTAAGTCATTTTATCATTGAGGACAGCAAAGGAGCAGTCTGAAATCTTCAGAGATGACACCAGAAACAGGAGGAAGGAGGATGATCCCTGAACGTGGTCTTGTTTTCTTCTCCCTGCAGACATACGATAAAGCTCTAGTCCTAGGACAGCTATAAATCTGCATGCTTTGCAATAAACAAAACTTACCAGAGCCCTTTCTAACATTTTTGCTTTGAGGATGGCATTTTCTCATTTACCTCTCTTTCTATAATCAAAGTTCTGCCACTGGGTTTGTAGAAAGCCTCCATGTATATCTAGGGGTCTGTGCTGGGGCTTTACATACCTAAATATAAATGGTAGAGACCCTGGCATTTCCTCATGTGCTTTCCTATAATGTCTGAAAAACAGCAAAAACATGGGGGCAAAAATTTTTTTTCACAATGGAAGTGATTTTACACATCAGGGAGGGGCCAAAACCTTGGACAGATTCAGGGCCACAAGCTCGGAGCTTTGCCATTTTATCTGTGCAACCAAGATAACCCAATACCGGTATGAGCTCAGAGCTTCCAAAGCTTGAAAGGTTGATTTCACATCTTATACTTTGAATTACTCCACGACTGGAGATGACTGAACAGCCCTAAGGAACTTTAACATATTCATTAGGATATGAGGGAGCAGGGGTGGAAAGGGACGGAACACTCACTAAGCAGTATTCCATAAAACAGAAGGATTGAGTATTCCATAAAACACACGGAGGACAGAGTGTATGATTGAACAGAAAGATGTATTGGGAGATTTAACTTTGTTCTTCTCTGGGCATAAGAATGCAGTAGAACACAAAGATTAATTTCCTGCTTTAGCATTCATCAGGGAACAACACATTATTACTTGTAACACATACACAAGGCTGTTGATGGATATACTTTCCTTTGATTGCTCAGATTAAATGTGTTCCTATAAAAGGCACCTCCCCACACGTGTATGTGTAATTATAAATCCACGTATGCATTAACAGTTTCTGTATATTTATAAGCAGCTATCGAAGTAGATTATACATTTTATTTGGCCACAAAGTCAAGGTGATCTGGTGCTAGCAGCTGCCTGAACAAATACAGATCAAAAACAGAATAATCAGAGTTAATAATCAATATATGTTACTATAACAAAAAACTCAGAAATTCAAAATAAAGGAGCATAAGAGGAGGAAGCATGCATTATAAAGCAAGGTAATAACCGCGTCTGCATGCCTTAATACCCTCTTGTCCCAGCAGTCCTGACTTTCTAAGCAGCCCACTTCTCCACATTAACAGTAGTCATTTGGAGAGCAGCAAACGTGCCATTAGAAGCACTTTTACAAGTGTATATTCATCCACCAATTAGCTTAATGTGGCCGCTTTCTGCATATTTTCTATCCAGGCTTGCACAAATCTTATTAATATTTCCCCCTAGCGCTTTGACAGATTACCTTGTCATTACGCATCCTGGAGCCTTTTAAACAATATGGGTAAACTACTGTTTGTGAGGTTAATGACAATTATCCCCTAATTACTGCATAAGTCACTCAGTCCACTTTATCTCATAGGCAGGGTTCTGCTCTGTGTATCTGCCATTGTGTCACTGTAAATGAATCTTGTATTGCTATGTTTATCTGCCACTGCCTTGTAAATTATACTGACAGAAGAATGAACAAATTACTGCATGTCATTACTTAAATACTGTTTCTGAAATTTAAAAAAAAAATGCTTCGACAGAGAACTTCAATTGTGATTTTAGCAGATCACAATTAGTAAAAACATATTTAATGTTTTAGGTTATATTTCAAGGCGGATGGTGTGGAATTCAGTCATGGTATCACAACAATGGCACTGAGGGTGAGTGGAAGAGGAAGAGCAATGGGTGGGGGGAGGGTGCATACTGGGCTACCAACACCAGCTCAGCCTCCTGAAGGCACTTCCTAGGATTTCATAGCTGATAGGGCATTCTTGAAGTATTTCTCAAGATTTACCAATTCTAAAACAAATTCAGTGGGTTAGGGATAAGCCACACTCTTCAGCTGGGATCATTATTTATTTACTATTTATTTAGGTTACTTAGAAGCAGTCCACACATAAAACACAGAATCCATGTAATTGAGAACACATAATGTAATAAAGGCCATAGGCTAAGCCGATTTCACTGATGCATTTTTAAACATTGTTAAACAGGTTCAGAACACTGTTTCCAAAGCTGCATTTGAAATTGTTTAACAATGTTTAAATCAATGAAATTAGTTTAGTCCATTGCTCTATCAGGGTGACTACCATCTGCTGATACAGTTTACAGGGAACATCGGACAATACGAGCATCTTAAAAAAAAAAAAAAAGACCGAGTCAATTGCAAATAATCTGGAAATCTATGATTCTGCAGATTATTGGGTAAATAAACATTTGTGTGAGAATAGGCAGAAACATCTGGCCTTCTGAGATGCCTGCCATTTAGTGAGTCCACTAAAGCATTTTGAAACGGGAAACATTCAAAATGTCTCCATTTAAATGAAGCCAAGGTGGCTGGCTGATAACTGGCAAGCAGAAGTCACTGGGCCACACCAATCTATCTGCAGGATGGCCTTTCAATTCTCAGGGACTTGGGCGTGGAGAAAGTTTGCATCAAAACCCCCTGTGACAGCTGTGAGTTTGCAAGGGAGGGCTCACGGCACTGATGATAAAGCTATCCGGTGGAAGCACGCACGCACGCACGCACGCATGCACTGTACCTCTTGGTGTGCTTGCTGAACGGGCTGGAAGAAAAAGCTGCAGCCACAAGAAAGGAAAACATGAAAGCCAGAGTTGACAGGCCTCACGGATTCTAAGCATAATCCCTAGGGCTCCCTTCAAGCCCCAAAGACTGATTTTAGCCGTCTGCCCGCATTCAATCAACACAGCTTCAACCAACAAGTGCTGCAGGCAAAAATGAAAGCGCTATACAATGTTCTTTCCTTTTTAGTGTGTTAAACCGAAGAGATCCCAGTTCAGACTGACATCACTGTGACAACCACTAAGGGGTTAAAAAATTTTCCCCGACATTCATTTTTAACTGTTTAGGCTATCTGTGGAGACAGAACTGAGGAAAGTGAATTCTTAAGCCTTCAACTTTCTTTTCCTTTTAATATTGGGTTTTGTTGGTCCCCTCCTTTTTTTAAACCTTGCTAATGGCATTGCCAATATGGCTGGCATGGGGGGAAGACAATATGCATTTAGGGGAAATAAGCTCTTGGTGTCACCTCAAAGAAAAGGAGGACAAACAGTATTTTCCTGAGTTTGTGAAGTTACAGTCCTGGTTATAGAAAGGGACACAATCCTGAAGGACCGATACAAATGCCAAGTGGTACCTGGGTATAAGTTAACTGACAAAGACAGTCATTAAGAGAACAAATAGCAAGTCTCCACTCTTCCTGCATTCTTATCAGATTTCTGAAAACTGAGACTAGGACTATCTCACTCCCCCTCCTACCAAACTTACACTGGTTCCCTACCGTGCACAGGATAACTAATAAACTCCCATACTTGGCATTTGAAGTCCCTTCAATATAAGCCCAACCTACCTTTCCAACATCAGCTCCTGCCAAGACCTCTAAAGCTCCAGCTACAAAGACCTACTTGCCATAAATGACCCTGAGTATAAACAAATCATGCCCGATTCTGAACTGCTCTCCATTCTGCCGCTGTCATTCTCGTCTTTCAAGACCCAACTTAAACGTAGCTCTCTATGAAACATTTCCAATGCCACCGTCTTTTTCCTGCTGCCCATTCCCAGCAAGAATAACCTGCTCCTTCACTGACTTGCTCATGCTTCTCTGTCATGTAGGTCTCTTTACCACAAGATCACTGCACTTTATATTCCCACTGCCCAGGTCAATCAGTAGTGAATTCATTAATACTGTGAATATAGGAGTTGGGAAGAAATTTAGACGTCATCTAGTGCTACCTTTATTACTGTACAGATGAGACAATTTAAGAAAGTATCTAACCCAAAATCAGGAAGCTAAAATCTGTGGCTGACTTGGGATAAACCACTCGGCTCCCCTGACCCAGCCTAGTACTTTTCTCCCAATACCATCTTTTTCTCCTGGCAAACACTCAGGAAACAGAACATCCTCAGAAGATGAGTAGATTCCCATCAACTGGCACTCTCTTCACACCAGCCCCCCTGAGTAACACTGTTCCTTGGATTGAACTCCCCACCTAACCGTAGAGCAGGTGTCCAACAGAGACATGGAGTCTTACCCTAAGACCACTCACGCAGGGGAAACAGCTGCATTATTAGCGTGCTGGAGGTGAGAAAAAGTTGAGAATAATGGTTTTAGCAAAATATGTATATTTAAAATTTGGTCCTCACTGGGTTTTGTTGTTGTTGTTGGGGGTTTTTTTGCAAATATCAGATAATGATTCTTGGAAAATGCTTTTGGCAATGACACTGCATTTATTTATGTTGGACGTTTTCTGGATCAAAATTAAATCCTATTGCACAAAGAACTAGAAAGGAAAATGCAACTGTCTTTCATTTGGTTGGTGTTCTGTATATAGAGCAAACAAATTAATTAAATCAGCTTAATATTGGACACAGGGAAAATAAACCACTATGAATATAAATACGTGTGTATGTACATACTTCCTCCTTCACTTTAGCTTCTGCAAATAATTCTATCCCTATCAACTCCTAAATCCTCATCTGGTCTTCCCATCAATCTGTGATTTCTCATTTCTGGCTTGCATTTGCTCCATCCCTTTCTAGGATGAAAACTTCAACTCTGAGGATTTCTTTAGGGATTCCACCTAGAGACCAAAGTAACTAGCCACTTGTTCAAAAAATTATTTGAATTCTGAAAACAAAACAAAACAACCAAAACAAAATCTGAAACACACAAAGGCACAGAGGACTATTTTTTACTGAAATGCTATTTTCAAGCGAAAGGATTGCTTTAAATAACACAGTCTCCGTGCCTTGGTTTCCTCATATATTAAAGAGGATGAAAATAGCTCAGCAAGACATCTGAGAATTAAACAAAATAATAATGCCTATACTTTGCACTGAGCCAAGAAAGACTCTAGGTAATATATATGTATTATGTTCACCTATACTTAAATGAGGTTTGAGGTATTATTATCAAGCCCACTTTATAGGTGGGAAAATTGAGGTGCATCAAAGTTGGGTAATTTGCCTGAGGTCATAAAGCTAGTAACATTTGGAGCCAGGATTTACGCCAGGATTCTGAGTCTACAACTGTATGGTAATGCCTTGCACAAAAGGCAATCCTATCCATTCATCTCCACCCAAGCCACATCACTGTGGCCTCTCCTGCTTTCTCTTTTCCCACTATTCTCTATCAAATCCAGGTGTGAAAAGATAAGTTCCTTTGACCAATTCCTTAGTTAACTCAGCTCTCCAGTCACATACCTTATCCTCACAAGCTTAGTGATGGCCCACATTCCTTCCTAAATGGATTACTATAATCGTTTCTTATTCATCTACCCACTCTCCCCTTCTCCGTACTCACTTTTTGAGGCCGGGATGCTTTTCTTGATCACATTACAATCTTTACCTCCAAACTAGACTTGCTAAATGATTTAAGTATAAATTCTTCATGTGACATTCATGAACTGCCCAGACGTAGCTTCTAAGTCTCACTTCTCTTATACACACTCTCGCTTTAGAGCAGAACGTGACAACTTACCTTTCAGTGAAGGCACTATACTTTCTTGAAACACCTCATTTTTGCTTACACTGTCCCTTCCACTTGGAATGCTCTCATCAATTTTCTGGGGCCCCATTGTCGTCGAAGACCCACCTCTCAAATATCACCCCGATCGTAAATCCTGTGATCTACTCAGAATCTTCATCTGTTTTTTGTGGGATTCTCTTTCTTTAACTGTATTCCATTTTATATAGGTCACATGAAATCTGGGATAACCTCTTACAGTATAACCAGACCCCTGAGTACAGGCAGATCTCATTTTACTGTACTTTGCAGATACTGCATTTTTACAAATTGAAGGTCTATGGTAACGCTGTGTCGAGCACGTCTATCAGTGCTATTTTCCCAACAGCACTCCTCACTTCAAGTCTGTGTCACATTTTGGTAATTTTCACATTTCAAACTTCTTCATTATTACTGTATTTGTAATGGAGATCTGTGATCAATTATCATTGATGTTACTATTGTCATTGTTTTGGGGTACTACAAACCACACCCATACAACATGGCAAACTTAATTGACAAATGTTGTGCATGTTCTGACTGTTCCACCGACCAGATGTTCCCCATCTCTCTCCTTCTCCTCTGGCCTCCCTATTCCCCAAGACACGATAATATTGAAATGAGACCAATAATAACCCTACAATGGCCTCTAAGTGTTTAAGTTAAAGGAAGAGTCACACGTCTCTCACTTTAAATCAAAAGCTAGAAACGATTAAGCTTAGCGAGGAAGGCATGTTGAAAGCCGAGATAGGCTGGAAGCTAGGCCTTTTGTGCCAAACAGTTAGCCAAGTTGTGAAGGCAGAGGAGAAGTTCTTGAAGGAAATTAAAAGTGCTACTCCAGCGAACCCACGAATGATAAGGAAGCAAAACAGCCTTATGTTGATATGAAGAAAGTTTAAGTGGTCCAGATAGAAGATCAAACCAACCACAACATTCCCTAATGCCAAAGCCTAATCCAGATTAAGGCCTTAACTCTCTCTAATTCTATGAAGGCTGAGAGAGGTGAGGGAGCTGCAGAAGAAAATCCTGAAGTTAGGAGAGGCTGGTTGATGAGGTTTAAGGAGAGAAGGCATCTCCTTGATACGTAAGTGCAAACAGAAGCAGCAAGTGCTGATGCAGAAGCGGCAGCAAGTTCTCCAGAATACCTGGCTAAGTAATTAGTGAAGGTGGTTATGCTAAACAACGGGTTTTCAATGTAGACAAAACAGCGTTATGTTGGAAGAAGATGCCATTAGGACTTTTATAACTGGAGAGGAGAAGTCAATGCCTGGCTTCAAAGCTTCAAAGGCTGACTTTCTTTTTAGGGGCTAATGTAGCTGATGAATTTAAGTTGAAGCCAATGTTCATTTACCACTCAGAAAATCCTAGTGCCTTTAAGAATCATGCTAAATTTACTTTGCCTATACTATATAAATGGAACAACAAAGCCTTGATGACAGTACATCTGTTTACAACATGGTTTGCCGAATATTTTAAGCCTACTATTGGAACCTACTGAAAATTCAGAGAAAAAAAAAATCCTCTCAAAATATTACTGCTCATTGACAATGTACCCTGTCACCCAAGAGCTCTGATCGAGATATACAATGAGATTAATGTTTTCATGCCTGCTAACACAACATCTGTTCTGTAGCCCATGGATCAAAAAGTAATTTGATCAAGTCTTATTATTTAAGAAATAATAAGGCTATAGCCACCATAGATAGTGATTCTTCTGATAGATCTGGGAAAGAAAGTTAAAAGCTTCTGGGAAGGATTTGGCATTCTAGATACCATTAAGGATATTCATGATTCATGGAAAGAAGTTAAAATACCAACATAATAGTAGTTTGGAAGAAGTTGATACCAACCCTCATGGATGAAACCACTTTGATGGGTTTAAAGTTCAGGGGAAGAAGTAACTTCTCACGGATGAGCAAAGAAAAGTGGTTTCTTGAGATGGAATCTACTCCAGGTAAAGATGCTGTGAAGACTGTTGAAATGATAACAAAAGATTTGGAATATTACATAACCTAGTTGATTAAGTATCAGCAGGGTTTGAGCAGATTGACTCCAATTTTGAAAGAAATTCCAGGGGCGCCTGGGTGGCTCAGTGGGTTAAGCCGCTGCCTTCGGCTCAGGTCATGATCTCAGGGTCCTGGGATCGAGTCCCGCATTGGGCTCTCTGCTCGGCAGGGAGCCTGCTTCCCTCTCTCTCTCTCTCTCTCTGCCTGCCTCTCTGTCTACTTGTGATCTCTCTCTGTCAAATAAATAAATAAAATCTTAAAAAAAAAAAAAAAAGAAAGAAAGAAATTCCAGTGTGGGTAAAGTGCTGTCAAATGGCATCACATGCTACAGAGAAATCTCTCAGGAAAGGAAGAGTTAATTCATGCAGCAAACTTCATTGCTGTCTTTCTTTAAGAAACTGCCACAGCCACCCCAATCGTCAACAGCCACCACCCTAATCAGTCAGCAGCCATCAACATTGAGGTAAAAAGACTGCAATTTGCCAAAAGTCCAGATGGTGGTTAGCATTTTTTATTTTTTAACAATAGAGTATTTTTAAATTAAGGTATGTACAGTGTTTTTTAAAGATGTAATACTGTCACACATTTAAGAGACTACAGTGTGAATGTAACATTTATGCCCACTGAAAAACCAAAAAATCCATTTGCTTCACTTTGTTGCAATGGTCTAGAACGAAACCCGTAGTATCTCTTGAGGTATGCTTGTAGAAAGGCCCCAGAACACTCATACTTAAACCAATAGCAGCTAGGATGGAACCTCACACATTTTTAAGAAGTTATGCTGTCTTTATACCTACTTCATTTCTGTTGACAAATGACCACTTGTCATTCCTGTATAAACCCAACTATCTTCCGTAGACAGATGCTTACTAGAGTTTTTCAAAACACAGCCAGTCCAAAACATAGGTCGTCCAATGTCTGGTTCAACAGTCACATATGCAAATGTAGATACTAAAAAGCTTTTATTATGTATTTAAAAATAAAAATATGAATATTTCTGATGTATATGAAAATTCATTTTTTTCTGAATTTTTTAAGATCTGGGTTGGGCCTATGCTTCCAAGTTCATTTTATTGCAGAACTGTTTACAGGTGTAGGTGCAGAAACTTAAAGTTTCTAAAATGCAGAAGTCAGTAATAGTATAGAAAAAGAGTGGCTGTCAGAGGAAAACAAGCTAGGAGGAAAAAGAAATTTAGGGAAGAGGAACGAAGTTACTAGGGAGCTCAAAAATGCAGATTTGGGATCTGAATATAGTACACTTAAAATCTGACAGCTTAGAAACAATTTCCACTTGTGGCCAACACAATGAGTTGCTCAGTTTTAACACTGAATATCAGAACATTTGAAATAATTTAGTTGAAACAATAAGTAGCTGAGTCGTGGCCAGAGCAGGAGGTATATTAGCAGACCAGGGAGAAGGAGGAGGAGTAGAGAAATCTCTTTGACAGGTTTGGTAAAGTGAACTGGCAGAGAAAAAATAAATGCATAGGTATAGGAAAGTAGAGACAGAGTCGTCGATTTTGAATATATCTATTGAATTTTTAATATGGGGCCCTGATTGTGTACAAAAAATAAAATACACAGAATGGGGAGGGGAAAAAAGCACAGAAAACGGATGTTGCTGAGTGACTATGAAATGTACTGAAAAAGAAATATTACAGAAGACCTTTCAGCCAGTTGAGGTTATAAATATAAAAGGCTTTCACTTATTTTACTTTTCAACGTATTATTTGTTATTTATAAATAGTGGCTGTAAGAGTTCCACAGAGTATAAAATGAATGACTTGCTTGTCTTAAAAACGTATTTTTATAATTAGTGAAGGGCTGGTCTCAATGAAACACTATACAATAAAAACAGTTCAAGCCACCTTTGAAGAAAACCAACTAATTATTGACTTTCTAAATAATCAGGAAGACTTTTTTATTTACTATGTTTATGTGAGGAAGGAAAGGTAATGTTAAATAAAAACTATCAAGGAACTAAGTCATTTTAATAAAAAAATAAAAATTTCATTAATGGAAAGAATATAAACATTTCATTTTTCACTTTTTATGGAATTTGCTACCAAGGCAGGAGACAAAATTTTTGCCATCCACTGTCTTTTCTTCTGGTATCTATTTTCATCAAGTCTAAAATACACATTGTCTATAAATTTACATGCTCTATTTGCTCTATGTTCAAGTGTCTCTGAAGTAAGGCATAAAGGTTATCCTACCAGACCAAAAAGGCAAAGTGTACGTAAGCTCTTACAAACAGATGAGAACACTATTGGGCCAATAGCAGCAGATGAGTCAATGATGGCCCGTGTAGTCACTCCTGAATCTAGTTTCTGTCTCGTACTTTTTCCCCAGATGCTCTCCCGGGTGATAGTTCTCAGCAGCATTACTGTTTGTCTTTCTTTTCCCAATAAGGAAGGAAGTAGAGTCCTTTCAAGTGGAAACAGACATTAAAAACTCTGGAAACTTCTCTGTTGTGTAGTATGGAAAAGCATTACTCACTATAAACATCCAAAAAGTGAAATAAGGTATTAACACCAAAAAAACCCACAAAACCCCTCCAATGTAAGGCAGTTTTTGTCATTTTATCTTCCTAACTCATAAAACATTCCCAAATGAGAGTCAATTGCCATTGTATTCTACCAAGGAGGAGAATTCTAGTTGGTACTGATTTCCAATTATTAGAATACCAGGTAATGGTTCCAGAAAATGAGTGTGTGTGTTTAAGAGCGAGAGAAAGAAAACACATCTTCTTAAATCTCTCTGACCTTTACAGTCCAGTTCCGATAAGAGTAAAGAACAAGGAATGAATTCACATTGATACCTGAAGGTTGCAGAACTGCCCATCCAATTACATTAAATTCTAAACATATTAACTGAACTCATCATCAAAATGAAGTAGTGCTTAGGAAGAAAATGATACAGAATGGGGGATCCAGAAGGCAAATTTCCAGGCACGTCTGACTTTCTGCCCTTTCTTTCTATATGGAATCTTACAGAAGTTAGATTTTAACTATTGTGTTGAGGGTCCCTAAGACCAGCCCCAGATCAGTGAGACCCACAGGACTCAGCATACAGTCATCCTCACAGCTAAGATTTAATACAGAAAGGAAAATCAAAAGCAAATTCAGCAAAGGGAAAAGAAGCAAGGGGCAAAGTCCAGAAGAAACCAAGAGCATCCTTCCAAGAGTTCTTTCTCCAAGGAACCATGTAGGATGTACTCAATTTCTCTTGTGACAGTACGCGTGAAGTGTTGTCCATAATGGAAGCTCAATAGCGAATCTGCCCATGGTTTTCATTGGGGGCTCATCAAGGGTACTCTCTGCCTAGCATGCACCCAAACCCCAAAATCCAGACTCCTAGAAGTAAAGCAAGTGGTCGGCACAAACTAGAGTATTTCTATAAACACAGTTTAGAACAATGAGCCACTCATCAGTTAGGGAATGGTGGAACATTCCCCAAATCCAAATTCCTTGATGCCAGTCAACAGCCAACTTCATAAGCTAGCCTTTTAGGCCACCTCAGGCCTGCTGTGTTAACACCTTTCTGCACACCCACCCATCAGTGTTCCAAATCCATACCCCTACCATTATCCCACACAAAAGCGGATTCTGTAATTTGTGGTTCTAGATGGCCACAAGCTCAGCTCTGATACTTGATCCAGGAATGGGAGGGCAGGTGGGAGACAGAGAGATGTCTGTCTTTACCTGAGCACAGGAAGGTGTGATTTATTAGTGCCCTCTATGATGTCAAGTTAGGTAGAGTCAAAAAACATTACTGAAAACTCAGTCTGTACCTAATGGGGCAAAATACCTCCCATTACAAATTGCATAACAATAGATACATGAGATTAAGGCTCATCGAAGCCAAGGGACAATGCTAGCTTCATATTCTTTGGAGGCCACCCATGAAAATAAGTATTTAGTATTTCAAATGTCATTTATTAGAAAATGCAAATAATGGTTTCCCCCAAAGAGGCCTCTGATCCAGTAGAGGCAGAAAAAGCAGCTTTTGTGGTCCTTTCAACATTCACTACTTTTTTTTTTTTAAGATTTTATTTATTTGACAGAGAGAGTGACAGCGAGAGAGGGAACACAAGCAGGGGGAGAAGCAGAGGGAGAGGGAGAAGCAGGCTCCCCACCGAGCAGGGAGCCTGATGCAGGGCTTGATCCCAGGACCCTGGGATCATGACCTGAGCCGAAGGCAGAGGCTTAACAAACTGAGCCACCCAGGTGCCCCTCAACATTCACTTCTTAGTAACAAAAATCAATATGGGGATGCTTACATATCTCTTAGTTTTGATAAATAGGATAAAAAGTCTTCACTGTTGTCTGTAACTGGCTCATTAGTTCTTAAAAAGTCTACGAATATGACATCCAACTTATTTATAGCAATCATCTAGAAACAAAATAATTCAGGAAAAAGAAATCAATATAACATTTTGTTTTCAACGCAATCCACCAATTATATGCAAAAGTACAAAAAAAAAACCTCTTATTTTAAAGTCAACATTTCCTGATGCTCTCAGCAAGGTAGAAACTAACCTTCAGATCTAACGAAAAGGCTATCATAAATCTGCATTAAAGACAGAGGAGCAATGTGACTTTGGGTCCAGTGAAAAGTAACACCTACTGTTCACTTAAGCACTCACTATGTGCCAACCACTAAGGGAAAAAGTGCTTCACATGCATCACCTCACTTAATTACTCCACCACTGAGTGTGCACGTGAAGGATACAAACTGCATTTCAGCTCAGGTCCAGAGTGAGGGGAAATAAGGAGCAAATACACGTACTGTCCTGTTTAGCTTCCTGGCTTTACAGTAAGAGCACCCCTGCTGAATAAGGATATGGCAAAAGAAAACACATTCCTTCCACTTCACACGGGCAAGGCAAGTGCAGAAATTCTACAGTCTCTGTGAATAACACCACTAATGAAGACAGAAGTCCTTATTTAAGTTAAAAAAAAAAAAAGAAAGAAATTAGAGAGTTAAATGAAAGCCAAAGTATACCCATATGTGTGTATTTCTTCTTTCCCTCGGGATATTAGTCAGAATTCAGTGTCGTGAATTAGCATTTGTCCTGACATGCATGAGCATGTTCTATAACATGACCTTCCTCCCTCTCTCTATAAAAGGGTCTGATGCTCACAAGTAGCTAGAAAGGAAACAAGAGACACAGAAACTCCTGTGAGTCCCAACTATGAGTGTGCTTCATAAACAATGTTCTGGGAGTTTCCAGGCCTTTATAAGCAATGCTCTCAGGCCACAGGTGTTGGATTTGTTTTCTGTGGCTTTAGGGTAAAGCTCTCTGAAATAGATTTTACTGAAAATTGGGGGGGGGGGATTCGAGGCTCTGGGCAAAATGAAACATGGTGGTCTTTGATCACTCCAAGCCAACAAGGAAGAACACACCTATTTGTAAAAGTCCCTGATCCAAGAACATTACCATTCTCCACAGAAACACAGGCAGTGCACGGCAGGAGAAGGGGGACTCAGGACCTGGGCCTGAGGCACCCACACACATAGCAACAAAGAAAACAGCACGCAAACAGCAGCTGCACTGACATTCAGTGAAGACAGAGGCTGGTTTTTAGATCTTGCATTGGAGAGAACAAAGACATCCCAATTAATCACAAATAAGACAGTGGAAAGTTGGAGCTTCTGTACCAGCAACAAAAAGAAAAAATTGTGGCAAACACATATAATTTTGGCATTCATTTTTCATATATATATGTGTGTGTGTGTGTGTGTGTGTACACAAACACAAACACACACACACACACACACACACACACACATACATACATATATATATGTATAAACCACAGACTGCACAGACTTCCTATGGCCACAGCTGCCTGTTCCATTATCCTTTTCTGCAAGGGCTTTGAGAAGGAAAATGAAAGGAAATGGGGTAAAAGTATTTCCATTATATATATACCAGACTGTTGCCAGACAAATATTTTTTAGCTTTAAAGAATGTTTCAATATGGATTTCTGGCAAAAATTTTTAATCATCTAATAAATATTTTATTAAATTTGATAACATGTATCAAGAGGCCAACTCCAAGTTATATCATAGAAGTCATAGTTAAAAAGGCAGCAACATAATAGGAGCAATAGCATACAATTGAAAGAAAATTCAGCGGAAGAGTATAAAAGACCATTGACTATCAGGGAACAAAGGATAAGCTCTGTTCTAACAATCCTAAAATACCCACTTTGTGGAAATAAGGGGAGGCAGAATGGAATGGAAAATCAAATCAAATGAAATGAAATCAAAACAAAATAAAATACAGTATGGGGTGTGAAGTCACACACCTGTGCTCTCCAACACCAAATTGTCTACTTACTAGCTCTATGACCACTTTGAGCCTCAGTTTCCCAGCTATGAAACACGGACAGTAATACCTGACTTTTAGGGATATTCTCAGGAGTATTTGTTATTGTTAGGACTGAATTAAATGAAGTATAAAGCTCACTCATAAAAGCTCTTGCTGAATTTCTAGGCACATGGCAGGCACTCAGTAAATGGCTGTTCATATAAACAGCTGTAGCTTTAGCATACACCCAAGAACTAGCTGAAATCTTGAGCTTGCTTCTAGAAATCCGACTGTAGAGTATGATCCACTGATACCACATATAAAATAGTAAACAAACAATAAGTGACACAGGAGACTTTTAAAGGCAAAGGTTAAAATTTTTAAAAATTCTATCAGTAGTCTAGTTACTGGAAAAACTATCATCAGCTTAAGATCTTTTCGGTTATAGAACCTGCGTAAAACATGCAGAGATAAGATTCTTGGAACAAAATGATGAATCTTTGGAATGTTTTACATGTGCATGCCAGTCACTGAATTCAACGAGAAGTCTTTTTAAAAATCATTTTACTCTTGTTTATTGATTTGTTGGGTGTTGGCTCTGTGTGCACATGTGTGTGTGTATGTGTAAGAAAGAGAACATGCACGTGCAAAGAAACCAGGCTCTGTTTTGTTTTTAATAAAAGTATGGCAGGAATCCTTTCTGCTTTTCCATAAGTATGGAACTTCTTTCACAGAAGAGAGAAGCGACTTTGAATGAAGATTTATGATGTGATTAGAGCTAAATATCTCAAAAATGAAGCCATCATATAGGTTATTTTGTAAATATTTTATTAATCCTCTAAGAGCTTCCTAAGTGAGGCCTCACAGAGACTTACTTATATTATTAATCTGCTATGAATAAATGCTCCGATCCAGCGCCTGCACTCCAACAGCCCAGGACTGAACAGGGGCATTTAGGAAGGTTTCAGGTGTCACAGGTGCAGCTCCCTGTCAAGACACAGAACCCAGTGACACGTTCCCTCCACCAGGGACAGCTCGCTTCAGTGATTCAAGGAGGTTACAAAAGGGCAATAGGCCTTCATGTCGGCTACATGGTTTTACATACCTACCACATCAGGGGCTCTCAACCTTCTTGGGAATTCATGCAGACGTAGGACTACTTTTCTAACGACATCTTCCATCTGCCACTGACGTGGAAGGCTACTCACTCCTGTGCTTTCCAGTTCACAAACACGGGTAGTGTTCTCTTCAAGGAGGTTAAGCAAACTGAATCCTGCTTCTATTTCCTAACAAATAATATCTTTATGGCCTTTCTTTGATTTCATTTGCATACCTCCAGCTGTAGACATACAGTTACAAGATAAATTCAGAATCGCCTGCCTTTCATCACATGCAGTTCCTATTAACATTTAATGAGCGTCCATCGGCAAGTCTATGGATTGCTTTTCCACTCCCGCTCTCTCAGAAATCCTCCTGCTATCTCCAAGCTAACCCAGGATTTCTTCACCCGCATTATTTATTTTCTTATAACTCCAAACCCTCTCCATTCATCAGTCAAAGAAAAAAAGTTATTCATGCCACTTGAAACATAACATGCCGATGTAAATTAAATTGGGCTTTATTATAGGAATTAATAAAGTTATCCATCTAAAATGGCTCAGGAGCAGTCTTTTGAGATTTCTGCCTTCAACTTTTATACTGACAGAGGAAACCAAACCTATGTCCTCTCTACCTTCTCCAAGTCTGAATTGAATTTTGCCTTTAAGGGCAAACTGGTGTAGAGTGGGAACGAATACCAAATCTTATGCTTCATATTTGGCAAGATGATTAACACAATGAGTCAAAAAAGACTAAATGTGGAGAAAAGTAAGGAAAAAAAACTCACCTAACATCTGATAAAATCCCTCCTAACAGAAAGTGACAACCTCTCACACAAAGCACTTTAGTTGTAATGACAGTAAGAGTCAAGCTGTCTTCCAGCTACATCATTCCTGCCTCTTTAACAATGGAAGTGGGGAGGAGAGAGAGAACACACATCATCAGTCTGTGATGGCGATTCAAAGAAAAGGTCATTAGCCCCATTCCCTCTTGTTCCTGGTCTTCATGGGTACCTCCTTTGTTCTTTGTTTCCATCCGTGCTGTTCCAGTAATTTAATGTTTTCTTTCCCTTGTGCTTCAGATACCAAAGGCCCTCACCTTAAAGTTTCCTTCCTTCCGCTCTTGTCTGATTGCCTGGTTTTACTCCCAAATATCCTCCTTCTCCTGAACTGACTAAAATCCCCTGTTCAGAGCTCACAGATTTCTTCTGTTCCTCATACTACTCCAGGGGACTCTCTCTTTTCATTTTCCCTTCTGAAAGCAACTTTTCTTTCCTTTGTCACGCATTCCATTTTGGTTTAGATAAAGGTAGGTGGCTATGACAGGTGTTCAGTCACGCTGATCAAAGTGAAGTGTGTTCTGTCTACCAGGAAACATCGGCAACCTTATGGAAGGTGAGAGCAAGCTAATGTTCAAGAGATTAAATGATGGTGAATGAGAAGATGTTCTGAGATCATTTTGGAAAGTAGAGAAAAATGACTACATTGAAAATTGTCCATTGTGAGCATACAAGTGCCTTCTAAATCCCTTGACTGATCTACCCAAATGGAAGGTGTTCTTAGTGTCATTTCACTGCACTGACAAAATGAGAATTAAATCCCCATTTGTGGCAAATGAGGGTTACATATCAACACTGACGGGAGATTATTTCCTAATTCCTCCTCTGAGTACAGAATTCATAACTCAAGAAGACAAAGATAAACGGTTCAAAAATGGGCAGGGGGGTGCATAAAGTGGAGGCTAATTGTAGCTAACAAATCCTTGAGACCCTCAAAATATATATATTTACTTATTTATTTCGACCCCCCAAAGCTAACATTCAGCTCATGCGTACTAGGCTGGTATGGAACACAAGCCAATGTCTGGGGATCTGTTCTTACTACACAGTGTCTGTACTATTCACATTAGTAAAATTATTTAAATATTATGCCTATATTCTCCTCAATATATTTACTTTCCCTTTCTCCTCTGTATATATTTTTTAAAGACTTATTTGAGAGAGCACAAGATTCTAATCATTTCACTTCCTTGCCCCAAATCTCCAAAAGCAGTGGTCAACAGACTAATGACCAGTGAAGAGAGAGGGGTACATGACCCCAAACTGGTATACCTACTTAAAGGAATGATATTAAAACTTTTAATACTGGTAAGGCTAGGCAACAATCACTCTGAACGGATGCCATAACCCATCAGAAAAACACCAGCCATAAAAATAATTATTAGGTACTGGCTGAATACATAGATGTTCAGACTGTCTGCTATACTACTGGACCAATATATAATGCCTTAAAATGTACTAGATGCATGGTATGATGATTGTAAGGTAAAATTAAAATACAAAAATAAATAGAAATTGAACATTATCTCCTTGCTTCTCAATGTCTAAACCATAAGTGCTCCACTTAGAAGATGACTGGCACAGAGTATAAACTCAGAATGTCTTTTTCTGGACAAGGCTTTTCAAGATCTGGCCCCTGGCTACCAATCCCAGGTTTATCTCCTGTGGATTTTTTTATGCTCCAGCAATACTGACTCATAGATTTCTGGAATAGGCCATGGCTCCTCACAATGCTGCCATGCGCTAGTGGATGTTGTTTTGTCCGCTTGGACAGAGTACTCTGTTCCCGAGAAACTTCTACAGTCATTTTTTTTTTTTTAAGATTTATTTATTTGACAGACAGAGATCACAAGTAGGCAGAGAGGCAGACAGATAGAGAGGTGGAAGCAGGCTCCCTGCAGAGCAGAGAGCCCGATGTGGGGCTCGATCCCAGGACACTGGGACCATGACCTGAGCCGAAGGCAGAGGCTTTAACCCACTGAGCCACCCAGGTGCCCCTACAGTCATCTTTTTTAGCATCACTTCAACTGCTAGTTGCCTCTTTTGTGAAATCTTCCCTGATTGCTCAGGACCCACGGAAAGAGTCCTTGCCCTCTTATTGCTGCAGTAACAACAGTTAACATCTTTGAGCACTGGCTTTCCACCAAGTATTCTGCTAGATACTGTGCACACGCTATCTTGAATAACTTCCGCAACAATCACCATACAGCAGGTACCTCTCTAAACTGAGGCTTAGAAGGGCTAAAGTCTTACTTACTCAAGTGACACAAGTAAAGAAGGTAGGGAAGGTATTTAGGCCCAAGTCTGGCACAAGCATACACTCTTACACCTCTAAAAACAGGGTATTATATAGCATTGCAAATGTTGGTTTGCATGACAATGAATCTTTGTCAACAAAACTAGCATTTTTTTGCCTTTATATTCCAAGCACTTAGTACACAGCCAGCTAATGTAAAATGCCTGCTATATGAATATACATCCACCTAAAAATCTTGTGTTTTTAAGTTATGAGCTATTCAGCCTATGTGCTATTAAGTATCACATTTTACACCAGTGTGTGCTCTTTCTATTTCGAATATTGCTAACAAACTAAGTAGTGTTTAGCTCACCAAGAGTAAATCTTGCATTCACCTTATATGAACAAGGATGTTCAAACTGAATTGATGATTCTCTCTTATAAGGATAAATTCTAAATGTCCCACAAACACTGTAGTGCCTTACACTGACACAAAGGAAAAGGCACCCAAGACAGAATGGGTATATAATCTCAATCTTTTTCTTTTTTCTCCTTCCCCTCTCACTTCCTAGAGAGAAAGAGGGAAGGAGGGAAGGGGGAAGAAGAAAAGGAAGGGGGTGGAAGAGAGGAAGGGAAGGACGGGAGGAAGGAGGATAGAGAGAAAGAGAGAGTAAGGAGGAGGAGAAGGGGAGAGAGGGAGAGAGGCAGGTAGGTGGGGCAGTGATATGTGGATAGAAGAGGTGGAAATAGCTCATGAGAGATGCTGCCCTACATCTGTCTGGCAAAGAGAGAATGATGGCAACTAGGAAAAATGGAGATATAAGCTTTTTAAACATCTCTTGATTGCTCTACCCTCACATACATTCTTGCCTGTATCTATTCTCTTTTACTCAACTGTATGCTCCTTGAGGATAAAAATTCAAGCAAGGGCACTTGGTTCAGTCACCTTCTACCTCCTTCCAGACTAGGTCCCCCCCTACCCCCCCTTAGTTCTAAACTAGTCTCCAGCCTGCAATCACAGTGAAACTCCTGAAATACAAGTAGGGTATGATCCACATCTTGTATTTCTTCTTCTTTTTAAGTCTCTTGGAAGTAAAGACTATGTTTCATCAAAGTTTAGAACTGCCAGGAGGCGCACCATACAACCCAGGCTTTGGAGGCCCTGCTGCAAAAATGAAAGGTCAATGTGGGAAGTCATAAGAAGGAACAACTTAGGAAAGGGGATAGAATATAAGATATAAAGGATTCAGCTGTAGTTATGTTGATATGGATTTACTGATAGTGCCATTTGGCATCGAAAGTCAGTGGACATTTGAGAATGTGGAATTGTGGTATATAGGATAGTGGAAGCTTGGAAATTTGATACGGGTCATCTACCCAAAGGTGGCAGTTGTAGCTATGGAAGATTTTCCAGGCAGACCGAGTCAGAAAGGAGACCACCATTTGGAGGCTAGGCATCTAGGAGATGATCTTGGAGCTGGGCAGGATACTAGATGGACAAGTCAGAAGGCTCCCACCTCTTCCCAGGAGTGCTTCCAATGTGCAATGAGATAGAACAGCCCTTGTAATTGGGAACACTGTATCTCTGTGGAAGAGGAAAGCCATCTTGGCAGCAGGATGTGGTAGAACGCCATGGATCAAGAGTCAGAGAAATTTAGATTGTCATGATAGACCAGTTTTGTATCTCTCTCTCTCTCTTTTTAAGATTTTATTTATTTATTTGACATACACACACACACAGAGAGAGAGAGAGAGAGAGAGAGCAAAAGCAGGGGGAGCAGCAGAGGGAGAGGGAGAAGCAGGCTCCCCACTAGCAGGGAGCCTGATGCAGGACTCGATCCCAGGACTCTGGGATAATGACCTGAGCCAAAGGCAGATGCTCGACTGACTGAGTCACCCAGGAACCCCTGTATTTCTCACCTTCAGAAGGGTACCCTAGCTTCTTCTCTTAGGGACAAACCTAAAAGTGCTCTGAAAAGGTAAGACTGCTACTCATGTATGTAAGGTAGCACTTATGAATTCTTTAATGAGCTGAAGTTAACTCTTCTGAATTAGAAGGCTAAGTGGAAGTATATTTAACATATAAAAATAAAAAGGCAACTATTTCTAGAGTTGGTCCTAGTTTAACCACTGTCAAAGCAACCTTGGGCAGTCACTTTACCTCTCCTTGCCCCAATTTAAAGTGATTTAAATTTCATTCCTGACTGTCTCATTATGGTATTAGGATGATTAAGTACTTAAAATGTCTTAAGATCCAGTGAGCAATGTCTTAACATTTGGGGGAGCAGTCATGTGATATTATAGCCTGTCTGAATAATTTTAAAAGCTGTGTGATGTTTCTTCAAATTCCCTGGGTCTTTGATACCAAAGATAAACAGACAACATATCCAACACTCGACCGTAGTAGCATTTGCTTTCAAGTTCTGAGAGAACTGTACTTTGTAACTGCACAAACTGAACGCACAGTGATGAGCTGTAAAATTTAAGGGGGCTTACCCCTGATTATCATCTTGAATAAAAGTCAGGATTATGCATCCTAACTTAAAAGCATACCTCTTAGGAAACAATAAACTCTGCATACACATCATTATATGTTATGCTTTCTTAAATATCACTTATAATAGAGCAGAAAGAAGAACAGTTAGGAACATTATCATGAACACAGGAAAGACAATGAGGGCCTGTGTTGATTTTGAGGGGTGGAGAGGATGGGATGGGTTCAAGGGCTATTTAGAAGACTAAAGCAACAGCATTTGAGGGAAAGGGTGGTATGTGGATAGAGAAGACAAAAAGAAGAAAGCTTCAGAGGTGGACATATACTGGTTGAGCGAAGGTTTGGGGAGGAAGATAAGTCGTCAAGCCCTATACATATTGAGAAAAAAGTGCCTCTGTAATATTAACATTTTGAAAATTCCTTTATCAACCTCCTAGTTTATTTTCATATAGTGTAGTAACAGAAAAACTGAAAGAATTTTAGTTACGCTTGAAGATTTCAGTGAAAAATTTTTAGTCTTTTGAGTGCTTAAGAATACTCAATATTCATCTACTCAAAGAAGAAATATTTACACACCATATTAATTCTAGTCTCCCAGTCACTAAGAACACCCATGATGAAACCACACGACGAGCTTATCTTAGGAGCACAAAGCACTCTACCAAACTGGACCTGAAAGGGCATTAAAGCAAACGAACCTCAACCAGACTTCTCTGTCCCAGCTTCAACATAGAATTAGAACTATACAGGGCTGGACAGTTAGAAATGTCATGCCATTTCAGAACAGGGTAAAGAAAGGAAATATTAAAAGGCCCTTCATCCCTCTAGGTATAATGCTATACAAGTGGATCTGATTTTTTTTTTTTTTAGGATTTTATTTATTTATTTGACAGAGAGAGATCACAAGTAGGCAGAGAGGCAGGCAGAGAGAGAGAGAGAGAGGAGGAAGCAGGCTCCCTGCTAAGCAGAGAGCCCAATGTGGGGCTCCGTCCCAGGACCCTGGGATCATGACCTGAGCTGAAGGCAGATACTTTAACCCACAGAGCCACCCAGGAGCCCCGAAGTGGATTTGATTTTTTACCACAGTGAATTCCAGCAAAGTTTTAGTCTCATGAAAGCAGCAGAGAATCTATTAAATTTATGAAGATAAGGGCATTGGGTTGCATGTTTCAAAAAACAATGTGAGGCAGGGTTAATATGCCTACACTAACAAAAGAACATCACTGGGCATACAGCATTGCGAACACATCTGTGTTCACACATGCACGTTATGCACATGCCCCTCAGCCTGAACATGGCAATGCTTTAAAAAATGTGTCAAAAGTTATTTCAGAACTCACAGTATGTTGCTATGGTGCATGCTGCTGCAAAGAAAAAGCTAATGGGCTCTCTACTTAATGTGATTAGAGCCATTATTGACATAAGGCCAGGAAGATGCAAAACCATTAGCATTACACTACAGCTCACTTTAGTATCCACTCAGATTTAGTATTTGAGCCACAATTTTAATTTTGTTCTGCTCTATTCAGAGCTGCATTACACAAAATGCATAATTAAAAGCTGCTGCGATTCTCTCTACTTCTCAAATTAAAAACACAGCAAACATTTGTAGTTCTAATCCACTAGAAATTAATAAATCAAATAGTGTCTTTTATCCTAGTTCCTCCGTGCGATTCAGACTGCAGATTGGGAATACTTTTGCCTGCAACAGAGTAGGCTGCAGACAGAGTGGCTGCTCAAAGGAAGGAAAAGTCCCCTAACCGCCTACTGTAGAGGCAAGTGAGGACCTGGAGGGCCTAGAAGCACTGATAGCCTTATAATTCCAAGCGGTAAGCCGGAAGGGTTTTCTGCAAAGAAAAATTTTAATCAATTCACCATAAATCCTTTTGATGCATTTTCCTTCATTAGCTCACTTTGTCAAGCACACACATGCTCCTAATTTAATTTAATCAAATTCACCATGTCTTTCTGTCAACAGTGAAGCAATGCCCATGTCCAAAAGATCTCCTATCAACTCCCTACCAGGGCAGCCTGGAGGAGAAGCCGATGAGCAACAGGAGTTTTACTTTACCCACCATGAAAAACTCAGAGGACTTCCCTCTAAAGATCTGCCATAAAGAGGGGAGACCCCGGGAGACCACTGCTAGTTCTGCTGCTTCTAGAAGCCTTTCTCACCTGAAATAACAGAGCAGTATGATTCATTACAATAAAAATTGCATATTCTCTCTTGTGGTGATAATCCTGGGAAAGTTCTAGAAGGGCCACAAAAAACAGCAGCAGAGCAGAGTAGGCACACATGTGTTCGAGGCAGGCCCCCTCACTGCTCTGAGTCTCTCCACTCCATCCCAGGGATGCTCCCGTTAGCTAGTTCTTCCCATGCATCCTCCTGCTTGCAAACCCCCACCATTGCTCCTTTCCCCCAAGAACGGCAACTCATCCTTCAGATCTGTGCTCAAAACTCACTTTACCAAGGAAACACTGCCACAAGCCCTCTAGAATACTTGCTTTTTAAAGCCCTCTGTGTGTATGTATGTGTGTTTAAAGAATCTATGACAATGTATGTGTATATGTTTATGTCATCAGTTCCATGAGGGCAGGAACCACACCTGTCTTTGTCACCATTTCAATGTTGAGAACCTAGCAGTTTTGCCTGGCACCCAGCAGGAATTCAACTAAATGGCTGAATGCTGAATTAACCTACCACCATCTCCAGAGAGTCTCCCTACACACCAAGTTCTACTCCTTTTCTTAGCTCTTTCGTGTTATAAGGTGACTGTTCCTGAAATCATATTTTAAAGAAGTACAATGATGCAAAGGTCTTAACATGTACAAAAACTTCACATTTTGTGGGGTTTTACATGTATCTGCAGTGGGAAAAGAAACAAGTGAAACCACTGGAAATAATGTAGGATCCAGAATAAAGAAAAAGTAGCAGAAGCCCTCAAGAGGGCCCTTCATACTCCACTAGAACTGAAATACATGAGTTTCCCCCATATTGCTCCAGAGGGAGAGGACGGTGAAAGGCAGAAGCAAGACAGAGAAAGACCACTCCTTGAACAATGATCCAAGTGTCATTTTTTTTTAAGATTTTATTTATTTACTTGACAGAGAGAGAGAGAGAATGAACGAGCACAAACAGAAGGAGCAGCAGGCAGGGAAGAGGAAGAAGCAGACCCCATGCTGAGCAAGGAGCCTAATGTGGGATTCGATCCCAGGACCCCAGGATCATGACCTGAGCTAAAGGCAGACACTGAACTGACTGAGCCACCCAGGCGCCCCTAAAGACAAATATTCCTTGATAAAAATGAGACAAGGAAATAATAAACAATAAACAACAACGACAACAACAAAACAACTCTCCCTCATTTTCTTATCAAACCAAAGATGTCAAAACTTAGAAATAGCAGCCAAGGCCATCATTCACCATGATAGCCATTTGTTTAAAAATATCAACCTTAAACATTTTTCCAGAAAGAGAGGGCCATTCTTCTAGTATTCTCTTGATCTGTTACAGAAGCATCTTATCCTCAATTTTTTAATTGTTTGTGCTTTCCTCTTCAACACAAAGAAATAAAAATTGTGCATTATATGCTTGTAGTTCCAAACATTCTGAGAACACTAAGGCCTTCACTGGAAGATACGTAATATATCCAAGACTATTTCCCATAACCCTAACAAATGAATGGATGGGGAAAAGATAAATATTATTTCATTATATTTTCATTTCAGCTTTACATTATAGTTTTTTTTAATCAAAAAGACTAATGTATCTATTTCTTCTATCAGAATCCTGACTTAAGATGCACTTTCCCTTGAGTGCTTCCAAAAGACAGACATCCCCAGAGCAGACTTGAAAAGAAACTTCCCTTACTTTCTACTGTACAATGGACTCCCAGAACAAAGAGGATCCTCTACTTTTGGGGAGGCACCTGGCCCCCTATTTGAACTTCCTGGCATGTCCTTCTGGAGGTGCTCAGGAAGTATCATTCTCTTTAGAAAAGGGCTTGGGTGGGCTCCTGCATCTTACCATCTCCTGCAAATAGATGACAGGAGAAGTCAGTCAGGAAAAAACCCAGCTGCATCAGGCTCATTATATTACGAGGCAGCTCATTTCATTGTTTCATGGCTCTAACTGCTGCACTTCTTTCTTTCCACTGAGTTGAAATCTGCCTTCCTATAAATTTCAGTCCTCTGAGGACTTAACAGAGTCAGTCGGCTTCCTGGTGCACGTGGGAGCCCCCACAGATGGGGAGGAGAGTCCACTGCCACAGGCTTCTATCCAGACCCAACGTGATCAGAGTCTCCACCTGATCCCCTCCCCCATGGTTTGTCTGCAGATCCTCCGCCACCTTGGTCACTGATGACCACATTTCAGCTGCTCAACACTGCTCCATACAAGGGAAATCCAGAACAAAATGCAAGATTCAAGATGTGGTCTGAGTAGCACAGAGAAGAAGGGGATACTTTACAACTACCGTTACTCTAAAGAAAATGCTTTTTGTCTTAAAAAGACGCGTGGCAAAAGAGATATAGAATGTGGATGTTTTCCACTTAATCCTTATTCTGTACAGTTATAAAATGCTGTCTTTTTCTTGGTGGCACCTACAAACTAATTTCTAATCTTAACTCTTCAATGAACAGTGTTAGTGTAACAGAATATTCCTCTTAAAAACATCTTTTAACACAGATTACAAGATGAAAGGGCTGTTAGATGTAATAAGTATAGATCATCTAAGGTACAGATGCTTATTAGCCTCAGAATATGCTCTCTCTGTCAACCACAGAACTCCTAGCAAACTTCTCTAGGTCACAAAAAAATGTCGTTGTGTAAAAGTGGCGTTAAATGTAAATAACTACTGGTTGGTACCCTGCCTTCTGAGCTCTCCCTCAAAGATCTTCCTTCTAGCTCTGACTAAAGAAAGGAAGCATGACACTGATATTAAGTAGATGACCAAAATGCAAATGAGACTTCAGTTCACAAAAAAACCAAAAAGACTTAAAAAAAAAAAAAAGAAAGAAAGAAAGAAAGGAAAAGAAAAGAAGAAAGAAAAAAGAAAAAAGTTGGTGGTAAGAAAATATATCCCCAAGTGAGACTGAAGTGGGATCCCCAAGTGCTCCTGTAGGAATTTCGTACCACCCTGACTGCCATCTAGCATGCCAGAGAATACAGGGTCTAGGAAAGGTTTCCAAGCTTCAGAGTTTGTTTTCCCTTCAGTGAGTGAGAGGCAATGTTATAAGTCTCCTCCTACCAATATTTCATTATTAAAATTTTCTTTTTAAGATTTTATTTATTTATTTGAGAGGGAGAGTAAGAGAGAAAGAGAAAGCACGAACAGGGCCAGGGAGAGGGAGAAGCAGGCTCCCTACTGAGCAGGAAGCCCGATGTGGGACTTGATCCCAGGACCCCAGGATCATGACCTGAGCCAAGGGCAGGTGCTTAACTGATAGAGCCACCCAGGTGACCCTCATTATTAAAATTTTCAAATATACAGAAAAGCTGAAAGAACTGTACAGTGAGCATCCATGTATCTACCATCTAAATTCCACAACTATCATTTTATTGTTTTTGCTTGTAAGGGTCTTTTTTATGTATCATTGATCAGCATGAGACAACAGGCAGATAATTTATAATTTCAAGGGAAAAAATTCTTGATATCACCAGGTCAGCACTCATTTTTAAAGTACAGATATAAACATTTCAAATGCTTAATTTAGACTAATATAATTTGAGTTCTAAATTCTTTCTTTATGCACTCTGGGAAGAATATCTGCTAGGTTATTTATCTGTTTATTTTAACAGCTCAGCACAAAGATAGTAAAATGTTATCTGTAATAGCTTAACCTTTGGAAGAATACTTACCTTTGACAGTCTCCAAATGTTTCTGAAAATTTGAAAATTACTTGCAAGCCTCATAAGTCGGTTTAAGTTATTATCACAATAACAGCCGCAAAATAATTACAGCCGCTAATTCTCATATAGTGCTGCCTACACGGCAGGTATCAGTCTAAGTGCTTTGCATATTTTAGCTCACTCAATACATGTAATATCTTCATAAAATAGGTACTATTAATATTCTCACCACCATTTTTAGAGATATAAAACATGAAGCACAAAGAATCAAACAGTGCTCAGAAGGGGCAGAGGGGGATTCAAGCTCCAGCAACCTACACAGGCCGACTCTTCTACCCGCCAGTATGCTGCCCTGCCTCTCTAGCCTGAAGGAAACTG
This sequence comes from Enhydra lutris kenyoni, assembly GCF_002288905.1. Classification (NCBI taxonomy): domain Eukaryota; kingdom Metazoa; phylum Chordata; class Mammalia; order Carnivora; family Mustelidae; genus Enhydra; species Enhydra lutris. Next base: position 11,678,331 of record NW_019154131.1, read on the forward strand.
AATATGTTACATCTTTATCATCACTGATGTTACTGCAAACTTATGAACTGACGAGTTAATTTAATTCGGGAAACTGAACCAATGCTCAATTTCAATGAATCTTTTTAAAAACCAATAGATTATTTGTTTCTGGGTAACAAACACATGTACAAGGTACATTATGGTTAAGATATATTTGGGACACAAAATAAATATGTATGCTGAATATGGAATCAATGCCTATACCCACAGTCCAGTATACAAAGATGTGCGATTTTGAACAAATTAACTTCTCTGAATCTGTGACCCCATTGACAAAATGGAGGCAATAATACAGTAGTAATATTAACCTCATGGGGTCATTATGAAAATTATATAAGATAAAGTTCCAAAGTGCCTGTGATCTAATAATATAACACTCAATAAACACAGGAAAAAACTTAGCAATTTGGCACATTGTAGGCACCAAGTATGGTCAATAATAATTATGATAACAATATAAAATCGACACATATCAGCATAAATTACTATCTACTAATACTATGAAGGGATCCATAATTTTGTTTTAACATTGCTAAAAGCGTAACTTTAACCAAACAGTTAACCAAAGCCAAACAGCCTTCCAGAAGATGGCCTCATAAAGGATATTTCTGATTAATTCAAGGTAACCAAATAGCACTAAAGATTTAGCAGTATCATTTAACTTAAAAACAAATCAAATCGGTATCAGCACAGGGTCTTTGTGGCTATTATATTTCCACTACATCAATCCAACTGTGTTGGCAAACATTTAAAAATTAAATATTCAGGGGCACCTGGATGGCTAAGTGGGTTGAGCCTCTGACTTCAGCTCAGGTCATGATCTCAGGGTCCTGAGATCGAGTCCCGCATCGGGCTCTCTGCTTGGCAGGGAGCCTGCTTTCTCCTCTCTCTCTCTCTGCCTGCCTATCTACCTACTTGTGATCTCTCTCTGTCAAATAAATAAATAAAATCTTTAAAAAAAATTAAATATTCAGCTAAAGAAACTCAAGCCCAAAGGGAAAAAAAAATCTCTTAAACTGAACAACATAAGAAAGAATTAAGGTCTCGATTTTAAATAGTTTAAGTTTCCCTGAGGAAGGGGACTGT
>NW_019154131.1:11679537-11800633 GCF_002288905.1 Enhydra lutris kenyoni
GAGAGAGAGAGAGGAGAAAGCAGGCTCCCTGCCAAGCAGAGAGCCTGCTTTCTCCTCTCTCTCTCTCTGCCTGCCTATCTACCTACTTGTGATCTCTCTCTGTCAAATAAATAAATAAAATCTTTAAAAAAAATTAAATATTCAGCTAAAGAAACTCAAGCCCAAAGGGAAAAAAAAATCTCTTAAACTGAACAACATAAGAAAGAATTAAGGTCTCGATTTTAAATAGTTTAAGTTTCCCTGAGGAAGGGGACTGTAAAAACTGACACTGAGACTCTCAATTTTTGGAAGAAGGATGATGAGACATGAAATCTTCCTCATTTCCCAACTCTACGACCTGCAGATAATTTATGAAACCTCTTACCTCTTTTCTGATCCTAATGTTAGGAGGTAAAACCAGATCCCAAGAATCAAGAAAAGATGCCCTCCCCTCTCTGTTTCCAATTTAAATGAACACATTCAGAGGAGTCAATCACTACAGCATTAAAAACCCAGGGCACCTGGGGCTAGACTGAGTCTCAAAGAACACAGATGGATTCACTGGGCCCCACCATGGCTTTAAGTGAAAAGTCACATAAAGGTCCAGTGGCTTCCCTTGGCTGGCCCATCAGTTCACTCAGGTGTTACTAAAACCCTGACAATCCAACTGACTGGACCATTTAGTCCTTGCAGGTACAAATGGCAATTTGCTGTACATTTTCGATTACACATATATTTTTTCCTCCACCATGCCTAACCGTATGTAAAACAAAAAAGTGCCATTTTGTACACACAAAGGCACTTTGTAAGGCTCAGTGGCTCTCAACACCATGCACTTTCAAAGGACTGATGATGGTGTGATGGGAATGGGACAAGAAATGGACATCTATGTTTTCCCCTGTTAAGAGCATAATGCAACTTTATTGCTAAAAAGAAAGAAAAAAAAAAGAGGATGCTCTCAACCACCTTGAGCCACTGAAAAAAAACACTTGCTGCTAGAAGCCAAGAGAGACTTTTGTCTGCATATAAGGAACTGAACATATTTCACTTCCTTAGGCGATATTATTCCCTTCCCTACATTTCCACTATTTCGCAGCTCTCAAATTACATGCATCTCTGTGGTTTCCTCAGATATGAGACTCTGGTACTATAACACTATGTGCTTTTGGCTGTAAGCAGGCAATCCAGTTCTTACACAGATGCTTAACAAGACTATATCTGGCTTCCTAAAATTTCAGTAGAACATATTTAACAATAATTAGTGACACTTACATGGTATATACAGGATATACCATGAATATGGAGCCATAAATCCCCAGAGATGAACTTCATATCCAAAGTAGGTATGTATAGCGAAGTCCATTGCTGTTGTAGGGTCAAGAAATTTAAAAAGTGTTTGCTTTAACCCAAATTCCAGCAAATACATATGCATATATGTATGCATATTTTGAGGTATAGTTATTTCTACAAGAACAAAAAAGAACAGTGAGATAAAAGGCAAGCTGCCCTTGTATAAAATTTCTTAAGGAATGGTCCCTGAGCAAAATGACCTGAAAACCAACCAGGACACCCCACAGACGTTCAGACATTCTAAGTACTCATCTTTAAGCACAGCCCTATCCAAAAGCTTATCTCTGACCCACCCACATGAACTACTATGTCAACTTCCCTGTACACAGTAGGTGCTTAATACACAGTGGGTGCTGTTCACAGGGAATGATAAAGATAACAGGAAAAGAAAAATACACCTGAAACTCCAAGTCCCCTTCTGACTATGCCGGCATCCCTCCTGGTTCTCGCAGGAGAAAAGGATTACGACTGACTTAAAATGACACCAAGTTGTCTTCTGTCTTTGCGTCAAGGACCCCTTACACTCAGCTACCCCCTGTGGTAACTCTTCCTCTTGTTAAATTTTGAACAATATATGCCATTTTACACCTCAGAGCTCAGAAAAGGCAGCCCAGTAGCTGGTGTATGGATGTGACAGAATGTTTTTATTCCACCCCTGAAAAAAAGCTCCCTGTTTTTGACACACTGGAAAATGTAGAGCCAGAGAGTGCTTGAGGCGAAGATGCCACCCCAGCCTTACATCTGTCTGCTTTCATTTGTCTACAACTGTGCTTATAGATAAAACAAGCTTTCCAGATGTCATCACAAGCAGGGCTCATATGCTGATTTCACTGAGACACCATTGTTGGCTGCCAGCATAAGAGAATTGTAAAACTAAAATATTTAAACTCTGCGCTACTCAACACAACTTTGAATGTCACACAGGATCTTATTTCAGGATTAATTAATGTACACCCCAATAAAATAATCATGTGTTAAAAACAGAGCTGTCTGGTGTGCAAATGGATCTGATTTTCCTCTCTCCAACTGTTCCAGTGGCATATAACTGCATCATGAAGAAATTTCCAAAATAGAGCAATTATTTCTACAGGTGTACACCCTATCCAGCCCTTACCTTTCAGGTGCTATGTCCTAAGGATCTGTATGTTCTCATTTTTTATAAAAGACGTGATGAACCTAAGATGAACAAAAGCAACATGCCAGGCACAGACCATAAAGACATTCCATTGTGAGGGGGAAGGCCCATGACAAGGAACGGGCAAGGATACATGTACCCATATGCAAAGCTTGGCTTTAGGCAACCTGGTATCAGGGAGCTTGAATGTTCGTTTGCGAACACAATATCCCTGTGGTTATAATTACAGCCAGGGTATAAAAGAAGACTCTAGCGGTTTCAGAACATCCCTTAACAAAGAAGAACTCATGGCTCCTAAGCTTCCTGGAGAATGCTTTAAACACACACACACACGTATGCACACACACATGTGTGCACACATACACACGTGTGCGCACACACATACACACGTGTGTACACACAGTCTGTTCTGATTTCCTTTTTCTCTGAATCTATGTAACAATTTCGTGGTCACTGAGAGAATGCAGGGAGCTCAGCTTTGGTCTAAATGACCATTCTTAATAACATCTAAAGCAAGTGCTCTGAGCTGCATTAGAAAAGGAAGCTGACTCACAGTTGGATACACAAGACCTACACGTATCTCCCTCTAACTCAGGATTCCCTCCTGCGCCATCCAGTACGTCTTTTCTAGCCCACTTTGCATGTTTGAAAACTTGGGTCAATAATGTTCACTAAGCATCTGTTACTCAAAAACCTGGTTTATGGGTCATTCTGGATTTAGAGGCTAAATTAATCTCAAAGCCACAAGCCTTCTGCAGTCTCTGCTTAATTTGATAAGAAACCAGCTTCACATTAACCCAGTCGATGGCATCATATCGGGTCTGTCAGGGCTGGTCCTTACACTTCAATGGGCTCATCTCAGGTTGCTGGAGCTTACACCGAAACAAACAAGCAAACAAACAAAAAGCCACGTTTTCATGCAATCCCTAACTTTACCGCACCCCCTACTCCTACAAAACAGAAGAACAAAACTTGTATTTGTGACGGCTTTCCAGGGAGACCACTCGTTGAGGGGAGAAAGAAGTCCATGACTTTGTTCTCCCATCATCCCGAATGTTCCCATCTTCTCTGGAGCTCATCTAGTTCAAACCTTCTGAAAGTAAATCACCCCAAAGCACTCAAGATTTCCCTAAAGACCCCTGCAGGCTTCCTGCTCTGTGTGTTCCCACTCCTGTGCTGGGAGGCTGATGTGTTTTAGGGATGTTTGTTTAAATGCAAAGAACTTCACCAAGTCAAAACAACCTGTCACGGTGCTCCATCTCCTTTGGATGGTCCTGGCCTCTCCCACTCCTATTTCAACCTGACAGGAAGAGACTCGTGCAATAAGGAAGACCTGGGTGTTAAATTTCAGTCTTTCTTAAGTGTTGGGACAGGAATTATACTTCTTGAGGTCAGAATAATAATATAATCCCTGGATTTGCAGGACTCTGTGTTCCTCCTTCATTTGCGGCTGGGGTAAATTTCTAGTTTGGGGAAGGAATAATCCCCACTGAAGCCCATTCTGCACTTTATCTTAATTCTCCCAGACTAAAATCAATATATAGCCATGTTATTACCCTCCTGGTAGTACAGTTGGACAGGGTCACGTGAAAGAGTCCCTTCATAAAGTTATTTTGAGCCATGCTTTACCTAATCAAACCCTAATTACCATCTTTTTGGCAAAAGTACATTCCCACAAACATTTAATGATACATCACACTCTCAACTATTTGAGATAAAATTTATTTTCTGTTCCTTAAAGCTCGCCTTTAGGTTTCTAGGGGGAGTGCAAATTATTAAAAACAGCAGCAATGTGAGAGATTCACATGTCATCTTTCATCTCATCTTTGCTTTTTTAATCCACTGGGGAATCCAGAAGTGACAACTTCCAGACTGTCCTTTTACAGATGAGAAGAGAGATAGGTGAGCCAGTTACATGTTTGCCTAAGGGCAAGGAGGTGAGCCCAGAGATGAGCTGGAGGGGCACCGGTTTACTTGCAAGATCAGCGAGAAGCAGTGTTGAGGTCAATCGTCCTCTCCTGGCTACAGACCAGAGGACATAATAACAGCAATAAGTCTGTTAGCCAGGACAGAGTCTGTTCTCTGCACTGAAACCTAACAGGTTACTTTCAGGTCCGTATTTGAATACAATTGCATTAAAAAATAACCCAATTTAACAATTCAGAAGTTCTGATATATGTTTTATAAAAATGTATGAGAGACCTAAAAGCCATGGAGAGCCATAACTTTGAGCTGCCTCATTTGTTTCTCCTTTATTACAGACCTGCACGGTGGGCACAAGCTCTTCACTGAAAAGAGAACATTAAATCTTTATTCTAAACTGTTTTAGCAGAACGATATTAATAGTTGAATATTATTTTGTCTGACTGATAAAATACCATTCAAATAAGACCAAAGAGAGCACTGAACCCCAGCCAACTCCTATGAGGAAAAAGGGACGAGCTATCTTCAGAAATAATAATTTCTTGTCACTCTTAAGACTCCGGGAACATTTCTACTGCTGTTTGAGTGCAGAAACCAAATATCTGGAGTGAAGGTGGCTTTCAAAAATACACATTTCTCTGGGTCCTCCTTAGTGGGGAAAACAGCTCTCTGGAATATTCTTTCTCATCCTTGTACATCTGTTTGGTCTTTCTGAATGCAGGATCAGTGAGGAGCCAATGTGGACACAAGAGCAAACCACGAGGAAACCACTTTGTTTCCATGGATATTTTACCATAGATGGAGAAACAGGGCAAGATTCACATTTAAAAGAGAGAATTCAATACTGGAAAATATTCAGACATCAGTGTGATTCAGTTCAGCAAAAACCCCAATACTACTATTTATGGCTCTATCTTTGGTGCTCTTTGTCCCTGTACTACCAAACTACATATCCTACTTGGTATAAAAAGGTACCATTTTCTCTTTACTTGTAATTCTGTGTGTGTCATTACAAGTAAGTTCAGGAAGGTTAGCCCCAAACCATACAGATGGCTTTTTCTTTGAAAGGTTTCTAATTTTCTACCAAATACACAGGGTTTCTTTTTCTTTCCCAAACCTGTATCTTGATGTTCCAAAAACATAAAAAATAAAACAACCTCTAAGTTAGGAAGCCTCTTCTCTGCTCAAGACACCTCTCTTAATTTTTTTAAAAAAGATTTTAATTATTTATTTATTTGAAAGAGAAAGAGAGGGAGGGAGGGAAAGCAAGCACAAGCAGGAGGAAAGGGCAGAGGGAGAGGAAGAAGCAGGTTTCCTGCTGAACAGGGACCCTGATACGAGGCTTGATCTCAGGATCCCAAGATCATGACCTGACCCGAAGGCAGACACTTAATTGACTGAGTCTCCCAGGTGCCCCAAGACCTCTTTTTAAATAATTAAATAACAACAGGATAAAGAAGCAAAAAGCATTTTTATAGAACTAACATGCTTACACTTAACTGAAAAATTATACTGAACCTCTTTTGGACTCATATAACTAAATCAGGCAACTTTGTAGAGATACTCACAGGAACTTCTACGTGTCAAATACTGAGTCAAATGTTTTAGTAGGAAACAAAAATTTTTCTTACTGGCCAATGAATGGGTTCTATGTAGAGATATTTTCATTTACTAAAGTATCTGATTCAGGGCTTAGCCTGCAAATACTTACGATTTAGTGTGCTGTCTCAGATACTGTATTGACTATAAGTTCCCATTTTTAAAAAGAATGCTGGAGTGGAAGCATTTATGAAATATCTGAATCCTCATCCCTATTATTCAGTTAACCCCCCTACCCACCAGCCAACCAAGGAACAAAGATTAAAGTCAAACTAATTTAAAACCAAAAACATTTTTAAAAGATAATGGCTTGAACAGGAATCAAAAGCTTTCATTTTTAGCGAAAAAAAGAAAATACTGATTGGTTTATCTAGTCAAAATTATAAGCAAATCTTTTAGGAGTCACAAAATTATCCAAACCATGTTTTAGTCTGAACTAGTTACCCTATTTTTCAAAATGGTTAGCATGCCCATTCAGTATAAACCTTTACAATACAATTTTAGGGGCGCCTGGGTGGCCTAGCCAGTGAAGTGTCTGTTTTCCGCTCAGGTCATGATCCTAGGGTCCTGGGATCGAGTCCCACATCGAGCTCCTTGCTCAGTGGGAAGCCTGCTTCTCTCTCTCCCTCTACCTGCTGCTCTCCCTGCTTCTGCTCTCTCTCTCTGACAAATAAATTAAAAAACAAACAAACAATGGAATTCTAAAATAACATGAGTTTTCCAAGCCAGCATCAAATAGAAATACGTGACTCATCTGAGGTAATTTAAAGTTTTTAAGTGACAATAAAAATGTAAAAAAGATGGAACATAAGTTTCAATTTTAATAATATATTATACTTAAACAACATGTCCAGAATATTGTCTGTTCAACATATAAAAATTCTTAATATTTTATAATTCATTTTTGTACTGTATCTTTAAAATCTGTTAAGTATTTTACCTTTACCACATACCTCAGTTCAGTATGGATAGTGAAAAATGTGGGTATGCAACTAAAGGAATCTTTTTAAAATTTTATTTAGTTTTAATAGACATGTGGTTACTGGCTACTGTATTAGACAGCATAGGTCTATAGCTTAATAATCCCAACTCACCTTGCATTGAGATACTAGGTTTTAACCTACAGCAAAATCCTAGGACTAGAGAAATCTTTTAAAAGACAAAGTATAAAAAGCATCAATCACTGCTGGTCTGAGGGTAGGAGGGCTGAGGTGAAATGCTGTATATGCAAATATGATCCATGGTTTACATAAATGTGTTTCTGACATTTTTCATTTTCCGTGCACATGTGTGGTGATGTGTGATTTAGCATCCTAAGGAGAAAAACACATCACCCATCTTCAAAGGCTCTTGGCTGGTATTTTATGTTACCCGCCTTTCTTCTCCCCAAAGGCTGACTCCATGGCAGGTTTGAAGTGCTTTCAAAAGGAAACATTCTTGAGTGATTTGAGTGTTACAGAAGTGGGGGGGGGGTGTGCTCAAAAGTTTCTAACCCTCTAAAAACTCAGATCCCTCCATATGTTCAGGTGACTCCAAGGAATGTTAACAGAACTTGAAGAGACAGAACCTTGTGCTTGACACACCTGGTGGTGGAGTAAGAGCCAGGAGGGTCTGTCACTGAGGAACTTCGTGAACTGGATCAAGTCATTATGGCTCTTAATGCCTCCTTGAGTAACAATACTGTTTCTCTCCTCCTGAAGAAGATGTTTTGTAGGAAAATAAGTAAACATATCTTCTTATTCTAATGATCCCTGTATTTAAATGTTTAAAAGCTAATTCCAGTATCACCCCCTCTAAGCCAGAGACCCTCCTCCCCATTCTTAGAGTGAAATCTCATCTTCCTCTAAATGCCCATCTAAATATAATTCACACCTTTATTAGAAAAATTTTAGCATCTCTGTAATTAATACTACATGTTTGTGTGTTGTCTGTAAGGACATTATTGTTGTTGGTGGTGGTACACTGTGGGCATCCACAGGGCAGGGCCCATGGTCTAGTCATTCCTATTCTCTCAAATCAGGGGGTTGGTATAGGTGTGCTCGCTAGAAAGTGTTCTGGGCTCTGGGAAGAAGGGAGGATACAAAGCAATTTAAGGGTCCCCACTCTAAAGGGGATTATTCTTTAGTTGAGGAGTTAAGGACAACTAGATTCCCATCAATAAAATGCAATACGCCCAGTTTAGTGTCCCAATTGGCAGTTTCCAACCCTCTAGCCTGCCGGTGCTCACAGTCTGTCGGATTCCTTGTAAGAAAGAGCTGACAGGGATCTTCTAGAACATGAATAAGCTGAATAAAAGAGCTGAGATCCTATAGGCCAGATGGCTCCAAAGGAGCAGAGGCACAGAGACAGAGTACGAATTTGGAGGACAAAGGAATGGGCAGTCATGTGGTTGCAGCAGGTTCCCACCAGGCATAAAAGAGCAGAAGCTGACATTTTAAATGAGAATGGGACCACATTACGAATGGAGAAGATAGTTAAGACAAATATTTTTTTATTTTATGTTGCAGTTAGTGAAAAGCCACTGAGAATTTTGAGTAACAAGTAAAACAATGAAAGTGGAACTTATGGAAGAAGGATCTGGCCACAGCTTCAAGGATGCACATGGCTAAGTGGTAAAGCAAGTTCATTTCAGTAACATACTCAGCAGGTAATGGGGGTCTTAGCAAGGGGATGGGCCAGTCCAATAGAGAGAAGATGCATTTTCCAGAAACTATAAGATCTGGTAACTAACCGGACAGAAGAGGAACAAAGATAAGAATCCAATATTTTTTTCTACTTACGTGGAACACCTTGCAAGAAGGGAAAAGACAGTAATTTTAAGGGAGGATGGGAAGTCAGAAGGTTTAAGAAAGACAACAATGAACTTCACTTGTGTCATATTAAAATAACAGAGAGGTAGTAAAGATATGTGTTGCAGCATGTGTTGTGCGTGTGCATGTATGTGTAAGTATGCACACAGGTGCATGTGCAAGTGTGAAGGATATGCTACTGTTGTCTTAGAAGTATTTTTACTGCAGTTGAAATCTCACCTCTTTTTAAGTTACAGAGGAACAGGAACAAAGAAAAATTATGATGACATGTGCTACCAAATTTATCAAAATCATCATTGCCTCTATAAGCATGCTGATATCCACAGTATGCTCAGTAAACAAAACTACACTCTCGTGTATCACCCACCCTGTTTCTATGGAGTCAAGAGGTCAGGTGTTTGTTCTTAGGCCTGATTATAAGTTTCACCTATATAGTTTCATCATTTAATGAAATATTTTTTTAAAAATCAATGAAATATGATTGTTAATGAAAACTCATTCTACAGAAACTAAGCTGAATGCCTTGGGAAGCCTTGACAAGGATGGGTCACTTGAAAAACCCTCCTCTCAGTGGGTAACTGCAGAGGAGTGAAGGCTCCTGCACCCAAGGCTACTCATTCGTATCCATGTTCTAGGTTCATTTTAAAGCAATGAAAGGAGAAAATCTTAGTGATGCCTTGCAAGTATCATTTATATAAAAATTCAGCTTAGAATTTCAATAAGCACAGCCCATCCCTCCCTCAAAGGTTTAGAGAATGAACGCACAAAGTTTAAGATGCTTAAAACGTGTGGTTTATTTGTTTTGGTAGAGTTTTACCACTTCAGCTGATTAACTAGCTAACTATTGGTTCTGGCTACAAAAGATAAGAGGGATTTGCTACTACATATGGTTTCCTCAAAGCAACAAAAGCACAGGCTGAGAATTACTTTAGTATGTATTTACCTGGCAGGTTATAAAGGTGTTCCTGCTGTGATGTTATGGTCCATTGAGAAATCACACGATATACTTCTGATCTTTTAGGAATACATGTCCTGGATCCCAACACTAGCAAAAGCTACAGCCTTTGGGGATGGCAACGTCCTGCCCAATCTTTCCCCTCCTATAGCTATACATAAGGTTGACTCAGTAATGATGGGTAATAAATATCATTGTAAATCAGTCAAACCAAACTACTGCTAAAACTTTTATTGCTATCTAACATGGTGTGTCTTAATACAACTTAACACACATGTAAGTTTTTTTATAGGTATTACTGAGAAAACATTATCATTAGTATAAATCAACATTCACAACATTAGCTTTCATGAAAATATTTTCTGTAGAGTATTAAGCAGACTTAGAATTCCCCAGCTCTTATGCTTTTTCATCTTTATTCAAACGTTTCATACAGGAAATTATAATTGAGTGATTAAGTTGCTTAGTTTTTATGTAAGTACTGTTTTGAACAAAGTATTCACACAGAGAAAGCACCTATTACCAACAACAGTGAGAGAGGTACGCAAAGCCACTGATTAGTGTTTCTCAGAACACACACACAAACAGAGGACCTTGAAATACCCATTTGCCAGCCAGTATACCATGACAGATTTTTAGTGCCAGCAAGAGGTTTCCTGTGCCCTGTCTGATGACATCTGGATTGGGTCAACAATCTGAAGCTCAAAGTTATAAATTCGGAAGAGTTCTTCAAAGTTCAATGCAAAATACAAAGTTCAAACAAAAACATTTAAAATTTAAGGCACTGGAAGAAGTAAAGGGGAGTTAATGATTGGTTCATTCAGAACTTTACTGAGCACCTATAATAAATACAGCAACGTTCTAGGTAGACTAGAAAGATGAATGAAATGTTCAGATAATCCCCCAGAGATCTATTGTAGCCTCCTTCAATCCTTTCTTCAGTTAATAAACATTTAAGACATGTCTACAGTGTGCTAGGGACTGAGACTATACAGCCAAATAAAACCTTCAAGGAGGTTATGTGATTTAATGGAAAAGTTAGGCAAAAGTGTAGACAGCAGGCAATGTCGTTGGTATGTGCTGGGAGAGGGTACTCTGTCTGCCAGAGGAAGCCCAGGAAAGCTTTCTAGCAGAGGTGCCTTCTGAGCTAAGTCAGAAGAGATGAGCAGGTGAGGACAAGCCAAGGAAGTAGAGGTAGCAGCAAGGAAAAAGGGACTGAAGACCTGGGAAAGTATGATGTGTTTAGAGAAAAAGCTGGCTGATTGGAAAGATGTGAATAAGTAGGAGATGAAGTCTGTGAGACATGATGATGGAGAGAGTCAAATTCACTCAGTCCTCTGTTCATCTAACAATTACCGACCACATGCAACAAGCTTGATTCTGTTCTAGGCACTGGGGACCATAGTGAACAAAACATAAAAAATCTTTACCCTCAAGGAGCTTACATCCTCGTGGAAGAGAAAAATAATAGGCCAGCTAAATAATATATGAACTACATTAGACAGTAATTCTTAAGGAGAAAAAAACAGTAGGAAGGAGGATCTCAAATATTTGGAGTGAGGGAAGGCTGAAATTTCAGATACCATAGGCAAGGAGAGACTTGTTGAGGGGACCCCAGACATGAAATCTATTATCTGGGGGAAAGTATTTTAGGAAGAAGGAACCAATGTGGCTAAAGTCAAATGAGTAAGGGAGAAGGAAATAGGAGATGTGGTCAAAGAGGAAAGCAGGGGAGGCAGGTCATCAGGCCTGGTAAGTCCTATAGAGCTTGGTTTTTGATACAGAGGGATCATTCTGACTTTTTTTTTTTTTTTAAAGTTTATTTATTTATTTAGTAATCTCTACATCCAAACTCATAACCTGGAGATCAAGAATCCCATACTCTTCCAACTGAGCTGGCCAGGCACCCCTCTCTGAGTTTTCATGAAGATCTGGCACGCCACGTTGAGGAGTCGGGACTTGTCTTCAACCAGGAGAAAGTCACAGAAGCATCATTAGCAAGTGTGACCTTTCATGAATTGGAGGAGAAAACAGATCAGCGGCTAGAAGACCAGTTAAAGGCTGCTGCACAGATTCCCAAGGGGGAAAAATGATTAGGGCCTGAATAAGGTGGTGACAGAACATCAACTCTTATATGAACTATTAACAGATACTAAAAAAGGATGATTGTAGTTTAAACCTATTTTGCTTTCCTGGTCTAATGTGACAGACAGCAGCAAGAAGAAAGAAATCAGCAGCAAATATTTCCAAATATTGTTTAAATTCAAGATAAAGTGAAATTACTTTTCTGTTCCATAGAGTGGGCCAGTTCCTACCCTTGAAGTCACACCATCAGCTCTGAGGGCTTGAGGCGCAAACCACTGTAGACTTAGACCACGTACTCAAAAAAAGCATCACATAGTGACAGGGATGTCAATCTGACAGAATATGGTTCCCAGGGGACCTGTTAACAGTGGGTGTGACATGCCTAAAGATTTGGATCTAGTAAATCTGGGAAACTGAGGGTTCAATGTGTGTATTACATGAACGTGCCCGGCCAAAGTGGCAGGTGGAGCTGAAGTTAGCTCAATCCTAGTTCACTGGGACCAAATCACGTACTCTGATTTTGGATGCCTCTGTCCAGAAAGGGCTCTTTTTCCAATTTCCACAAAGGCTCAACATAGGCTAGAAAAATCTACATTTAATCACAGCCCCCAGAAGACTGATGGGAGTCAGATTAGTCATGGTAGAAAGGGTCAGAGATTCTGAGAAGATCACACTTCTCTGGACTGTACAAGTCCCTACTACAGAAGATCCCATTCCTTTTCTTTTCCTTTGAAACAATGATGCCACAACCCATAATCTGTCCCTTTTTTGCTAAGTAAAGTATTCAGAGACTACACTCTCCCCTTAACTGATTCTGTTTAGGACACATGCACAAAGAATATAGGTTTATTTCCTTAGAACTAGCATTGGACTATTAAAAATAGCATCATTATTGTGTTTACAACAAACATTCAAAAGGGCCCTAAATTGTACTTAAGCACAATTACCTTAATGTCAGTTGAAATTTTACGATACAACTGTGTGGCACTTTATTTTTAAGGCAGTTTAACTTGCTTCATTCCTAAGAACAGACACTTAAATTTTAAATCTAAGGTTCTCAATACAATGATTAAGCTATGCTCAGCAGTTTCTTTAAATATTTAAGAGAATTTTCATCCCCTAAATATTTATGGCAACCATAGAGCCAGGTGCATTTTTTTCCTTCTGCTTGTCAGAAACAAGAGATCCATACCCTTTCCGAAGCTGGGGATGGGGTTGCCTCAACCATCAAAAAATCCTAACAAGCCCTTTAGAATCCCGGAAGCTGCTGAGAAAACTTTAGGCAGACGTGCGCCCTCCAACGGGTGCTGTCATTCCCAGAGAGCAGGCAAGGTGCCGCCTTGAATGGGGGCTTGCAGGACTCAGGGCTGGAGAGGGTTTTCTTTCAGAGCAACTTCTACCTCATGGACTTCATCTCCATTGTCCTATCAGCAGCGTTTCAGCAGCACCGTCATCGTCATAAGGCGCACGGTGCCCTTTTTCTGAAGACAGTCCTGGAATCGCTCAGATTAGGTATGACCCAGATGGTCCCCATCGTCCCGCACTGCCTGGTGGGAAGGTGAGGTGCTCAGGGAGTCGGCTCGGCTCTGTGGGTTGTTAGCGTGTCATTCTGTGGATGACGCAGGCTCTCAGCAGCCTCCGCAGGAACTGCGGTGTCAGAAAGGGGATTCTTAGTCATCTCCACGTGTGAGAGAGAAACTCCCTAAGGGCCCCAGTTTATGACCTAAGTCTAACTTCTAGACATTGGAAAGCATGGTATTCCACATCACATGCCTCCCCCTCCCCAGAAAAGCTCTATGAAGTAGATGGGGCAGTTACTATTCTTTCCATTTGAGAGGATGGAAGTACCAAATTGAGAATTTTAATGATGTTAACTAGTCACTTTTATTGGCAATAGCAGAGACACTTGGACACCTATTTCGTATTTTCTAATTCATTAATTCATTTTCAAATTTAGATATATTGATGGCTTATTATGTGCCACACAACTGTCCTGGAAGCTAAGTATAGCAGGTAATAAAGCAGAAATCGCCTCTGCTCTCCAAGAGCTTAGAATGTGGTGGGGGAGATAGGTATTAAACAAACAGGTAAATGAATACAGGATTACAGAGTTTAAAAAATGCCATGAAAGAACTGTGTTAAGAGCCATGAGGAGAGAAAAATAGGGGAAAAGTCACTTAGGCTGGGTGGCATCTAAGCTGAGCAATGAGCACAAATCAACCCGGGGAAGAGTCTGGGCTATAAGGACCTAACGTGACACAGGACGAGGTGTGAGTCCCTGAAAGGAGTGCGGGGTTCAGCCAGGCACATCCATGAAAAGGTAAAGAGCTTTTAAGGATTTTTCTGTTTTCTTCCATCTCCTATCTTGAACTATGATGCCTGGCATTGGGAAAGAATGCTTTTAGTGACAGAACTCAATTCTAGTTCCCGCTCTACCATGGAATCCCGACTTTGGTGTCCTCTCCCCAATACTCCTCAGAGGAAGTGAGCTCCTCCGTCAGAAGGCGTCAAACCATCTGCCCTAGGATACTAGACCGCAAGGGGGTAAATAATGTGAACACAAGACACAGAACCTACAAATGCTGGATACTTTTGAGATATTATTAGTTAATAAAATCATTCTACATGCCGCAAGAGGAACACAGGCATGTTCAGTTCTTTAAAAAAAACAAACCAACAAACAAACCACAATGTAAGCAAATTCAAATTTTAAAATTGGTACACCAATAATTATAGTTAAAGTTTACTGCACTCTGGAGTATTTGTTGGGCATTATGCCAAGCTGTTTACATGCTATCTCATTTAATTCTTACATAAATCTTCCCAGGTGTTTTTTGTTTTTTAAAGATTTATTTATCTGAGAGAGAAAGAGAATGAGCATGTGCACACCACACACAAGAGAGAAAGGGGGGAAAGGCAGAGGAGGAAAGAGAATCCCAAACAGACTCCCTACTGTGGCTCAATCTCATGACCTAAGCTAAAATCAAGTGGGAACCTCAACTGACTGGGCCACTCAGGTGCCCCTGCAAGATGATAGTATTATTATCCTCCTTATATTGATGAAAAAGCTAAGCTTCAGACAGTTATATTACTGAGGTCATGTGGATGTTAGTGCTCAATTCTGGTGGTCTGATTCCAGAGCCCACGTTAAGGGATTATTTTTACTAATTTATTATTAATAAATTAGTAGTTATATTACCATACAATGACCTAGCATTTTAACCACATCACACTAAATCCCAGCAATTGTTCCTCTGACGTATGTCAAATGCATCCCTCTTTCTGTTTGCTCTACCATCAAATGTAGCTCTTCCATGAAACCTTAAAGAGCCTTCCAATTGGTTGTTCAGCCCACAAGATCTTTAATCTCTAATCCATCCTCTATCATATCGTATTATACCAATACCAACTGCTATTCTGTCCTCAGAACTCAGTGTTCTGAATGACATTCCTCTACGTTAAAATCTCGGTATGACCAGACTACCTAAAACACGAAGACCACGTTTTGTAGCTGGGTATGGACACACTCACGGTGCTTGAGCCCTGAAGCTGGCCCCTAGCTCTTCTATTCCTTCTCTCCACAAGCCCTCCAGACCAGCTCCTCACTGGAGTGCATCTCTGACTACATTCATGCTGACTTTATACCTGCCTTTCCACCATATTCCTTCTTTCCCTGCCCCTCCCCAAGAATACTCTTTGCCATTCAGAATCCCACTCATCCACCAAAACTCAGCTCAACTCTCATGTGCCTCATTAAGCTTCCTCCCATCCTCAGTAATCTTGTTTGTCCCCAAATCCAGGGCATTTAATGAGCATCCGACACATCTGACTTTTTGCCACCTCTTGCATTCCTGTTTAACAAGCTACCCTTTTAACTTTCTAAATGTATATAACTCGTCTCTATAGTAAAATGAAAGCTCACAGATGACAAGAATAGCATTATTTTTCTGTGATTTTCCAGGGTTCACACCCAAAGGAGACAATTCCAATAGTATCTAGAATGAAAAAAAGTCTTACACTCAAAATATGTATTTTATGTGTGACTAAGCAATTAGAGTCTGTCACAAATGCAGGTCGGCATTACGTCAAACCGTCTTTTGCGCAGGCTTGCAAAGTGTGGCCAAAGGATTTAGTTTTGTTCAGTCAGTGGGTAAGGCGGGGGCACAGGTGAGAGAAAAATAGTTCTCTCCATTTAATCATTTTAAATATGGTCCTGAAAAGAGCATATCTAGACATCCATCACTTTTGTTTAAGATTACACTAATACTTAATATCTGTTCGGTGCTTTCTACCTAACAAAATACTTTCACAGGAATGAGATAGGTAGTTCATGGGTTGTCCAGTATCTTACATCAGTTAACTGACCATCAGAATATGAATCCGTTTCTACAAGGTCATATCTCTTCCATCATCCCAGTATAAATCACCAAGGTGGTAGAAGGTAGTGGTTAACAGCACAGACTCCACAGCTAAACCCATCTAGATTCAAATCTCAGCTCTGTCACTTACTAGCTGTGTGACCTTGGGCAAGTTACTCAACATGATCTCAGTTTCCTCATCTGTGGAATAAAGGTAGCAATCATATTTCATACACAGAGTTGTTCTGGAGGTAAAATGAGCAAATATATACTTAGAATGGCATAAGTTCTCTATAATTTTTGCTTTATCATTCTACATAAGCTTTTCGCTGTGTTGTTGGGGGGCGGGGAGGGAGAAATCTAATTAGTTTTCTAAGCATTCAGCTTAAGGAAGTCTTTATTATTCACATAATTCCTTTCACCAAAAATCCTGTGGAACAAGGGAAATAACTTACTTCATGAGTCAGTGATGAAAACCATTCCTCAACACATCTTTTGACTGATATGATATCATGCTTTTTTATGTAATGCTCTTAAAGTTTCCAACTGTCAACACTTTTCACACATTTTGCCCTCACAACCATTCAATGAAACGGATGGATAGATGGTTGGATATACAGATGGTGAGTAAAAGGTGAATAAAATCTTAGATTCAGAGAACTTAAATGGCTTCATTAAGGTGAAGTAAAAATTTGCTCTCATAGTGCCCAATCTCTGCTTCTAAAACTAAATCCCAAAGTCCATACAAACTTTTCTCTGGAGTTCCCTTGTCCTGGAGTGCACAAAAAATCTACATGAATAGGGGCCCTATAAATTCCCTCTCCACAACTGGTTTGATGGAAACCTTGACCCCACCCCATTAGGAGTGGGGTAAAGGCTGAGTACTTATGACCCTTTCTCTGTGCTGAATATAACCAACTCTCAAATGAAGGTCGAGAGACTCAGGTCTGTGTTGCTCTGACCTCTGCAGGGTGGTCAGAACTTTCGTGGACTATTGCAGATACCCACAGAAAACTATAGCTGACTTGTACAGCTGAATTGTTTAAGAACAGAGAAAAACTGAGTAAATTTGAGGACTATCAAGACACTTTGGCACTTTCTTGAATATTTAAAATGCATTTCTTATTTGCAAGGGCATTGTTTGACTTCACATTTCCTAAAATGTACTTCATAACTTTACATTTCCTAAAATGTACTTTATAAATTGCTAATCCCAGGAAAAAGGTCTTCCTGGCAAATAAGTTCAGGAAATGTAACCCATTATATGGTTCTTTTGTGGGGTGGAGGGAGGGAGAGAAGGAGATACACAATGCTTATTTTTATGCTAAAAGGTTCTGAAAATCTTTTACCAAAAATTTGGGTCAACATTTTTTGACTCAGGCTTTCTCAAACTCCTCTAACCTTCTACCAACACTTAACATCCCATAGGAAAAATGCTTTGTGGAACACCCTTGGGAATACTGGTTTAGACAAAATTTCCCACTTTTTTCTGCTCTTATTCTCCACTGGACTGAAGAATTCACTTGAAGAATTTCATTCTGGCATTTACTTTGTGTCTGCTAATATTTGGGAACAAGGTCCTCCACAGGTGTGAAGAGGTCACAGAATCAAGCAGGAAAATGGACAAAAACCTTGGTCAGAATTGCCTGAAACCCACACTTTCCATAAAAACACAATGTTTCTCCATTTTATAGGATTTCTATTAGCAAGCAGTAAGATCCAGAAGGGAAAGACTGTAAATCAGTATTCTGGGCTCTCAGTTGATGATGGGATAGCGTTAATTCCCTAGAGGGTAAAACAAATGCATAAATATCAGAAGGTAGTTTCATGTGGCCTCATGAAGCAAACCAAAGTAAGAGCTACAGCAAACATATTCGACTTCACTCCAGACTTACTGGGTTGGGAATTTTTACCTTACCAGTCAGATTTTCCAAAAGCACAGGTGAAAGTTCCTGCCATGATAGTTAACAAGATTATTTCTTACCCTAAGATAACATCAGTATGAAGAAGGGGAATTGTGCACAGTTTCCTACAGAGTATATGAAAGAAGAATAGAAAAGGCAAGAAATGTTAAAAAAAAATCTTAAAACCTAACATGTATGATTTATCTCCTATATGTCTATCCCAAAACATTACAACAAATACCTCTTTGAAGGAGAATTGGCATGGTTAGGAATGAGGACATTCTTGGGGTCAAGAAAGGAAGCAAAATATTCTTCTCCCAGGGCCTAGCTTCAAATAACTATACCACGAATATGCTCAAGGGGAGGAATAAATGACACTGTACCTCTAATATATGCTCTAGCAGGTCTGTCTAAGCACTTTTGCTCTTGTTTGTTTTTCTAAGGGAACTTTTAAAATCAGAGACACAAAATACATGAGCGCAAAGGTAGTGGGCTGGGGGGAGGGGAACAGCAATCATGTATCAGTCAACATCATACATTACAGCTATCTGGGAACTATCCTAGTCAAATGGTAACATGACAAATTCAAGAGACAGGAAAGTCGGGTCAAGCAGCCTCACATAAAAAAGTCTGACTAATGATAATCTGGCAGAGTTGACTTAAATAAGGGATCTCTAATTATACCTGGCAACTTTTTACTATCATTGATATCTATAGACATGACATTATTTATTCAAGTTTTTACTTTTCACCAGAATGTTATAAATACATATGGATATACAAACTACAAATCAATAGCACCTTTATAAATATTTTAAGTACCATTATTTAGCAATTATGTGGGCCTCTTCGTGTGCCAACACTATACAATTTTTACCATGCCGATAAGCCCATTAAACATATTTATGGTTATAGTTATAAAGTTCAAGGGTTTCATCCTGAAAATATAGCTCAATAAGAAAAAGCACCTTGCTTTTTCTAATCACACAACAAATGTACTGCAGTCAAGAAATGGAGGTACCCTGATCTCATAAACATTTTCAGCACCTAGAAACAAGCCAAAATCCATAGGGAAAATCTGTAAGTCATAACACATCACCTGCATCTCTTAGATGTCATCTTGGAACATCACTCATTTCTCTAAGTTAAAGTTTCCTCACCTGCAAAAAGGAAGAATCCTTGTCTATACTATATGTGGAAATGCATCCCAAGAGAAATGCTAAATAACCATGTTTCAGAAGAAAAGGCAGTCATTTGTGCAATTTACTGAGAATCAAACTTCTTAGAAGTTCAAGAAATAACTGCTTGAGGATCATACGTATCATAAAACTAACTTTTTATTGCCCAGTCGACACTGGGTGTCGACTATACTTTAAAGAGAGAAAAAAGAAAGAAGGAAAGAACCATCTCTGACACTTCTTTATATTGTAGTCGGGGAAAGACATGGTGCTAGAATCAAATGTCTGGGTTTGAAACCCAACTGTCTGCTACTTACAACATACGTTGGGGCTATACTCTTAATGTTTCTGATGCTTGGTTTCCTAATCTGCAAAATGGGAAGAACAGAACCTTCTAGGGCTTCTAGAGAAGGCTAATGGGAGGATTAAATGAGAAAGAATGTGTAAAACCCTCAGGACAGAACTCAGATATAATTATAAAAGAAAGGCACTGCTATCCTGCCTATGAGTAGCCCATCATAGCCCACATCATGCTACTGTGCTCTTCTAGTAACGCTCAGCTCTGCTCAGGCCTTACTGCTAACATTTTTTACTCTAATCTTTGTTTATAGAAGGAGTAAATAATCCAAACGAAGAACATTCCAGTATGCAGTGCTGATGGTTACATGATAAGGCCGGGCCTGGCACCAACACCAGGACTGGCTATCTATTAAGGTGAAAACACATAACTCTGATAATGAAGCTGTCTCCTGATTTATAGAAGTTACACTGTCTTAACTCTTGCCAGTCAGAGCCAACCAAAATCTAGAGAAGACAGTGCCTGGAGGGGAGAGGAGGGAAGATGAAGACGTAAGCAGGATTTAAAGAGAGAAGATTTTAAGCTTGAAACACTAAAGCTGTTCTGAGAGAAAACAGAGTTTTAAGTTCACAGAGACAACTTCTAAAAAGAGAATCAGAGAGCTTGAAGTCCCATATCAGTAACATTACAGTAACATACAGTAACATTACAGACCGCCCCCCCCAAAAAAAAGATCTTCCACACTTCCTCCCCTAAATGCACCTCTCAAACACGACTCCAAGAATGCCAGTGAGGTCATCTGAATTCATTTCAGCATTCATAATAATCTTAACACTCCCAGCAGAAGAATCCGTTTCCTAAGCTGTGAGGCCACGGTCTCATTTTAGCATGTTTGTAGGACGGTCACAGGTACATGAAGTCTCGTTAACCACATTTACAATTTCTTTCAAAAATTCTGGAGTACAGCAACCAGAAACACTTCCCCAAATAAAGAGGGTAATTGTAGTTTTCTGGTAGCTCTTTTCACTTTAATTCCAAAGAGTTAGTAAGAAGCGGACTCCAAAAAGCCATTTGAAGAAACTGGCACAGATACTGGTCCACGAAAGCTTTTAAAACCTATCACAAACTTTTCCCATTAAAACTTGGATGAAAAGCGCAGAAAAGTTTTTACCTTTTTAATGGTCAAGTATAAATTAAAAAAAAAAAATTCATACTGAATTTCTCAAACTTCTTACATGCATAATAAGTTTTTGGAAAAGTCACAGAAATACTTATGTGAGAGCAACTGGAGGCCACCCACTAGGCCCTGGATGAGACCTCAAAAGACCTTCAAGAGGATAATCATCATTTATCAGGGGAAGTCCTGGACAGAACAAGCTTCTTTCCTAAGACTATTCTTAATCCCGAGTTCAAGCCAAACTAACTACTTGCTGTTTCCTAGGCATACATGATTTCCTGTCCCTGTGCCATTTGGCAAATTGAAATCCTACCTACTATTGCAGGATTAGATTAGAAAAAAGTAAACTCCTCTAGAAAGCTCTCTTGAACTTCTGGAATGGTAAAAAACTTTTCCTCTTTTAAGAACTTCCATAGCGTTTTATATCCAGCCATCCCATATTATAGTGAGTGTTTTCTACCTAGTATTGCAGTTACTTACGGAGATAACTCATCTCTCTCTCTCATCTACAAGCTTTTGGGGGCAGAGAATTTGTTTCCTTCTTGTACGCTTCTTATTCAACAACTTGCTTATAGTAGGCCCACAATAAACATCTCCTGGATAAATAAATGGACCTTAATTACGTAGCATCAGTGTAACTCCACAGAAAACTGAAAATATCCTCCTATTCGCTGAGAGAGGCTTAACTAACAAGAGCTTTCCCAAGCAGAGTTACGCTTCTAACGACAATGCATAGCGATGCTTCCTTATTATAACATTTCACTATCAATAAGAATGCAAGTTCTATGGATGTTTCTAGTCGCCAAGTACCGATCACATATCAGACATTTTACTAAGCACAGGACATATCAACATAAGCAAGAAATGGTTTCTCTGCTGCTGAAGAAATTAAAGTCTTCTAGCTAGTATACAATGTTTCATTACCTTCCCAAAAGACTGCATCTTTGACCACAGTTTAGTATATTAACAAATTTTTTAACTCAGGTCTAAAATCTAATAGGTAACTTACTTCCCTTTCTGCTCAGTACGTCCTTACCATTTCTGGTGAAAGACGTCCTGGACTTGACCACCGTGGACATTTTCCCAACAGATCAGTCAACT
This sequence comes from Enhydra lutris kenyoni, assembly GCF_002288905.1. Classification (NCBI taxonomy): domain Eukaryota; kingdom Metazoa; phylum Chordata; class Mammalia; order Carnivora; family Mustelidae; genus Enhydra; species Enhydra lutris. The sequence continues at coordinate 11,701,390 of NW_019154131.1, forward strand.
CTTAAATAGGCTTTAGTACGTAGGACTCCTGCCACATACCTGGGCAACTGTACACTAAATCACCAACATTTTGCAATAAATAACACAAAGCAAAAGAGAGACATAGTTTTTGTATCTCTTGCTACTAACACTTGATACAAAACAACAGAATTCTTGAAGATTCTCTCACTGTCTTTTAAACTACTACCCATTCTATTTTATTTCTGCCATGTATGCGCTGTTCTGGATTACTGAATTCCCCCAACTTCTTCACACCTTAGCTTATTTAACACATTATTACTAGAATAATTCTCCTGCTGTGAAATTTCCATCGTATCACTCTACAGCTCAAAATGCTTATTGGTTCTTTACTGCCCCAAGGCCTAAACACAAACTCCTTTCATATTACATGAGCTCCCCGCCCCCCATGCAAAATCATTTCTCAATAACCAGCTTTTCTTCCTTCTAGGATATTCTGCCTTCTGCTCATGAAGAGTCTACTTCTCTGATCTGTATAAGCTTTGCACATGATATTTATTTATTTATTTATTTATTTTACTTTTTAAAAATAACTTCTATGCCCACCTTGGGGTTCAAACTCATGACCCCGAGATCAAGAGTTGTATGCTATATTAACTGAGCCAGCCAGGAGCCCCATAAGCTTTGCACACCTTAAATGCCCTCACCTAGATCGCCCATCACACCTTTCCCAATCACCCCCTTTAATATCAGCACAAGTCACACCTGGCAAGCGATCTCTCAGAGGAATCCACCGGGCCTGGTATCTTTGGCTATAGGCCACCTCCACACTTAAGTCCACAAATTCTAACATATATAAATGTTGGCAAGTGTACTACGACCATTTCGCCCAGGACAGCTGCTCTGTGGACCTTGAGAATAGGGAACAGATGACTGTCTCTAATCTTCAGTAGCAAGGGCCTTGCACACAAGTAAGGTATTCAATATATCCCACTGACAACACTGGTAGGAATCCATACCACCTCCAAAATTTTCTAAAATGGAACAATACACTCCCTTGTGGATATCCATCGGAGTTACTGAAAACTAGGATGATATTATAAAAGGAACAGAATTAGATTCTTAATTTAAAATGAGAATAAAGTCAAAAACACTATCCTAGGTAAAAAGATATTCTGTAGGCTGCTACAGATCTTTTCAGGTTCCACAGTAAATCATGAGGTTCTAAAACCTGTCAAATTTTTATTCAGGAATGCAAGAAATCTGTTATCTGACCAAAGAAAAGCAGCATTACTGGCTATTTTAAATGAACTCCAAAGCTCAAAGTTATAACACCACTTGTCGACTAAAGAAGGAATATTTAGATGTCTTTTACACATTTCTAAGAAAGAGGTGATCTGGCTGAGTTTTTTGTTTTTTATTTTTTTAATATTTGATTTATTTATTTGACAGAGAGAGATCACAAACAGGCAGAGAGGCAGGCAGAGGCGGGGAAGCAGGCTCCCCGCAGAGCAGAGAGCCCAATGCAGGGCTCGATCTCAGGACCCGGAGACCAGGGCCGAAGGCAGAGGCCCAACCCACTGAGCCACCCAGATGCCCCCTGGCTGAGTTTTTATAAGGATTCAGTTGGCACTCCTCTTACGTCCAGATTTTGGGTTCTGAATTAAAAACAAATTTGTGCATGCAGTATTTTAAAATATTCAGGTCTACTTTCAGGCCTTAAGAGGGTTAAGCCGTTTTTTTCCTCCAGTGTCTAACAAATGACTACAAAGACCTGTTTGTACCTCAGATGTTGGAGGAACTGTTCAGGAACAATTCATCCCTGCAAGGCTATGAGTCACAGCACACTGCCAAGGTCAGGGAGACCTCTGCTAATCAAGGAAGCACTAGCCACACATCCACTCAAGCTGCCTTAGAGGAGCTGGCCTCAGAGCCCACTATTTTTTTATCCACAGGTCATCAATCATCTTTACAGAAGAGAAAATGTCCAACTTTCTCATTGGGTAGAGAGCCTCCTGCTAGGCCTTCATCTGGTTTCCTTTCTACCTAGCCAGTGATTTTCCTAGAGGTGTACAACAGCTACTAAAAGGGAAGGCTCCTTTTTGGTTATGAAAGGAAAGCAGAGAGATCCACACAACACCACTGTGTGATGATATTAGGAAATAAGAAGGCAGGAGGCACAGCTACTGGACACTGGAACAACATTTTCCAGACGTTCCTGACCTCTGTTTCTGTATTCCCTTCTTTCACTTACTCTTAAGTTTGACATAGCATGCCACGAAGCCAGGGAAATTCTGTATCCCAACAGAACTACATGTGTTGTATACGTTGGCACCAGCTCTTCAAATACAAAGTCTAAAACTTGGTTAATTTCCACCCCCCCACCCCCCCGCTCAAAATCAATAGGTGTTTAAGTCTTTGCAGATTTTTGAATCATTTCCTTGTCTCCAACCTATGCACATTACAGGCTGGGGAAGATGGAGAAGAAATTCCAGGGGAATAAATTGGCCAGCAGATGTTATCAAGTTTTATCCATGGGTGATGGATAAAATCTTCAGGTGATTTACTGCCAGAGGTTGTATTTGGTGATAGACTGACATAACTGCAAATGTCACGGAGCTAGTAAGTTTCACTTTGTCCTTAATTTGGGTAGTGGTTGTAGATTTTACATGAACAAAAGCACCACATTTCCCTCCAGGTAATCCCAAGTTTGAATGTCTCATTAAAAGAGTTTTCTAGACCTGTATCTGGGGGCTGTCAGGAAACACCCATTCATTCCACCAAAGGCAGAGAGAAGGAAGGGCAAAAGTAGGAGCTAATAGCACTTGGGCTTTCATTTAATGTAAACACTTTCTCAGAAATGCTAATGGACATCACTAAATTTACTCTTCATCAAACTCTGGTAGGAGAAAAATCAAGTCTTTTTACTGCTAAAGCAAACAAACATATTTCTTCCCACATTACACAAAATAACATTATTTCCCTGAAAAAAAGCACAAAGGAATCACGTTAAAGTATTTGTGTACTTGTGTGTCTATGCTCACCAATAACCTGCTAAACCATTCATTTTAAATTCCACCAAGAGTGCCCCCCCAAAAAAACTCATTTTTTGATGCTATTTATGATAGTAGTACAAATATTCAGAAAAGAATAAAAGATTAATGTGGACTCTACTTTTATTTAAATCAATTAATCTACTGATCTACCTACCAACCTACACACACACACACACACACACACACCCCTAATTTCTTGAAGAAAACTTGATGAACATTATCTTCCTCAATATTTAGATGTTTTTTCCTTCCTTGAAGTGGTGGGAAAATTAAATACTTGAAAAGATGCTTGATCATCAAATTGTTGTTGTAACCTTTCATGTTCCCAAACAGAACTGAGTACTTTTTAAACTATCCTACTTCCACATGTGGTGAATAAAATTCTGACCAATTTAAAAAGTTGTTGTGACTAAGGACACTAAAACATTCCAAGTAATAATAATCCTCAAGCCAGAAACTCACAATCAAACTAATGAGATCCTTTATCTGCCTCTGTTGCAAAACCTGTAAAATGGGATAATGCTGACACACAGCAGATCTGAAGACTATTAAAGGTCAATAAAACAATAAAACAGAAGCTGGGCAACAATGTAATTAAATAAACAACTGATTGAACTAACTTGTTGCATGATGACAAAGGCACATCAAATAAAACTCCTTTGTTGTTCTACTTTATACATTCAATTTCAATGTTAGCACATGGACAACTGCATAGTTTTAAGTATGCTGTAAAACTTTGATGTTTTAAGGGATTCTATAAAAACTATTACAAATAATTTTATATGAAAACATATTTTTTAATCAAAGAAAAGAAATCCTAAACATTAATTAGTGAGCATATTTGTCTAGGAAGAGTAGCACTAGCAAAAATCATAATTAACTTTCTTCATAGAACATAAACCTTTAAAAAACAAGTTGAACAATGACATAAGGTGTTTGTACAAATAAATGGATCGAATATGATTTGGTTGTTACCATTTTCCCCTTAAAATTCTATAGTCTCATTAAAGGAAATAACGTTTATAAAGGGGAATGTCTAGGACTTAGGAAAAGATTCCTAATAATCAAGAGATTTTTCAAGTATGATAAAACAAAGAGAACATGACCAGGAATTTTAAAAAAAGAAAAAAAAAAACTAGCATTTCTTTTGAAGAAGAGGCTAATTCTTTTCAGAGTTGTACAAGAGTCCGTTGCTGAACAGGATAACATATTGAAGGCTGCCAGGCCGCTCAGAAGAGAGAAGGGCAGTAATGATGACCAGTGATTAGAACTACAGGGAAAATACTAAGAACAAAGCCCTAAGAGTTTCTGAGGGAAAAGTTCCAAAGGATTATCAGACTCAATGTGTTCAAAATGTTAGGCTATTATTCCAATTTACACCGGTGGTTGCGCCATATGAGGTGACAAATTAGCCTCTGTGAAGATCCAAAACTAATACTCTTTCAAGAATATTACCAAGGATATTATAAGCAAGGTAAACAGGAATCACCTATACATGCGGACAACTACTGCCACTTTCTTCTGTAACATGATAGTAGGATTTCACAGTTCTTGAGTGGAAACCTGTACCCACTAGGATGTGAATTCCAATTATACACTCTAGTCCAAGCCTAGTTGTTTAGGTAACTCTAAGAAAATTACTGGTAATTAAGGAATAGTTCTTAAAAGCAGCTCTGCATTAGGAATCTATTTTCTGTAGCCTCCTTGAAATCAAATTCATAAACTTCCTTTCCTCTCTATCTTTTCAATGTTGTGTATCAACATATAGATCTCACTGTCCTCCCACCAACTGGCGAGCAAGGCTGGCTGCTTTGCTTTTTAATTGTTGCAATAATATTTTTTCCTGAATTGTCTTAATTTCTATAGCCACAAGGATCTGTTAGCCAATGATGCATCTTCTAAAACTTCTGGAAATTAAAAAAACACCTTTCACACTGAAAAATAAGTCAATAGTTATCGGTCAAGCCACTTCTTTTTTTACTGTTGTTAATGGTAATCACTGGAGTAAGCTTTACCATCTTACAATTAATAATTTCCAAATATTCAACTCCAAACCCACTGCATTTGATCCTGGTTCCAGCAGCATGTTCTGGTTTTTGAACCTAGCAAAATTGTCCCCCCCACCCCGTTGAGGGGGGTGGGGTGGGGAGGGTGGTTCACACTGACCTGGAAGAACACTAAGTGGGAAAGAGAACTCACTTTCATGCACTGCTATCAGTACTGTTGGCTATCTGCAGAATTCTTAAGCCAACAGGACCAGTAAACAAGTGTTAATATTATAAGTGGAAGCAACATCCGGAGGGAATTCAATTGTAGTTAGCTGCATAGAGCAGAGTGTGCAGATCTGAGAGGGAACTGTGCTAGGTCCTGGAAGCAAGCAATCTGTGGCTGTCAGCCCTGTGGAATGGAGCTGCTTCAAAGCTGACTGGGTGACCTGAACACTGCACATCCCTGTGCCCAGTGAGAGAGGATCAATGACTGTTTGCTGGGCTCTCGTCAGCCCCTCAGCTAATGAAAGCTGTGCGGAAAGGCTGCTACAGAGCCTCTGGGTAGCCTGCAGCCTGGTGTTAGCAGAGTCCCTTCCACAGCTTGGCTGGTGCGTGCACCAGGCACCAAACCCTCCCTGGCCCCCACCCTCTTCCCTCTTCTATCCCACCAACTCCCCTCTGGCTGTCTGTTTAGTGTCACTCAGTTGGGATGGATCCTGTTAAAGATCTGACGCTTAGTGAGGACTCGGAGGTGTCTGGAACGCCTGCCTCTAATCATAAACACCACAGCTGGCAATGATGTGGTCAAAAAAAAAAACCACCTTGATCCAGTACACATTCTCTTTGATGTCTCTGCAACGAGTTCACTGCCCAGAGAAAAAGGTACTTTTTTTTTAGACTCTGAAAAAAAAAAATCAAGCTTGACATTCTCAAATCATAACCATATGACTTTCAATTCCATGCTTTAAAAAATTTCATACACACACACACACGCATACATATATATATGTATATATATATACATATATATGTATATATATATATATATATCTCATCACATTTTGTTCTAAGAAACTTAGAGAAGAGGCATCTGAGAATGATAACATGAAACAGGTTTGGAAGATAATGTCAGTTTGAGAGGAAAACACTTCCAAAAGGGAAAAAAAAAAAAAGTCAGACTGCCACTACCAAAAAAGGAAGAAGCCTTCTGCCAAAGATTGCAAACTGCAGTGACCTTAAGTAAGAGACTGTAGCTGATTCAAGGGAAAATGAAAACTTTTCAAAGACAACACTGCTTGTGCTGCGCCACTGTTTATAAGTGCCTTATGCCCTCTTGCCTTTCGGGTGGCCTGGTAAACACACAGCCTCACTGTGCTTCCAGCCCCAGGCCACAGGGTTCTAATGAATATTCAGCCATATTAACATACATTTTCTTTGTGTATTTTTTTTTTTTTTAAATCCTACCAAGACTGGGCTGTGAGCAGTGTCCTTGGGATGCCACGTTGTCCTCGGGTATCTGTACTCTGAGGTCCTTTTGCAAGTCAAATGCTTAGGTGCCCCAAAGATTACGGGGAACTAAAAAAAAAATCGAAACACACTAATCCTGTCCTTTAAAGAAGAGAGTTTACAACAAATTAAGAAATCTCCAAGTCTGAAGATAACTCATGAGGTCTTCCTACATGAATAGAGATAAACATTACTTATTTATCATCAATGCCCATATCATACATCTGAGCACCCCACAAACCCCAGGAGACAAGGTGAAAACTCAGATTCTTTATTTTTATCCAATAGCCAGTTCCTTCTAGTATACACTGTATTAATATACAAAGCAGCATAAAAAATGAGATCAGTTAAGTGTGCTGCTTTTTCCTTTTTAATCCTAAAACCCAAAGTGATTCGAAAATTCTCATATTAAGACTGTACCATTCCACCTTAGCAAACAAGTGAAAAAATTTAAAAAAATGTTTTCACCCATGTTTTAACAGGCTGAATTTGTCAGGAGAAAAAGCATCTTCCAAATTTCAAATGAAGTAAAAGAGTCAAGTAATTCTAATTCTCAATAAAGTAAATGATAATGAGATGGTTTTGGTTTCCTTGATTCCGAGGAAAAATTGCAAAACTGCTTTAAACGGGTCAGTTGCACTGTGACACAACCGATGTTTAAGAAATCACTCTATAAATGGCACCCAGGAATGCAGCGGCAACACATGTCGTAACAATATCCAGACAAAAGCCAAAAAGTTTGGATACTGCTCTGTTGTTCTAAACTGACTGAGGGTTTGCAGACTAACAACATTCCCCCATAATGATGGTGGTGTCTTTAGATTGAGATAAGAGTCAAATTTACGGAGGGTTATTTACTGTGGTGTATAAGGATCTGTGTGTTAAGGAGTGAAGTAGCTGGTTGGAGGAGGGCAACTTGGCTGGACTCACAGCTGAGAAACCCCAGGAGTTTGCATACCCCTATAAGGTAATTTCTCTCCTTTTATAATGTAGGCAAGGCAATTAAATGTTAGTCAATCTCAGCACAATGAAAGGCAAGGATATGCTAATACACACTGAAATACTGGCATTTACTGCAATATTTACCTTATTATATTAAAGTTTTGTGATATATTAAGTATAGCTCTGCCAGAAATTTTAGTCCAATTCTAATCACAAGTATGTGTTTTCAATTGTACTCCTTGCCAGAAAGAAAGGGAGAAGGGAAATAAAATCCTATATGCTAAAATTTATACTGACAAATTAATTTTAATAGCACCAAAAAAACCAAAACCTCCACTAGACTTAAGTAAATGTATACACCTGACCTGATGTCCTGTGATGGAAAGCAGACTTTATTTTTATTTGTAGTAGTTTAAAGTTCATTAGTTTACTTCCTTCCTCCAAAGCTTAGAGGAGACCAAAAAAAAAAAAAAAAAAAAAAAAAAGTCACTTCGTTTTTGAAAGAAAGTCAGTCTAGGGTTTTTATATAAACAAAGTGAACTATAGGCTTAATGTAACCATATAAATTTTGATCTCAAAAGGGGATGGAGGAGTCACACAGTAAGTACTAAGTTTTCTAAGCTGATCAGTGTATTAAATAATTGCATAATTCTCAATCACTGACTGAGACCAATTCAAAATAGCATTTGGCATAAATATCTCACCCCAGGATTTCTACCAAATCCTTTTAAATGCTGACTGGTCTGGAAGGAACACCAACAAACTGGTTCTTAGGGCCCACTAATTACTTCACAAGAGTGAAACTTGAGAAGGAAGAGCAATAGAAGAGTATAATTTATTCATTGTCGACTATATAGACTTCTGTGTAGTTTTAATTCTTTATAAAACTATTATAATAAAAAACAAAAAAACAACCTCTTATGCATAAAGGCAATGTCCCACTTTACTACTATTCATCTTATTCTCCTATAATCTGTTACACGAGACTTAAGATAAAATGGTAAAGAAGTCATGTATTTTGACAAAACTAGAAAACAAATGTCTCTATCACATAGCTTGATGGATCAAACAAGAAAAAACCTGGTTGCATTACTAGCATGTCCTTATGCTAGGAAGAGAGGGCATGCTTGCCAGAGTTGTAGATTAATCTTAAAGAGACACAAGTGAGAGCTCTGCTCAATTTCTTTTAAATGCTCCCTTTGCTGCCCTCTCTCTCAACTGCCATTAAATTGCAATAGAGAGTAGTGACTAGGATCTCTTAGTCTCTCAGAGGTGTGACCTTCATTTGCATAATAAATACCAGTGCATTATGTAACCAACAAGGGAAGGATAGGTAATCAGGGGGGTGATTCTGAGGCAAAGCCCCAGTTGAAGCAATCAAAGGCAAGAGATAAGGACTCTTAAGATTCCAGTGTAAAGTCTCAAAAGACGGGAACTTGCCCTTTCTAGTAGGTTGGAACTTTTGCTGCAAATCATCCTTGGTAACAAACTTAGGAGAGAATTCCTCTTAGGATGTACGGATTCCAAGAGTGTCTCTTTGGACAGGCGTGGGCAACCTTCTATCTCAGAGAATTTCTGGCTTTGGGAGCCTAATGGAAGCAGGTAGCCTCAAGAGGCACCATGTTCTAGGTAGAATGGGGCTTGCTGTTAAGCAAGCCAGCATAAAGTCAACAGTCCGAAGGCTTGCCCAGACTGCCGTGGCTCTTAACAACAATGCCAACAGTGGCTGCCACTTGTGAAGTTCTTACTTTGTGCCAGGCACTCAGCTACCATTAGCTTCCTTTTTTTGTTTTTTTTGCAGCCCTGTATTATAGACATTATCATCTATATTTTACAGAAGGGAAAAGAGGTTCATTTATGTTAAGTAATTTTGCTCAAATTCATACATCTGGGAAGAGACAGAATTAGACTTGGACACATCATACCAAAGACTGTGCCTAGTGTCCTTCCAGGTAGGAAGAAGTCAGATGACCATATCCATGAGATAAGGGAGGGGCTGATGCTACAAATCCCTGAGACAAAAATCCAAGGAATAAATTATCTTCAAGGATCCTTCTTGAGGAAGTCTAAAGGACAGAGATCCATAGACTATGGCTACTATAATCTTCTACAGGATGAAGTCAGTTCCTTTCCCTTCCAGGTAAATCTGTTCATGCATATGAGTTCTGAAAGGCCCATGAGAAAGCACCTCCCATGCCTGAAATCTTAGCGGGATCTTGACCATTCATTCCCACCCTAAAAATATCACCTCTGGAAGATGCTTGGGTTCTTCCAGCTTGAAGCATTCCTGACTTAAGGGTCACAGGAAAGGGAACACATTAAGTCTATGCTCTATGATATGAATGATTCTGAGGAAGGAGGAAAGAAGCAAGAAAAGAAAATCTTGAACAAAAAAGCAGGTGAAGATTGAAAAAGCATAAAGGGTTAAGTATAAAATTGAACAAGAAAAGAACTGGTGTAAGTTCAACTTGAACGAAGAGTGAGAGATTCCCATTCCTCTGGAATATCATATGGAGTTGAGTGTAAAGGCATTTCTCACTATCTGTCTTGTTCCTGTATTTGGACAAACATGGTTTAAAAGGCAAGAATTTGGAAAGCAAGACATGTAACATTATCTGAATAGCACATGAGACAGTATAGACAAAGGGAGATTCCTTTCAACCAAATAGCACAATCTAAATAATTTATTTGAACTGATTTCATTTCTCAGTACAGATAGCTGAAGTTCGTACACTTAGGAATAGTTGTATTTTGTGACTCCAGATTCCAGAGTACATCCGTGCACTACAGGCGTATGCTGTATAATTATGGATTCCTTACACCAGGCTACTTAAACAACTTTCTATCTCGGAAGTCCTGTGGTTGGGGTGGTGCAAGCATAGGTAAGAAAATATCAGAGAAAAATAGAGGCTCCACAGTAATTTTGAGGAATTTTCTCTAAGAAAGACTAAATTGGGACTCTCTCTAAAATACTCATGATTAGTATTTTACCCCAGCCTCTACCCAATCTACATGGATTTACTTCAACCCCAATGTAGTTGTAGGGCCATCAGCAGCACTGGAAGCAGTGAGACACAAGGACCAACTCATTAAATCATTAGGAGAATCATTAAAAACAAAGTGCCAAAGGGTTAGAGTTTAAGTTTCTTGAAGGCAAAGAAATGGCCAGGTCTCCCTGGGAGATTTCTAGAAACTCAAGATAGGGCATATATGACCATATATTTGGAAGATACTGGCTAGAAGCTGCTGTTTGAAAACAAGGGACAAAGTAAGAGAGAGGCTCCATCTCTCTCCAAGTCCCTTGCCTGGTGTCCTTCCCTGAATCTCTTAGCAACCAAATCATAACCTCAAATCACATTTCCACCAAGAAATAAGGGATTTGACTCTATAATAATGGGGAAGTGGCTGATGATTTTGCCGTGTAAGCAGTAATTTCATGACCACATCAGTGTTGTCTGAAATAACACATTCACTTGTCAGTTTCTTATACACTTGCCATGAATAGGCTAATGTAAACGGGTAATATGAAAGGGTAATGTACTTGTCTGAGGGAGGGGACTAGAATTCAAAACTCACCAACTGTTTGTGTGTGTGTGTGTGTGTGTGTGTGTGTGTGTGTGTGTGTGTGTGCCTGTGCGCGTGTGTGTGTACCTTTGTTTTTCACAATGTGCATTTTAGGTCTTTCTTATGGAGATTCTTTATAACATGAGATTTCTTAAAAGTGAGACTTCTTACCAATAGTAGACAACAACATTAGAGCTATCATGTTTAAGTGGATTTTTAAACTTTCTGATCTTACCTTAAGTTGGGGGAGGGGGCGTAACGAGCCAACATTTTTAAACCACAGCAAGAAATCCATGCGATGGCTACAACTGCTTCTAAATACTTGTATTTTAGGCCTGTCTGTGACAATGTTTCTTGGAAAAATTATCAAGTTCCCTCCCATCCAATAACAAGCTCCATGTCCTCTTTTGCCAGAGGCATTCACTCATTATATAAATCAAACAAGCACACAGCCCTAGACAAAAAGTGACTAGTAATGCCTGGCGCATTCCTCTGCTTGAGCTAAGATGATTTTGTTGCATTGCATGCAGATGTCAAGTATTTTAATAAAGAGCTCCATTGTGCAGGCCCTACTACTCCTCCATAGCTCCTAGCACTCCCCATAAAGGGGGGCAGGGGGAGAAGGGAAGAGCGACAGCCATTCCAGCTGGAGCTGGAACCTCATCTGAGTCAGGAAAACCACAGCTCATAAGCAAAGAGGAAGCATAATGTTCTACAAGGACAAAACATTAGCAGAAATGTCACTCAGCCCCAGTTCCACATGTTGGCTGCCACGGCCTCTTCCTCCTAGCATGCCCGATTGATATAAATTCCATCTGCTCAGCAGCCAAGTGACAGAGAAGAAATACCGGCATCTGGTCTCCATTGCTGTCGGGTTTTTGTTCCATGTTAGACCTTAGCTAGAAACATATGAAGAGATGAAGGTGCTGGCAAACGACTAAAAGCCTGAACTGGCATAAAGGGGACTTTCTGATGCTTTTCACACTTCCCTCTGGATTTTTTACATGGAGGGGAAGGGTGTGACAGAGACTTGATAAACTAAACAGTGGGAGCCAACAGGCCTGAAGGTCATTTCATGTTTTTTAGGGTTTGGGATTTTTAAAAAGAGTTTTAATGTTAAAAACTATAAAGCAGGACATTATCCCTCTTTCAGTTCGTTTAATGCAACAGAAGGCAACTAAGTCATATAAGAACGTTCTGCAGCAAATATTTTTTTTTTCTTTCTCTTAAACATCCACTGGTTTGGATCCACTCCACAGGCACTTTGCATTCTCCTGAGGAGCAGCTGAAAAATACCAAAACTTGAAACCACCAATTTGCTTTTAACCCCCAGCTGCCCAGAAAAGTATAAAGTCACCTATCAAGCCTAAAACCATAAGGGGAAATAAAAGTGAGTGTGCCTTATAGCAAAAGCTATCACTCTCAGCTCATCATTTAATTATTCTCTTGATCAGGAGACTGAGAAAAGTAAAAAGAAACGGGAAAGCAGAGCTGATATGAGAAAACATGGGCATTGATTTTTCTTTTTTTCAGTGTCTACTTGCCTGTTCGCAAAGCAGTAACATTGTATATGTAAATGAGTGACTCCATTTACATATACAACATGGAAAAGTTTTGTTTTTAAAAGACTTAAGTCACATCAGGTTAAAAGATAAAGTTGCTTGGGAAAGCAAATGTAAGGACAAATCCTGTAAGATCCTCTTCAATATATGACAAAAGACAAGACATGTATAAACTTTCTAGCAAAACAGAAAAAAATTCAAGAGATCTAACCACTGTACTATCTTAACAACTCTGGTGTTAGCTTCCCCTAAAAACCGAAAGAAACCCCCCCCATAAAACACTACTATATGTTGTACTGTGCATTAAGCTGCTTCTTCAACCTCTTCCTTTTCTCCTTATCACTTTGTGAGCACTTGAGGTAAGAACACCACACACAGTAAGAGAAGTGAATCAAGATAAAGACAATAATATTAAATACAATGAGAACGAAGCCAGTAGGAAGCAAGCTGATAACCCCTTTAAGGCAGTCAATCCTGAGACTGATCACTATGAGTGCTAATGACTCAGGAATTCATAATGAATATAGACAATGATCAATGGCCAGACACTCAGAAGCAGATTTACCTGAGAGCTAATGAGGCTTAAGCCTCAGGTCCCTCATTTGCCCAGGACCTTAGTTTCAGGGAGTTGTAGAACATTCTAGATGAGAAGAGAAGCTAGGTTGCAATCAGGAAAGATTTCTATGCACGCATTTCTGGTAAATCCCCTAAGAAGGTATCAGAAGAAAAAGGCCTGAATCTCCATGACTGTAATGACTTTGGTTTGGGGGTTGATTTCTTATTCTAAATACACGCTCATTACTGTACATAAAAATTATTAAAGGTTTAAATAACACATTTGATAATTAGGACTCTGTTGTTTGTATGTGTCATAATCATTTGAAAATGTATTGTACGCTTTAAATAACCAAATGCCATTAAAATAATACCCCAGTGGATGAAAAAAAATAGATAACCCACATATAACATACTTTCACTACCTCAAGAACTTAAAAATTCTGGCTGGACAATTGTATTCAGTAAGATGGAAACTCACTGAATATAAACACAACATAAAAATACTAGGAGATCACAGAACTGTTTCAGTTGTCCTGAAAATTGGAAGATCTTTTCTAAGTTTTATTAAAAAATCCGAAGCCAATCCAAGGCTAATAAAAGCACGTGAAACCTAACACAAAAACAAAAAACCTGCAAGGCAAAATCAAATGAAAAACAAAAGCAAAAGCAGAGTAAAGAGCTAAAGATCCACTAGGACCAGATAAATTTGCAACATAAATAGACTACAGGCTAATTTCCTTAAGACATTAAAAAAAGTGCTAGAAATGAATAAGAAAAAGGGTTTACAATGAAATTAGAAATGTATAAAGAACTTGAAAAGACATTTTGGAAAAATAGAAACAGAAATGAACCTTGTATCATTAGGAGAGATGCAAATTAAAACAATGCACCATTATTTACCCCCCCCCACCTACAGAATGCCAAAGTTCAAAAAATTTGTTTCAACACCTAAGTGGTTGAGGGAATAGGCACATAAATTATGATACATCCATACGACGCAGCTGTTAAAAAAGAATGAGGTGGCTCTTTATGTGTTGATACGAAATTGTTTACAAGATATATTATTACGAGAAAAATGAAAAGTACAGAATAATGTGCTCATTGTATCCTCCCTCACCATTTTTATGAAACAAATAGGAGCATATGTATACTTTATACGCATAGACTATTTCCAGAACCATACCCCAATATCAAAGACTTACTTTCAACTATACGATCTTCTGAATAATTTATTACTTTTAACTAATGGCATCTATTTCTCTTTAAAATATGTTATTACTTTTAAAATATATTCTCTATAGCAGAATCAGGGTCAGTCATTCTTGAACTTGTAACTAAATACCTTTTTATTTATCTTAATATTTTCTGTTACTGTATCTGCCAGAGAGCCCAAGTTGTTATATGTATAGTTGCCCTTGCTCTTACGAAAGTAAATTAAAAGACTTCATTCTGGGTTGTTGTGTGTTTCTGAGACTTCTGAAAATTTAAGATTCTCACTCTTTTTGGTCTTTTCAGATTGCTATTGCTTTTAATTATAGTAAGTACATACATAAAAATAACATGTATATATGGGATGTCTGTGTGTGTGTGTGTATGTGTGTGTGTGTGCATTTCTACACCAAATTATATAAATGCCTATATATTATGGCATTGTTCTGGGTATTATAAATCTGATCATTTTCTATTTCATTACGCTCAGTGAGATGAGAATAGCAAAGATCATCTGGAGGGTGAATCCATTTCCAAATGAAATCCTAACCGATATAATGCCTAATTGATTTACCTCCTTGGAGGATTTATTTTAAAATCATAGTCTGTGTTCACAAATACTGGGAGCACTTTTTTAAAGCTTTTCTACCTTGTGACACCTTACTCTCTGCTATTTCCTGAGCCATGTCTGAAGCTATCCTGTACTGCCAAGACATATTCTCAGACAAAGAAGCATATGACATTAGTCACTCACTAAAAGGGCAATAAGCAATCAAAATGTTTTCCTACCTGTACCATGGTACCAGCTTAGTGTATGGTAGACAGTATACGCCCACAATTTATTGCTGGAACTCCCCCTTGATAGGACCATGACGTGCCAAAGGAAAGTGAGTTCAAAAAACTCTCTTTCATTCTCTTAACATTAATTTATTGAGATTCTATGATGTACTCACAACAGGCATATAGCAAACAACACTAAGAACCACCCATTAAAGAACTTATAATCTAGGAGACAAAACAGACAAACGGACAATTATTGTAAATAAAAATTGCCATGAGGGCATTTGAGGTGATACAGCCAACAATGAACATGGAGAAGAACAGCAATTTCCTAGAAAAGTGACGTCTAAGTTGAGACCTACAGGTAGGTAGGAATTAGCCCAGAGAACTCTGGAAGCAGCCCATTTCAGGCAGAGATAGGGGAGGCAAAGAACACATGTCTAAACAGAGGAACCACAAAACTGCCAAAGAACTTCTGAGGGGGCAGTTCCTGTCCTCTAGTTTATAGCTCTAGCCTCTCACTCTTAAGCTTTGGCTACAGGCAGGGTGCCACACCGATGGGTGCACTAACCAGATCAAGTCACAGCCCCAAGTCTGCAAGCATCAGAGGATGGAGGAGGACACTGTAACAGCTAGGTGCAGGTGCAGCATCAAAGAGACAGAAACTTGCTGTCAGTCCTCCTTACTACCCATCTCCCACTCTCTCACCTATACCTGTTACCCTGCTATGGGGTCTAAGAGGGAGGTTTTATCATCTATGGCCCCAAATGCAGTGCTACCTTTGTCAAGTTGTATGAGGTGTTCAGTTGCTTGCCTGTGAAGCCCCAAATCACAACTTCCCTGAAGTCAAGGGACTTGCCACAATACAGCTGCTGGGGTGACTGAAGAGCTCAAGGAACCTACATAAGCTTCAACAGTAGGCCAGAGTACCACTCCTCGGTGAAAGACAACTGATGGGTCAAATCACCAGGGAGCTGCCAAAGAGTTATTAATGGTGACAGGTACACTACCTGGGAGACAGGTTCAGAAGGGAAGAAGATTATTTATAAGTGAATAGTTAACAGCTGTACCTACTGCTAAGCATTACATGGATGCCACAAACTATAGAATTCAAATCCTGGGTTATTCAAGCACGAACAACTGCCTGTCACCCAAATGCAATGCATCGCTATAAATTAAAGTGGGAGAGATGAGACTTCGGAATACTGGCTTGCCTGGGAAGGCAATGTCATCCCAGAACTCAGATAAAAGGTGGAGAAAGGCTGAGATAACCATGTTGTGAATTACTGTTCTTAATAATAATGATGAATTTGCAAGAACAGCTTTATAATTTTTCCTGAGGGCTTTAGGAACCAAACAGATGCTAAATGCATCCTGTATTTTCAAGAGTAAACTGAAGTCGGGAATAAGGGGAGATTGAAGCGTTGTATTAGAATGGCAAAATTGGAGGGGGAGGGGGACCAACCAATGAGAAAAAGAAAGTATAGCACTTTGGTTTAGAAAATAAGATTTTCTAAATTTTATATATGACTATTGTATTTTGTATATGAATAAACATGGCACCTGCCACCTTTGCCTGAACTAATATTATTCATGCTATTCCACCATGACTCTGGAACATAAACTAAGTGGACAGTATGGAAACTACCTCATGTATTAAGAAAATCAAGAGTGGAAGTTACTCTTCTCAACTCAATGTTCTGAAAAGTCTGGAAGCTCTGTATGTTTTGAGCTGAAAATCTACGAGAATAAATATCCTCAACAAATTTTTGTATTTTCCTTTCTAAGGATCTGAAAATTCCTATGGCCTTACGTATTTTTCAACTACTACTAAATAGAAGCTGTCAAGAGAAGGAAAAGAAAAAAATAAAGAGAAAAAGTGATATTTAGAGACTGGTCTCATTTTAGAAAACAACTGAAGTCCTATATTGTTACTGGAGTATAAATTAAGACAAAGTTTTTAGAAAACACATAGGACACGCCCAGTAAATAACTGCCATAAATACAACTACTTTTACCTTCTCCCCATGATAACTGTTAAGTAGAAGAAAAAAAGGAATGCAATGCCCAAAGTGTGTATACTATTCATTATTCGTGTAAAGAAAGAAAAATAATATTTATAGGCACATATTTATGGACTATCTCTCTAAGGATATACAAATACAAGCAGATAATCAAAGGGAGTGCATCTGAGGAGTGTAACTGAGCAGCTGGGTGGCAGGGAATATCTATGTGTTTATATTACCTACTTAACTATTAATTGTTTTAGAAGTACTTACTTATTGACCTGACAATTCCATCTCCACATATTCATTCCATAAACACCCTAACAAGTGCAGTAACACATACATACAAGAATATTCGCTAAAACAATGTCTGTAAGGTTAAAACATTAAAAATAACCCAAACAGGGACTCAGTGCGTTAAAGTCTCTGCCTTTGGCTCAGGTCATGATCTCAGGGTCCTGGGATCGAGCCCCTCATCGGGCTCTCTGCTCAGCAGGGAGCCTGTTTCCCCCTCTCTCTCTGACTGCCTCTCTGTCTACTTGTGCTCTCTCTCTCTGTCAAATAAATAAATAAATAAATAAATCTTAAAAAAAAATAACCCAAACATCTTTAAGTAAAAGATTAAATAAATTACAGTACATCCATACAACAGAGAAATACAAGGAGGTTAAAAGAATGGGACATCTATATATACCAACATGGAAAGAGGCTTGGATTTGATTCCAAGAGCTGCTGTAAAATACTACCACAACCTTATGATTTGAAAGAATAAAAATTTATTTTCTCACATCTCCGGTGGCTAGAAGTCACAAATCGAGATGTTGGCAGGACTGTGCTCCCTTCAGAGGCTCTGGGAGACAGACTGTTCCTTGCCTCTCTCCTGGCGTCCATTGGCTGCTGGCAGTCCTTTGCTTACAGGCCCATCACTCCAACCTCTGCCTCTGTCTTCACTTCCCCTTCTCCTGGGGATGTCTTCCCCTCTGCATATCTGTCTCTAATCTCTCTCTGCCCCTTTCTCTCTGCCTATGATGGTGTCTACGGCCCACTCAGATAACCCGAGATTACATTCTCCAGATCCTTAAACACATCTGTAAAGGACCTTTACCCAAACAAAGTAACATCATAGGGTCCAGCTATGTAACATGAATATCTGGGGGATGGGATAGCAGAAAGCAGGCCATTTATTGGTCTGTCACAAAGACTAGGCTGTATCATTAAAATTTTAAACAGGAAGCTATAAGAAAATATATATGGAAGGAACCATTTTCATTAAAATAAGAACAATTAATTAGTACTATATTTGCATGGAAATACATGGCCTGTACACCAAACAGTTAAGATGGGGGTTATCTCTGGGAGAAGGGGCTAGGGACAGCTTTCATTCTTTGAATTATATATTACAGCAATGTTTGAGTTTCTATGTCAAACTTGTAGTACTTTCATAAGCAAACACATATTTAAAAAGAGGCTCTGATATATTTTTGACATTTCTCCAAATTATCTTACCTAACTCTATCATCTCTTTGGTCACTATTGAGGAAAAAGGGTTTAGTCAAATATTTATAAAGAAGATAATTACCAACTGTATAGTGAAGTAAAATTCTATAAGTTAGATCATAATTTTTATGTACAACATTTATAAAACAAATGCCAAAGTTTCTAAGAAAGGCTTATACTTGACCTGACTTTCTAGAAATACCTGACAATTATTCCATTTTATTCCATTAAAAACAAAACAAAATAAAACACCCAAATCCAAATTCTGTGACTCTCCCTCAAAAGCAGATTTTTTAAAGCATTTCTAAGGTTGACTGTGTACAGGCATGAACCACTGAAGTGGTGTTACTCGTGCATCTTTTCTTTGGCTATAATTCTTCTCTTCGCAGGTATTCTCACTGAACGAATATGGCTTCATCTTCAAGTTTTCTTCCACCTACAAGATGCATTTACAATATCTGTACCTTACTGAAACATTCTGGAACAAAAATTCCAAAAATCTTTGTGCATTTCTCTACTCCTTTCCCCCTCCCAGCCCCCATCCCACTTCCAATAGAAAAGGTAAAGCACTAAGCACTATGCTAAGCACTATGAAAGTCAAGTGGGATTCCCTAGGGTGTTTTTCTCAGGCATCTCTGAAAACTAAGCAACCTTTTCCCTGTCTAGAAAAGAAGGTGATGATCAAGATGAGCTTTTACAGAAAAGATTACACTGTGCTAAGCACATCTGTCAAGAGTGGGAAAGGCACTTCATATAGGGCAAATGGAAACCATCACACCAAGAGGACTGCCTGCCTTCATTCATTCCCCAAAGTCTATGAAATGCCTACTGTGTGAAAGGCTGCAACAAAAAGCATGGTGTATGTTGCAAACTGTGTGGGCAGAACTTCTGGTGTCTGAGAATCTGATGAGAAGAGAGATGAGTTCACTAACAGCAGACTGTTGCTCTGACGAGAGGCGGGCCAGCAAGCCGAGGCACGAGAAGATGCAGGAACAGAGCAAGAGTTGGACAGGTGTCATGCAGAAACAGTTCTGCAGTCGGGGCTCATAGTGCCTGGTAATTATGGCTACTGTCAGATCTGCCAAGAGACATATGGAGCAATGGGCAGGGAGGGGTCGGGGGAGGCTGGCACATGACGAAACTCGCCACCCACCTCCCACTGGCACTATCAGTTTCATATGCTCTATTAAAGACAATCAAGGGTTCCAGCCTCCCCTGAGATCAAGAGGAGAGGTGATTATGAAAATAATAACACTTTTAAAAATTACCTCAATGTTCCAAGGGAGCTTTGAGCTTTACTTCTGACAGTGTTAAAACACTCACAGGCAGGAAGGTAAAAAACAAAAACAAACTAGGAGACCACAGTAGCCTCAGTCTGAAAGGCCACTCCAGGGCTACTTAAGCCAAACACCCTCTGTGAGTTCAGTGGTTAAGCGATTCCCTCCTCTGGGTGGCATTCCAAAGGCATCGCCTTCACAAGGACAAAAACAAGAAACTGGCATAAAGACGTTAGAGCAGATTTCTGTTTGAGACCATGTGTCTGAGGAAATAGCAAAAATAGCAGAAAGAAAGAAGAGAAAAGCTTTTCTTTCATTTAATTTTTTTTTTTTTTTAAATAAAAACTGCCTAGAGACACTGGCTTGGGAAGCCAAGTTTTTTAAAGTACAAGTGTAATTTACTTTTATATAAACATAACTTCACAGAGCTATCAGTGGGTTCCATTTCAGTAAAAACAAACAACAAAAAAAAGAAGCTCCAAAAAATAATTATAAAACATATGGTGCAAACCCCGGCTGTGTTTATTTTATGACAGTTAACATTATTTACAGTGTGATCTGGTCAGAATTAATACTCAAAGGGTTATACACAAAATACGCCCAATTTTTCTTCTTAAACCGTGCTCACCAGCAGTTTTGCCAAGCTATCTAAATGAACTTGTCTAGAGATCTCTTGTATTCCCCCAAAGAAATCAATTATATTTTAACATATCATTTTATTCAAAATACTTGAGTAATGTCATCTCTATAAAAGCTGCCAATAGCAATACATGAGGAAACACATTCTGTCTTTAAGTAACAAGAAAGTTTGACAAAATGCATTTCAAACCCTGCCATGAGTTGCAACAGATTCTTTAAATTGGATGCTGCTCATTTTATTACCTTAGTTGGTAATGTATATTAACAATTTACAAACATTCCAGTCTATCTGCCTTTGTAAGAACAAGCTACTAGTTCATGTTACACATTATCAATATGTCCTATTGAGAAAAACTAATGTAAATAGCATACCCTTGCTCTTGGAATGGCTTCTGGAGGTACTAACTATAGAATCTGCTAAATGGGAAGTTGAGATAGAATCTTTCCCCTTTTAAAATTTAACTGAGAGGTATGTGAAGGCCAAGAGACACAGAAACAGAAAAAGAAAGAATAAGAATAATGCTTGCAATGAAAATCTTAAATTCTTTCCAGCCCTTTTATTAAGATACTCTAGTATTTTATTTCCATTCAAGTTTATATTAATATAAATATCAATATTTATGGGACCAGGTGTTATTCAGTAGTTCAAGCTAAAAGATAAAATGGCTGCCCTTCCTCCCTGGGCACACAGACAACACTAGGTACCCTCCACCACGGAGGGTAGAGACCAGACCTATCTTCCCAGTCCTACCAATCACAGGAAATGGAGGGATATGCCAGAGTCTGCTCTCACCAGGACTTGGGAGCTAACTGTTAAAGGCTCAGGAATTTTTTAAGCTGGTTGTCAAACATAGACATTATTAAAAATTAAATTGTATAAACTCATAATTAAAGAAAATTTATTAAAAGTAATGGCAACAGCTACTCAGAAGTCATCATTTCTAATTATTTGACCACATTTTACTATTACCCGTGCCTTAATGTACTTCTGTTTACATCTAAGATGTGGAAATACTGCATAAGAGCATGTTACTACACCTGTCATCTCAAACCTATGTTCGGTGACTTGTGCTGATCGGCTAAAATCAGCTATAGTGGGATATTTTCCTCATAGGAATCAACAAACACTGTGATTCAGGTCTTTCTTTTTTTTTAATATAATTTAGAGAGCAGTTATAAAGCATTTTCCAACACACCAACATCCAGCTTCTTCTAAATAATAGATGACTGTCTAGTTTCAAAATTTAGCCTTCATTTAAAAACAGACATTCATTTAAACTTCATAATCCTATCTGTACTCATTTGGGAAGGAAAGAAAGAAAAGGAAGATAATTTTGCTACGACAGATTTTTAAAAATAACTATAAATTTTATCTGGATCACTTATTTTTATGAAGCCTTGTAAAACATAACATGGAGCATGATTTCCGGATATGAAAAACATTAGATATGACAAATGAAATATACGGTTTGTGCCTCAGACAGGAAACATCCTGCACAGCCTCTAGAAACAAACACAAAGATTAAGTCGCAGGAACACATTTTTTTTTTTTTTAATGCCTGGAGTATTCTGTGTTTATAATAAATTAGCAAATGAGATTCTAGCCATTGTAACTCTTTTTGTATTTTTTAAAAAACTGTCAACTGATTATGATATAAATACACCTAGGGAATAAACCATAAAAAAAGACTAAAATAATTCTGAATCAAAGCCAATGAAGAAAAGACAGCTTATAGGTGTTAAGATGTAAGAAAAATTTAGAGATAAATTACTTTTGCTTAAACATGTAGCAATATCTGTTAAGATGAAAATCAGGATGAATCAAATACCCATATTCTCAAAACTAAATCTGGATAGGAATAAAAATCTGTCTATTTGTATTACATGCTACATCCACAGTCTCATTCTTTCAATCTCTAGTTTATAAAACTTAAAACAAACATTACATTTTTCAACATTACTGCTATTTGTAAATCATCTACTAAAAGGAAATATATTGAAACTAAATAGCAAACCATTAGGAAATCCTACAAGTGCCAACAAAGAGAAGAAAGGCAGGATAAATATTACTAGAGTTAAAATGAATGCTTTATAGGTCTTCCTATAGCAGCTGGCAAAATTTTATAGAAGTGAATTTTATTAGAGAGAAACACAGTCTCAAAATCAAATTTTAAGACAGCCATTCTTATGAGTAATATAGGAGATTTCAATGCAACTATAAAAAATGTAACTCTGATTTCTCTTTTTAAAGATCCATAGCTACATAACACAGATAGACTTTGATTGTGACTATCAAATAAATCAATAATTATTCAAGTGCTTTTTAAAATAGTCTTAGGCCAAACAATAATTATTATTTAAAGATAAACATTATACAATACAAAGAACTCTAGATATAGTATCAGACAATCCAAACTTGAGTACTTAGTTTAGGGTACTGTTAGGCTTTTTCACCATTATCAAGTGTAAGTTTTAGCTTAATAACCTATAAAACAAAATTAATAAAACTTTCCCTGTCTATCCAGTCGGTCTCCAAATTAAATGAATCAGTACATGTGAAATCCCTTTGTAAGATTCTAGTGCTAAGGACCCCAAAAGCCAATTAACAAGTTCATGTTACTCTATCATTTAGTGGCTGGCACAACCTCCACTCTGAATTAGGAGAATATTTCTTCCTTTATCTAAGACTGTGGAAGCCTTCTTGTTCTGGTTTTACAATATTGTGACTTACCATGAATGTCAGAATCACACAACAGTAATTCAGGAATGGATTAACTAACGATGCAACCTAATTTTATCTGATTTGTACCCATGGTTGCAAAATCACAAAGCTTCAAAAAAAAAAAAAAATCATGACAACATCATTTTTAAAAATCCTTGTCTCTTTCCCTTCTTCATTTTCTCTTCCTTTATCCCTTCTTCCTTAATTGATCATAATATAAAATTAAAATATATTTGTTACTTATTATAGATAACAATTGAGGTACCCTCATCTTAATTTGAATGATATACTTCGTGTTTTCCTTCCAGAAGCAAATCATACACTAAAGTTGCTTTTTTCTCCAAGTGCTTCTCTTATTTTCTTTTGTGGGTAAGTCACATGCCCTTAACAAAAAAATGGTTCTCCATCCATGTCTCTGAAGAACAGGGAAACCACGACCAAACTAATTTTCTATTCACCTAACAGGAAGATGGCTTTTACATATTTTCATAAATAATCGAGACACTATTTCCTCAAAAAACATTCACACTTCGGAGGAGTTAAACCCCAGGTTATGAAGTGAATAACTGAAAAAGAAGTAAAACTCCTATACTCTGGCTCTGGAACATGAAGCATAAAATGGTTTAAAAAGGAATGGTGGTATCACTAAATTTTTAACTTTTATCTAAGTTGACAGAATTCTAAATATAAAAATAATCTCAAAGGAACATGTGTAAATACTAAGTTCTCAAAAATCCAAGGTAGATGTTTAGTTCTGGGAAATGAAACTAGGAAATCCAAACTTTTGGACTTTTTGTTTAAGGCAAAGTTGCCCAAGTGCTTTAATAAAAAAAAAAAAAAAAAAAAAGAGAGAGGAAACATTTCTTGTCATTTAATCATCTTTGCAAGGCTGATAGTAAAGAAAGCACTGGGAAGAGGCCATGAATTTTAAAGCAACAGGTTAAAAAAACAGAAATTTAAGGGTGCAGTCTCATTTCATATTAATGTTTCTGGATAGAGAAGTAGGAATTGTTTAAGAAGTTGCACAGATGTCCTGTGTTCACTGCAAACATAAACAGGTCCAAAACCCTACCAGTTCTCTGGATTCCCACATACCCAGCCCTGAATCCTGGAATCAATCTAGGAGCACCTTCTCTCTCCCACACCTACTGAATCTAGTCAGCAAGTGGTTTTTATCTAACCCTGCTATTTAATCTCCCTGACACTAACCTAATGCCAGGCTTACTTCTACTTGAACTACTGCAATAGCTTCCCAACTAGACAGTCTGGCTCAGGACCCCGCCCTCCTTGTTCCACACAGATAACATGGCCAAATGGAGATTCCTAAGACACTAATCTGGTGATCCATTATAACAGTCCTGGCTCCCAAATTGCTCAGGTTTCCTTGCATGTCCTAGAGTACTCAACTCCCACTGTGGCTCTGAGCTTTGCTACATGACCTGTTTTGGTCAATGGGATACTAGTAAACACGAAGCAAAATTCACTTAAAAATGCTTGCACTGGTGGACATTCCCTCTCCTGCTGCTCTTCAGAACCCTAAATTATCTGCATGTGAACAAGAGTGGGCTAACCTGCTCAATGGTAAGAGATAGGACACCCAGATACTTCCACTGCCCCAACCAATAGCCAGTGCCAACCAGACAGCCAGATGCATAAATAAGGCCATCTTAGACAAGACCCTACCTTTCTTCCTCAATCCACCAATGTACCAGCTCACCCACAGACTTGTGAACAAAAACAGAATGGTGGTCATTCTAAGCCACAAAGTTTGGGGTGGTTTGTCATGCAGCCGTGAATAACCAGTACATTCATTACTTACTTCAAAAGAATCAACTTCCAATAAAATAAAACTCTTCAACCTGCCAATAAATGCCCTTCATCCTCTGGTTCTATCCCACCTTTCTAAACTCTCCCAATGCTCTTCTAGATTATTCCGTATTTCAGTCTTACTGATTTTCTTAAAGGCATGCAACATTGTGTAAAAGTACAAAATAATGAGGAGATTTTATAAAGGCTATCTAAAATACCCAATGCAAACTTCTCATTGTGAAGTCTGGCTATGTTCTTTTCTGCAGAAGGTTTTCAAAGAAAAACACTAATAAACTGAGGTATATGGACTTTTAAAAATATTTAAATATGTGTTTCTGTCCTCACAATTTAAAACACAAAAACACAGACTTTTCTTTTTGTGTTCATCTGTTTTCCTTTCTTTTCATAAGCACAAATTTCAGAACCTATTTGACATGAAGAAAAAAAAATTTCCTCTTTTTCTCTCAGAGTCTTGTCATTATGCCCTACTCAAAGCCACTATAACATTAAATAAAGCTCTGTTTATATCCCATAAATACCACATAGAATTCTAACTCAAGCTAATACTCTAGATCAAATGAAAAAAGATGAATCACATTTTTATTCTTTCTCCCAAAGATATATTTGGGGAAGAAATAAGAAAAATTTGGAAACATTTTCTAAGTCAAATTTGGGGTTCTGTTCTAGACCAAATTATTATTAACAAAAGCAATTTTCATAATTATATTACCTGTTTTATGCACTGAATTGTACATCCAAGGTCAGTTCAGTTACATACAGCAGGGATTCACTCTATTTAGTATATTATTTTTTATCACAACTAAGTATTTAAAGGATGACTCTTAACATACTAGCATCTATCAAACACATTAGCTTTTATTGAGTAGAAAAATAATCCTGAACATGTTTAGAGGTTCCAGACTTAACAGAGTTATTTAGGATTTTCAATTACTCTAAAAAGCGAAAAGTTTATATACTATTCATACATTTACTCTGTAAGAAAATATGCTTTAATTCTGTGAATGTAATTTCAAAAAGAATACATATGCGATGAGTATAAGCACTATTTTTCAATATGTATCACAGAAGCCTGATACTGTTCAGTGCATAAATACATTCAGGTTCCTTATATCTCATTGAAAACACTGTGGCATTATTTGTAAAAACTGAACAAAGTGCTCTTATACTTAACATCCACACATTACTCCTAAACACTGTATTGCTATAAATAAGTGGACAGCAATAAAAGAACTCTGAGGGACACCTGGGTGGCTCAGTGGGTTGAGCGTCTGCCTTCAGCTCAGGTCATGATTGCAGGGTCCTGGGATCGAGTCCCACATCGGGCTCCCTGCTCATCGGGGAGCCTGCTTTCCCCTCCCTCTGCTGCTTCACCTGCTTGTGTGCTCACTCTCTCTCTCTGACAAATAAATAAATGAAATCTTTAAAAAAAAAAAAAGAACTCTGATCCTCCAAGCCCTCCTTAGTATTTATGTAATATTTACTAAATTAAAATGATAAGGTATATATCTCAAAAAATGAAAGAGCCCTATAGAAAAATAATACTTTACCACTGTCACTACATAACACTAATGTGTAAATTCTACCATCTTGTATAAAGGTTAAATGACAAAAGTAGTAAAATTAACTATAACTACAATAACGAGGGTATGCATAAAATAGAAAAGATGTAAACTATGATATAAAGAACACAAAACATGGAGGAAGTAATAGGAAAAATGTAGAGTTTTAGAATGTGTTCAAATTTAAGTTGCTATCAAATTAAAATAGACTATTATATACATACGAATATATATGTGCACCTCATGGTAAACATAAAGCAAAAACTTATAGTAAATGCACAAAAGAAGATGAGAAAGGAATTTAAACATAACACTATAGAAAATATTCAAACAGGGAAGAGAAAAAAAGAAGATGAAAAGAATAGAGAGGAACTACAAAACCAGCCAGAAAACAGTTAACAAAATGGTAATAAGTACATAGCTATCAATAATTACTTTAAATGTAAATGGACTAAATTCTTCAATTGGGTGGCTGAATAGAATAAAAAAAGAAACATCTATATACAGCCTTCAAGAGACTTACTTCAGAAGGAAGTACATATGCAAACTAAAAATGAAGGGATGGAAAAAGATATTTCATGTAAATGGAAACGAAAAGAAAGCCAGTGTAACTGTACTCATATCATACAAAACATATCAGACTTTAAAACAAAGACTGGTATAAAAGACAAAGAGGGGTACTACATAAAGGAGTCAACCCAACAAGAAGATATGACATTTATAAATATATATGCACCCATTATAGGAGCATCAAAATGTACAAAGCAAATATTAACCAGATCTAAAGGGAGAAAATGACAGCAATACAATAGCAGGGAACATTAATATCCCACTTACATCAATGGATAAATTATCCAGACAGAAAATCAATAAGGAAACACTGGCTTTAAACAACACATTAAACCAGATGGTCTCAACAGATGTATACAAAACATTCCATCCAAAAGTAGCAAAACACACATGCATCTCAAGTGCACATGGAACTTTCTCCAAGATAGATCACATGTCAGGCCATAAAACAAGTCTCAATCAACTCAAGAAGGCTGAAATCCCTCTTAAGCATCTTTTCTGACCACAATTGTATAAAACCAGAAATCAGTTACAAGAAGAAAGCTAGAAAAACTACAAATGCATAGAGACTAAACAACATGTTACTGAACAACTACTGGATCATAGAAGAAATCAAAAGAAAAATTAAAAGAATACCTAGAGACAAATAAAAACAGAAATATGACATACCAAAAATCTATGTGATGGAGCAAAAGCAGTGAGTTCACAGCAACACAGGCCTACTTGAAGAAGCAAGAGATCCTCAAACAAACAATTTAACTTTACATTTAAAGGAACTAGAAAAAGAAAAAGGCCCAAGGTTAGCAAAAGAAAGGAAATAATAAAGATAAGAAAGGAATAAATGAAATAGAGACTATAAACACAATATAAAAGATCAATGAAACTAAAAGCTGGTTCTTTGAATAGATGCAAAAATCTTGCCCAAATTTCGCAAACCAAATTCAATGATACATTAAAAAGATCAGACACTATGATCAAGTAGGGACTTATTCCAGGGGTAAGGATGGTTCGACATCCATAAATCAATCAACATGATGTACCACCTTAACACAATGAGATAAAAATCATATGAGCATCTCAATAGATGCAGAAAAAGCATTTGACAAAATTCAGTGTTCATTTGTGGTAAAAACTCTTAAACATAAAGGGAAAGTACCTCAATATAATAAAGTCCATTTATAACAAACCCATAGCTAGTATCATACTCAATGAAAAAGTTTTTCCTCTATGATCAGGAACAAGACAAGGATATTATATTATTCAACATAATACTGGATATCCTAACCAGAGCAATTAGGCAAGAAAAAGAAATAAAAGACATATAAATTGGGAAAGAAATAATAAAACTTATTATTTGCAGATGATGTGATACTATATAGATAACTCAAAAGACTGCACTAAAAAAATTATTAGAATAAATAAATTCAGTAAAGTCGTAGAATATAAAATATAAAAAATGTCACATTTCTATATATTAATAACAAACTATGAGAAAGAGAAACCAAGAAAACAATTCCACTTTCAATCACATCAAAAAGAACAAAATACCTAGAAATAAATTTAATTGAGGAAGTAAAAGATCTACACACTGAAAACTCTAAGACATTGATGAAAGAAACAGAAGAAGATGCAAATAAATAGAAAGATAGTCTGTGCTTATGGATTAGAGAAATTAATATTGTGAAAATGGGCATACTACTCAAAACATTCTATAGATTCAATGCAATCCTTATTAATATATTAAAGGTGTTTTTCACAGAACTGGAACAAATAATTCTAAAATTTATACAGAACCACAAAAGACACCAAATATCCAAAGTAACCTTAGCAAAGAAGAATAAAGCTGGAGGCATCACACTCCCTGATTTCAAACTATACTATAAAGCTACAGTAATCAAAACTGCATGGTTTTGGCATAAAAACACACACATAGATCAACAGAAGAGAATAGAGGGCCCAGAAATAAACCCATTATATTTGGTTAATTTTTGACAGAGGAAGCAAGAATATACAATGGGCAAAGGACAGATCCTTCAATAAACGGTGCTAGGGAAAACTGGACAGCTATATACAAAAGAATGAAACTGGACCACTTTCTTATACCATAAACAAAAATTAACTCAAAATGGATTGAAGATTTGAATGTAAAACCTGAAACTATAGAAAAAAAACATAGGTTGTTCTTAGCGATTTTTTAAAAATCTAAGTCCAAAGGCAAGGGACACAAAAGCAAAAATAAACAAACAGGACTACATCAAGCTAAAAAGCTTCTGCACAACCAAGGAAACCATCAACAAATGAAAAAGCAAGGAACACATATAGATGGCAATAGGCACATGAAAAAATGCTCCAAAAAGAAAAAGAAAAAAAAAAAAAAAGGAAAAAATCCTCAACATCACTAATCATCAGGGAAATGCAAATCAAAACTATAATGAGATTTCACCTTTTATCTATCAGAATGGCTATTATCAAAGCCAAGAAATAACAAGTGTTGGTGAAGATGTGAAGAAAAGGAAGGCTCATACACTGTTGATGGATATAAATTAGTATAGTCACTATGGAAAACACTATCAAGCTTCCTTTAAAAATTTAATATAGAACTACCACATAATCCAGCAATTCCATTACTGGGTATCTAGCCAAAGAAAACAAAAAAAACGCTAATTTGAAAAGATATATTTACCTGTACATTCACTGCAGCATTATTTATAATAGGCCAAGATATGGAAACAACTGAAGTGTCCATCAATGGATAAATAAATAAATGGTGGTGTGTGGATATACACACATACAAAATGGAATACCAGTCAACCATAAAAAAGAATGGAACTTTGCCATTTTTGACAACATGGATGGACCTTGAGGAGATTATGCCATGTGAAACAACTCATACAGAGAAAGATAAATACTGCATGATTTCACTTCTATGTGGAATCTAAAAAACAAAACACAACAAAACCCAGACCCATAAATAAAAAGATTGGTGGTTTCCATAGGAGAGTGGGGTTAGAAGGTAGGCAAAATGGGTGAAGGGGATCAAGAAGTACAAACTTTCAGTACAAAATAAATAAGTCATGGGGACATAATGTACAGCCAAGGGGACTATAGTCAGTAGCAGCATTTTAACTTATGATGATAGATGGTAATTGAAGCTTTTGTGGTGATCATTTTGCAATGTATACAATGTCAAATCTCTGTGTTGTACACCTAAAACAAAGATAATACTTACATCAATTTTATCTCAATAAAAAATTAAATTCTACCATCTTGACTTTCTATTAATATAAAATAACACATGAAAGAAAAGTATACTTATTTTTCCTGAAGTAACCCAATCCAACGATCTTAATAAAAGCTAAACACTGACTAAAATAGATGGCAACCAGACTCATAGCAAGACATACTTGACCTATGGCATAGCCAAATCTAAAAAGTTTGTGAAATTTAAACCATCAGATAACTTCGCAGGTCTGGGAAACCACAACTTATACCCAGGATGCTATTTGGGGCTTCAAAGCAATATGCTCAAGTGAATAAATCATGCATGAAAACCCTATACTATAGCATTCTTTTATAAAGTTCCTTTTAAAGAAGCATTCCCCCTCCAAGGGTGTGCCTCTTTCAGGTCCCAGATACTTTTCCATATGGGAAATATAATGCAGTAAAGCTTCCTTCCATCTGGTGTCTTGAAAAACATTTATGAAGTTTTACTGTACATTTCTGATAATCCTGATATTCCAGACATCTTTTTGTCAAAGTTATCTTAAAATGTGAACCTTAGAAATCATAATTTATATTAACGGCCTGGATCCAGGTGTAAGGTAGAAAATAGAGAAAAGACAGAACAAAGCAGATAGTGCTTTCAGATGGTCCTTTTTATTGTGCTACCAAATCTAAGACCACTTTCCATAAGAAGAACCTATGGGCACCATACTAACAAGTCCTTAATTATATACATATATTAGTTATGAGTCAAATAAGCAATCGGATGAACTGAAATTCTATGCACTGAGTGAAGGAAACTAACAAAGGGAATATAAACTAATTCCAAATTTGATGTTCATAATTTAGTAAGTACTGTATTTAATATATTTGATATAAAACATCTACATTTTAATTGGCCCAACTGCTCCCCAAGTGGCATTGACAATAGTAATTCCATGGAGATTTTCCTGTTCTGAGTGACTTCATGAGTAGCTTTTGCAGAATGATCCTAATGGAGTTAAAAATGATCATCTTTGGATTCTCACGAAAAGGGAATTTTTAAAGTACTTTTTTATTAACTTGTCAAAACATTTATGAGGTAAGGAATTAGAAGGAAATACCTCTTTGCTATTTAACATCTGGGATCTAATAGGTTTTCCATAAGACAGCAAAATCTCATTAATTCAAACTAAAATAATGTTTTTAGTTCAAAAAGTGGGAGCTGGGTTGAAAATTAATTTTGTTTTAGTCAATCATTTAATTGCAGAGTTTGAATTCATAGTACAGTCAAGACAGGGAATGTTCAAAATTCTTAGGGCATTAACTTTTCAGGAAAGTTGGAAATTTGTCCACAAAGTCTATTTAAATAAAACTCATTATTGTACTAATTATAGGTCATGTTTATATAGTCATTAGAAAATGTCCACTAATGACCTCTGCTTTCATGTAGCTTAACTTGAGCCCCAATCTCAACCAAACTGAGAAGTGTAACAGAGAAGCATGGTGTCTATCTCTTTGCCATTTGAATATAGGAGCTACTCAAGCAAATATTGTTGAATGAATACATTTTCCTGAACTTTCAAAATAGGAAAAAAATACAACACAAAGGAAAATGGTGACCTAATGGGATTTTTAAAAAGGGATCGAAGATCAAATTAGAAACAAGTATTATACACCAAATAGAACACCTTAAGTTATACATCTTAAATTAGTAATAACAGGCATTATATGGTCAATTTCCATTTACCACCTCTAACTTGCCTAGAAGTTTTCTAGATTTACCTCCCCAAAGTTTTAACCAGATGTCTCAATTCATTTTTCCTTATTAAAAAATTAATATGCATATTAAAAAGGACAATATTCTTTTACCTCTGACCCTACCACCATATAATTATTCAACATGTTTTTATCTTGTAACACGAAAACACAACCCAGAGTGACAAGAAATTAAAATGAAAATGTCAAACTTGCAGAAGAAGTTTACATAAGCAAATCTTTTGCATATAAAAATCTTTTTTCAATAAATATTAAACTTTTACATAAAGTCAATTCATGGATGGAAAACAATCCTATTTATGCATTGAAAATGATAAAATTATTTAAATATTACATGCTTCAGACTTTTCATTAATTCAGACTGACCCACTCATTAACTTGAAATACTAGTGTTTTCCCATACTGTATATGAAATATGCCTATTATGGCTGGGTACCTGAGTATATGAGTCTCTCTACGTATAAAATTAAAATAGGGAGAAGCACCTGCTCCCCAAAACACCGAAAATTATCTAAATTTTGATTTGGAGTAAACGAAGTATTTCTCAAATCCTTAAAATCATTTTTGTAGGCAGGTTTCAGAGGGTTGTCCCTATCGGATACAAGCATAATTGACTACAAAAATGCATAAGTAAAGGAAGCTAATGGCCTTGCTTAATTAAAATGTAAAACTTCACCATCTTATATTCCATTTATATGATTTTAAAGGAGGCTTCAGTAAGTCACTCTCTTGACAAGAGCATTCAGATTGCAGAGAAGGCTACAAAGGCGTTAATGACATTTACCCCCCTAATAAGAGCTGTTCACACTTCATGGTTTTTCCTTGTTATTGCTCAGGACAGACACTAGCACCTCATTGAAAGATCAGTGCTGCAAAGGAAAAAAGGCCCCTTGAGACATCTCAGACTTGAGGAAAAGCACTAAATCAGGTGATGCTACATAGATGACATATTTGATTCTCAGGGGTTCTTACTCACCCTATGGCCATGGATTTGAGGCAGTTAACATACAGCCAATCAAAACCCTCCCCCACTCCCAGAAGACAGGGCCATCCACTTCTGCAGCAGGCATAGTGAAGGCTAGGGAGGAAAGAAATAAACTTCTTTCAGGTGCCCTAGGTCTGGCAGGATCCAAATGTCTTGTACTGCTCTCAGTTAATCTCCATCGATGTGTGGCTGAATGAATAAAACACTGACCTTTTCACCTAAGAGACCACAATTTGAATCCAACGTAAAGTCACTGGAGGATCAATGGACAGAGGCACTCATATTTTAAAGCAATAAACCACTGCAAAAAGGGAAAAGGAAAAAAGTTTTTTACCGTGGTTTTGGCCACAGCTTCAACCCGGTTTCCCTGGCTCAGCTATTATGAATTGGATCTCTGATTCAGAATTGAAAAGCTCCCAGCACTGCCCCTATGGATCTCAAAATCTGGCACGTGCCCATGGCTACTGCAAGGCAGACATTCCCTCACATGTCAATACGTGGAAAAGCAATCCCGGCTGGTGATGGAATGACGGCTGACTCAATGGAATATACTCAGCATGAACTCCAATTCTGGCAGAGATGACAGGACACAGAAACAAGTAGCTCTTAATTACTCTTTCAAGGGAAATTCAAGTGTATTTTGTTGTTGTTAATTTGAAATTCCTAAAGATGTTCATACGTTTAAAAAGAGTCAAGTGAATAAAGTGACTGAAGGTGTGTCCCTAACTCAACGTTGTTTTGTGTCTTATCAACACACCATAAAATAAACAGGTTTACTATGAACAGGTACCCTAGAGACAAAAATCTATAGGATAGATACTCTATTGTTTAAATGTCCATTTCTTTGGAGCCTGGGCTAACCTGACCATAAGCCAATATCTTCAGTCTTCTGTGTTCCAAATATTCTATTTATTTCACAAAGGAATCTGAATGAAACGCCTATTGTGCACTGCCTTCCTTTGGAATTGCATCCCAGAGAGGATGCAGTGTGCACCAGTCTTCAAATTACCACACTTATTCCACTGCTATTTTTAAAACCAAAAAAGAAAAAAAAGTCCACAGCAGGAAAAGCATATTAAAATAAAAATAGAAAATACAGCAACCACATTACTCATACTAACTAGAAAGCTGCCTCTGACACTATTATTATGGCTTTGTTAAAGAGAGAAAATTACATGAGAACAAGAAAACCAGGTTAAAGTATTTCCTTACAGAGAGGACCTTCAGTTCTCAAATTCTCTGAGAAATGATTTCCTAGGGCCTACAGGTGAGAAATACACAATAAATTGAAGATGACTTTTGGACTGATATGCATAGCAACTGATATCTCATTCCCTTACTGTGGGGCCTTATGAATTATGGTCTACTCGTAGCCATGAAGGCATCGTACTGTTAAAATGCAAAACTATCTGTCTGACCTACTCTCCAAGTCCCCATCCCAAGTCTACAATGACAGAGACAGAGAGAGAGAGAGTGTGAGAGAGAGAGAGAATACAACACTCAGTGCCACCAACAAATGAAAACACTTCCTAGATAGCAAAAGGACCTCAGTGGTGGGTTTCTAAAACAACGGTTCAGGAAGCCACTAGCCAGTGATTGGCCCTTTTGAGGGTTATTAGCAGCAACAAATGCCAGGTCTGTGAACCAAAAAAATCCCTAGTCACTCCCCTTAGAAAGGGACGTGATGTGGGGTGCCTGGCTGGCTCCGTGGGTAGAGTATGTGACTCTTCATTTTGGGGTTATGAGCCCCAGGGGTGTGGAGATTACTTAAAAATAAAGTCTTTCGGGGAGCCTGGGTGGCTCAGTGGGTTAAAGCCTCTGCCTTTGGCTCAGGTCATGATCCCAGGGTCCTGGGATCGAGACCGGCATCGGGCTCTTTGCGCAGCGGGGAGCCTGCTTCCTCCTCTCTCTCTGCCTGCCTCTCTGCCTACTTGTGATCTCTGTCTGTCAAATAAATAAATAAATGATCTTTTAAAAAAAAAAAAGTCTTTTAAAAATATATAAATAAATAAATGTTAAAGAAGTAGGGGGGGGAGGGAGGGAGGAAGGAGAGAGAGAGAGGAAAGAAAGAGAGAGAGGGGGTAGGAAGGGAGGGAGGGAGGAGAAAGGAAGGAAGGAAGGAAGGAAGTTAGTTAGTTAGGAAGGGATATGATGCAAATATTAGGTGAACCAAGACGAGCTTCTGAGCAACAGGCCCAGGCCTGGCCTAACACATTCACCTAAATCACAGCTCAGTGCTGCTCACCTAACTGAAATGCAACTCTCCCCCATAAACTTGTTCACACCTCTCCCCAACCCAGCATTCTTCCTGTACGGAAAAATGCTTGTTCCATCGTTTCTACTAGGTAACAATATCTCTCTTCTTCCTTAAGAAGCTCCTCTTTCAACAGGTCTTCCTAGAGTAATTCAATTTGGCAGTGGTCACTTTAATTCTACTAGCAAATGTATTGGCTGGCATTCTATTTTCCAATTGCTGCTGGCATTACTTACAAGACTATCATACATGAATCAAAGAAGTATATCTTTATTTATGCTTGTCCCATCTGTATGGATTTAGCAAGAGCTTCTAGCAACCCACAGAGATGCTCATCTCACTTTCTACTTTTTCATAGCCCTTCATGATTTCACATAGGAGACTATGAAACATAGGTCACTCAAAAGAAACAGATGGCTGACAGGGGCTGGGTCTTGAGAACCTTCCCATGATTCCTTACTAAAGTCACAGATCTCAGTTCCTGGGCAAGCCCTCACCATCCCCTACCTGCTCCTTCAGTCAAATTGGGGGAAACATTAGAAAAGGACATGTAGCTCCAATAAAATGTATGGACAACTAGAAGAATCACGAAGTTTCTGTTGCTCTAGAAACTTACAGGTTGTGAGGAATGGTGAATTGGAAAATGGCTTTACTTATAGAATTAATATTTACTGAACTCTACTATGAATTTAATGAATGATTTCCCTTTATTCTCAAAACTCCAGTGAGGAGGTATCTGCAAAATGTGGCTTAGAGAAACTATGCATTTTTTGCAAGGCTAGAGAGCTAATTAATGGTGGAATTGAGGTCCAAACCTACAGTTCAGGAGCCTTCCACTTCAAACTCAACAAGGAGCTCGTCAGGGTATTGCTCTGGAGACCAGATGGTTTAATCAGTGTCATCCCAGAGAATATCCATTTCAAGTAAATCTGAACTGGTTCTGATCAGATGGCGAGTGGCCAGAGAGCTGTGGGCTCATTTGTTGTTCCTCCCAGGGAACACAAAAACCCTCTCTCCATGTCCCACAGACACAAATTCTATTCTACCAGTTACTGCATTCCATCCTGGAATTTGGTGTGCTATCTATTTCTACTTTGCAAGGGTAAAGGGAGGAATATTTTTAAGCACAAAACATCAAGCTATGTCCTTGGATATAAGGTGTTTATTTTCATTGCTGTTCAAACAGTTAGAGCTTTGGCAAGGGATTCAAAATCCCTATATTCCACTTCCAGTTTTGACCCTGCCTGAGGCCTTCAGCCATGGTAACGTTAAAACCAGGGATAACAGGCTCTGAAACCATCTCTCTAATAAGGAGTCTAAGAGAATTGCTGGGATAATGTCTGTAGAGTGGTCCAAGCACTCTGGAAAGCAGATACTGTAAATATAGGACATTGCTCTGAACCATCTACCTCTTGCATATCCCTGCCAAAGACAGGGGGATCTTGATCATTCATACCTGTGATTTTTCTCTTCTGAAAGAGATTCACATATTGTTGACATAATACAAACACACCTTATGTTATGGTGGTGATAACCCAATCTTTAGTTGGAGTCAAATAATCCCTCCTCTGGGTCAGTACTATGGGTCACCTGTACATTCTTATAATTGTGATCATACAGCCTGCACAAGTGGCTTATGGCGGCTTGGTCCTGCCCAGTGAAGGCTTCCTGAGAGATCTCTTCTGTACTTAGCACACAGTCATTGATTAGTAAAATTTGCTATTTGAAGGACTACCTAAATGAATTTAAACCTAGAACCATTCTTCTTTCTGCTCCAGAAATTTCCTAAAAATCTGTGAGGTCAGCTAATACCCATAAAAAAGGTTGTCTGTTTTAAGTAAGTTTTGCTTTATGCAATGAAGTGAAAGCCCAGATATTCTAACCATTTTAAGAGATTCATCAAGTAGTCATCATTCTGTGCCCAGTGCTTAGAAGAATATTGGAAGAGTTGATGAAATAGAAAAATGCAAGGGTAATAAAATGACTGTCATTTTTGGAATATGCTAATACTTAAAAACGTAAAAAAAGAAAAAGCACACATACATATTCACACACTCACAATATAGAACCCATTAACAAGAGTGCTGTGGGCTAGCCACTGCACTAAGTACTTTATAAATATCATTTCCTTTAACTCTACAAATGAAGAAACTGATGTTCAAATATGTTAAATGGCCTATCTCATGGAACAGAGCTATCAAAAGTTGAAACCAAGATTCATACCCAAGTCTGTCTCATGCCAAGGTCCAAAGCCTTTGTCACCATATTTTACTGCCCCTTACTCATAATCAGGTCTATATCACATAGGTACATATATGCAGGTTTGTGTGCGCATGTATGGACATATGTGCGTCTGTCTTATTTCCAACTGAATAGTAGCTATTCTTTTGGCTGACTGTATGGGAAGGCACTCTGTTCTAAAAGACACAGTGAAATATAAAAAAAAAAAAAAAATCCTGGATTTAAGGCTGTTTTATACACAAAGGTCTTAAATGGCCATGTTGGGAAGAGTCTATATCATCATCCTTTACATCATTATGTTAATCGTTAACATTTACTGGATACTTAGCAAGTGGCACTACTAAAGGCTTTATATGCATCATCTTATTTTATCTTCACAATAAACCGATGAGGTACTGTTAGTATCCTCGCTTTCAAGGTGAGGGAACCAAGGCTTGGGTAGCTAAAGACACAGCCTATTTTTTACACATTTAGTAAGAAATGGAACCAGGATTCAAACCCACGGACCTGCTTTAACACACTACTCTGTTGCTCTAAGCTTGCCTTGTCCAGTTGTATAAAAGAAGGTAGAATTACAGCTAGGCCACCAAACCTGAGTGGGGTACTGATCTGGGCTCCTCCTCCACGGTGGAAAGGTACAGCTGGGAGTGGCTGCTCAGTCCCAGACTACACGTCCTCGCTCCTAAGTGACTACTTAGCCCCATTTAGATGGAAGCTCTGATCAGTGACTTGTAGGAGAAATGACCCACTCTGCTTTCTGACCTGATGAAAACCTTCCACACAGAACCTCTATCCTCTCTCAGCACTGCCACCTGGATGAGGAGCCCGAGGCCCCAGAGAACAGCAGAGCTACAAAACAGCAGAAGCCCTAAGTTGCCGGAGATGTTTGGGGAGGTCAAAGCACCTCGGGGAGGAAAATGTTCCCCAACCAGGAATGCTGACCGATCTCGCTGAGAGAGAAATAAACTCCTGTTGTGTTAGGCCACTAGTATTTCAGGGTTTACTTACTAAAACAATTAGCATTTATCTTATTAACTAAAGTTTAAAATGTATTTATCCTTTTCTAAGCATTTGATCTCTGCAGAGAAACAGGTTTATCTTATTAACCGAAGTTTAAAATGTATTTATCCTTTTCTAAGCATTTAGGGTCTGCAGAGAAACAGGTTTGACACTTGGTGTTTCTCTGCTGTAACCAATCAGAGTTAGGTTTATGCACAGATACAAGTGAAAACAAAAACCAACTTCAGTGGTGGTTTATAATATGTTTTCATCTACATTAGTTCAACTTTTTGCCATTCAAGAGCAAGAGAGGGGGTGCGCCTGGGTGGCTCAGTGGGTTAAAGCCTCTGCCTTCGGCTCAGGTCATGGTCCCAGGGTCCTGGCATGGAGCCCCGCATGGGGCTCTCTGTTCAGCAGGGAGCCTGCTTCCTCCTCTCTCTCTCTGCCTGCCTCTCTGTCTACTGGTGATCTCTGTCAAATAAATAAATAAAATCTTTAAAAAAAAAAAAAAAGAGCAAGAGAGGTAAAAGGGGTTATCTCAGTTTTAAAGTTGAAGAAACTGTGGGAGCACTTGGGTGGCTCAGTCAGTTGAATGTCCGACTCTTGGTTTTGGCTCAGGTCACGTTACCAGGGTTGTGAGATCAAGCCCTGCCTCGGGCTCTGCACTGCGTATGGAGCCTGCTTATGATTCTCTCTCTCCTTCTGTCCCTCCACCACCTTCCATCTCCAAGAAAGAAAGAAAGAAAGAAAGAAGGAAGAAAGAAAAGGAAGAAGAGAAGGATGAGGAGGAAGAAGAAGAAACTGTGGCTGAGAATGGCCAATTTTCCATACTCCCATATATAATTAGTGGCAGTATGGGGACTTTAGCGTAATACTCTCACTCAATGTCCAGTGCCCCTCTACCATCCAACTTGATATCCTTTTATGGACCCGGAAAAGAGCTAGTTCATCTCTGCTCCACCTCCTGCACATGATAAAGTTGAAATCTTGTTGATTAGGTTTTTTAACACTCTTACAAAGGTATGTATTCCTGGAAAGGTTAGTCAAAGAGCAGAATTTACAATGAAGCATTAATGATAAATATCAGATCTGGAGAAAAATTGGGGTTATGGAAATGGGAGAGGAAGGTAATCTGAAACACAGTAGAATATCAAGAAATACCCAGAAAAGGGATTAAAAAAAAAAAAAAAAGATGGACTAATTTCACTAAGATCATGTGGATAAAACCTGTCACTGAATGCCAAGAGTCATCTTAACTGTCTTTCCAGTTCAAGATTCTCAGGCCTTCTCTGTTCCCTACAATGCGCTCCTCTGATAATACAAGGCCCTCACAGATTATATTCTGGAAAGACATCTTGGTTGTCTTAAAACAACAACAAAAAATAAATATTCCACACAGAATCAGAGACCTGAGTTCAAATCAGATTTCAAACTTTTCTCCCTCTGATATTTGGAAGCACTATTATGTATCAAGCTGGGTAGGGTTGGGTTATAGTGGTGAGCAAGAGATAAGGGGTTCTTATCCTCAGGAAGCTTATAGTGCATCAACTGTGCCAATTAATAGCTTCTGTGATCATGGGAAAGTCATTCAATCTCTTTGAATTTCAACTACTCCGAATGTTAATTCACTGGCAATATCTACAAGAGAATGGTATATAAGAGGATTCAAAGAGCTAACATATGTGAACTTGCTCCGAGAAGGGCTGTTTAAATACAAGTGTTTGCTGAATATTGACGTTTTCTACCACATGGATACCACAAAACACTTGTTCTACACAGACCACTAGCTAGGGCGTGTGGGAGCCTTTGTTTCTCTTCCTACTGCCCTCAGGAGCCCATGTGTCCTTACAGTACCTATGAAGCCTGAGAAAAGACTACAAGCCCTTGGACCAACTAGTTACCGCATATTCCATGAGTTTCATGGTGAAACATCAAGCTATACCAAGTGAAGCAGGTTTCTTTACACATTCATTTAACAAATATTTATTAAGTGCCTTCCCTTTGTGGCATTCCCTAGTGAGGAAGCCAAGAAGAAAACCATTTTAACAGTTGACTTAATTGATTGATTTTAAATTGGATTGGAGTTTGAGGGAAACAGTCTTGAGGTAGAGCCACACAAGGAAAGACTTACTTACACTGGTTAACCTGGACAGAAAAGGTCTCTGCAAAAGAGTGGGACTTTAGCTGACACCTAAAGAACAAGAAACTGCCTATCTGTAGAGAGGAGAAGGAGTGTCCAGGCAGAAGAACCCATTTATGAGAATGCCCCAAGTTGAGGAAGAGTTCTGAGAAGGTTGACAGGAAAAGGCTATGAAATGGAAAGGGTTTGTGGAGTCATTTACCTACTCTCATAAACCACTTATTTCAGAACTTCTCAGAGTCTTTATGCTGATGTGTACCTTGATGCTCCATCAGAAGGATCCTGAGTGTAGTTCCTCCCAAATCTGATGTCAGACCTCTGGAAGACTAGTGCCCCCAGAATACTCTGGGAAATAATCTCTTAAAGTGTTGATAGTTCTATTAGTTCTGATTGTTTCAAGACACAGGTGGTTTGAAATGTGCACCCCCCCCACCTGCCCTCTCACAAGGCTGCTGATACCTTAGCTAATTATTCGGAGTGTCTGATATGGTTCTCTGAATTCTGGCAGGACTCATTTACAAAGCACGAGATTTCCATAAGTGGACTGGTATATGAGCCCTGGCAAGTCAGATACACATTCAAACTGAAAAATGACTGTGTGAAAACCTGATTTTTAAATGATTAAATTCAAATTAATTAAATTCAAATTTAAATGATTAAATTCAACAGCATTATTTCTATCCTCTTATACCCTAAGTCAAAGGCAGGGAAAATGGGGAAAGGACAGAACATTGCTTTTATATATTGTCAATAAATGTACCATGCAATATAAACTTGAAAAAAGAATTACTCTTTGGCAGCAGGAAAAACATCTTATGTTCCTTTAGATTTTAGCATCTAACTGCCTATTTTCTTTTTCTGCTGTTTTGTGGGAAAAAACCTAAAACTTACCTCACTTTTTCTGTACTTTATGAATGAACACTCTAATTGCCACATAGGAGAATGCTGGGTTTTCTACCTTTAAGATGTTACCTGGATTCTAAAATCACTGTGGTCCCAGTTCTGCTATACGTTTTACACCTAGCTGGCTCACTTACAAATTACATGGATAATTACAGAAGTGAAAAAGCCATTTTTACCAAAACAGCACAGGATTCTTGAAAGATATTGCTAGTCTTTTAAATGAATCTGGGCCATCACTATCACCTCCTTCTTTCCTTTTAATAACCTCCTCAGACACGCTCCTCTTTTCCCTTACATCCAAAAATTCAAAATCAGATCAGACACCTGCTATTCTTCCACATTCAAAACTATCTCTGAAACCAGCAGTAGCTGTGTATACATAAGGGATGGAGGTTTAGGCCCAGAGAGAGTTAAATTAATATCCTGGCTTCACCAGTTCAACTTACCGTACATCTTCATTTGCCCAGTAACACAATCTATAGCCAACTGCTAACCAAGTCAATATGTGGTAAGACTAACAGCCACCCTAACTTGCCTTGATAATT
Source organism: Enhydra lutris kenyoni (assembly GCF_002288905.1). NCBI lineage: Eukaryota > Metazoa > Chordata > Mammalia > Carnivora > Mustelidae > Enhydra > Enhydra lutris. The sequence continues at coordinate 11,743,660 of NW_019154131.1, forward strand.
ATTCTCCTTTAACTGACATAATATTCAATATACTGTTGTTGAGAGCAATAATGCTAAAATTGATGCCTTGAGGGCTACAAGACAATTGAGTTTTAGCCAGATAGAACGACTTGTATGCTAACAGTGCATTACAGGGTTCCACAACCTTTGGACACACCGTTTACATCTTCCTTGCATGAAAATGTTACATATAATTATATTCAAAGTCATTTGTGTATACCTTATCATTACTACATATAATTTTTAAAATACTGGCCAATAACCAAATCACATTGCTTTAGAGGAAAAGGGTTTATTTCTATGGCCTATTTCTTGTTTTTTGAGTTTTTTTTTTTTTTTAAAACAAAATGAGCATTTCCTCACTACACCGCTCTGTGTCCTTCAACCTCTTGCTTTTTCCCTAAACCAAGAACCATTTTCACAAGAAAGAAACAGATGATAAATGCTAAGGAACAAAAAGCATCATTTAAGTAAAATCTATTTTACATCAATCCTATCAATAAAACAAGACAGAAACTAAACCTAGTATTCTTCTAATGTAAAAATCATCTATGATTTTCTCAAAATGTCAATTCTAGGCCCTGAATGGAGAAGCAGATTTTATTAAGTTTAGGCTTTGTCAAAATCTATATTAAGTTAATAAAAATTAATTATAACTTAAGCATCACAATAAATGACAGAATTTTTCATATGTAATATTTCACCCTAAAATAAGAGACTTTATAATTTTAAGTTCACGGTTTTGCTGAATTTTCCTCTTATATTTAATTTCTCTTGTGATTTTGTATTGTTAAAGCCTGGGCCCTCACACAAAAAGAAATATGGAGTACATTTCAAAGTACATTTTCTATGCATGCCTTAGAGATAGGCTGAAACAGAGAAAAGTTAACACTTAAATAATAATTTCAAGTAAAACAAAGAACAGGTACTGGTCAAGGCAAAACATCAGGACTGTATCACAGAACAACCCACAGGTTACAGATTTATTGCCATCAAAATGCTACAGTGAACTGGGTTGTTAAGAGGGTAACTAATCAGTCATGCACACATCTGTTTGGACAGGAAGATACCATGCGTCTGCTCCAGACAGCTCAGGCAAAAACATACACATAGAACTGAAACACAGCACTGATGACAGAACTAAGCACCAGAGTGGAAGGGGTAAAGGTAGTACTAGACTGGGGCGTACTATCACAGGTTTTGAATAAAGAGTGCTTAGTCACTAACAGTGACTGTTCACGCTAACGGTTCTGTTCAAATATGTGCAAGAGCTTTATTCCCTTCTGTAGAGTAAGAGCTATCCCAAATGGATATCAATAATTACTCTGTGGAAACGGATGTAGAAGGATGTGGCACCATATCTATTCCAGGCCAGTATGAGCAGGTACCATGCTTTATTTTTCCTGGCCTCTTCCTTCTGGACCTCATGCCCCCTCAGGTCCCCTGACCACCCAGGACTTAACTTTCCACTCACCCCACGAAATGCCCCCATCCTGAGGCAAATGAGATAATGCTTGTGAAAGTCTTCTATAAACTAAAAACGTAATATATAATTATTCCTATTATCATCATCATCTTGTCTTCTGAGGGCCAAATTCTCTGTGCCTTCCAAGCTGACACCTCACTAAACTAAGCAATGATTCAACGCCGACCAAAGCAGTCATAGGAGCAGACGGGTCCTTCCACCGTCGTGTCTCTCTCTCCTTCCTGTCATCACACCCCTCTGCTCTCCTGCCCTGGCTAACACCTGGAGGTACCACATAGGAGAATGACAGGAATGTATGTGTTTTTATGCCAGGTTAAAGCAAGGGGGAGATGTGAGGCCCTCCACTCATCACATACCAAGCTGGCAGCCAAAACCTTGCACATAACACACGGTTATTCGGGAGAATAAACAAGGCTGGCAGAGCCAAAAGCAGGGTTTTTTTTTTTGTTTTGTTTTGTTTTTTGAAGGGGGTCAATTCTCCTGGTATTATTCCCACAAGAAATTTTAAAAATCACTTCAGATTCTACCTTCTCCAACTGTGATCTCCTTTGGCAGGAGGGAGTACTTCTTCATCGTCCAGTGTAGTCTTTTTGGATCCTGGGGTCTCCCAACATGCTGTTTTCAACATTTACCCTTCAAGGGTCGTAGGAAGACAGATGGCCATAAAAACATTTCAGAGGCAAAGTACACAATGCAAAGCGACTCATGACATACTGCAAAAAATGACGAAAAATGCAGGGAGGCTGGGGTGGGGGGAAGTGGAGGCTGCAGGCCTCCAGGAGAAGTCTTAAGACCCTTACCAGGTCGCAAGTACCACTGATAACAAAGAAGAAGCTCAGGTTGGAAGAGCAGGTGTTGTGAAAGCCAATTCTACAACCATGTCTGTGTTTTGGAATGTGGAGGTTTACTGGTTACAAAAGCAGAGAGTTTACAGAGGTTATGGTTCTTTTGATTCAGATGAAGAAGCAATAATTAGGGCACACAGACAACCAAAAAAACAAAACAAAACCAAAAAAAAAAAAAACATTAAACCTACAAATACGGTGCAAGCAAAAGCCCTACTAAACCCAGAAGAAATGTAATCTCAGATTTTCACAAACACGTCACCCACCTCCAAGAGCCCTTCCCTTCAGTGGGGCTACAATGAGACTTGCTGGAGAAGCAGGAGGCCCACGTTGTAGGGAGAGAGAGAGCTGAGTTTAAAAAGATGCAAACAGCAATGCTAGGCAACAGGCCACTTGTTCCTTTCTACCATCCACCCCTGAGGCCCAGTGCCAGCCTGCTGGGACACAGTTCCTTCTTTCCAGCTCTCTGACAAGCCTGCCGAAGGGACCACCTTAATCAGAAGAGCGTGTGCACACCCAGGCCTGTGAGGGGCAGGAAAGAGACCAGGTTGGCGAGGCTTCTCCCTCAACCCGTCCCGGAGCTGGCGGGACACCAGCGGCGCCATCCTCCCCCTACCTGAAGGATGTACCCCCGGACGTAGTCCCGCAGCGTCCAGCCCAGACCATGCAGTATGTGCAGCACCTCCTCCTGCTTCAGGACACTGAAGAGACGGTCCAGCAGGATCTTTAGCCGCACGGGCACCGCCTGCGTCCCGTAGAGCATCAGGCTGCTGATGTCGAACACCACGTTGGACTGCACGATTTCCACCTGGGTGGGGTGGTACAGGTGCTGCGTGCTGAGCTTATCCAAGGCTGTGGTGGTCCCACCAGAGTTCCAGAGGTGGGCAGGAATACAGACATGGAGGGAAAGGGCAGAGACAAAGTAGAAACAAGTCACTGGATGTCATCAGGGTTCCATTTCCACAGATGGATCATGCCTACAGATATTTAAGTGAGATTTTGCAATAGAAACAGTTCTCGTCCCACCTCCTCCCTGCTTTTGCCTTTTCCTTTTGATTTGGTATATCTATAAATTACAGACAACAGCAAATACAAAACACATTCGACTTTCAGAAAGATAGCCCCTGAGGATGCTTCTCAATGCGTGAAAACCTGACGAATTTAATTTGCCAACTGAACTATAGCTCAGCCCAAATTGCCATGGTGTCCTCCATCCCCCTTCCCTCAACAAAAAGAGAGGGACAAACAATTCTGGACTCCTGCCATAAGCATAGGCCGAACCAATATCAGTTTTCTGAATAAGACTCACCCCTTATCATACTTGAACGGTTTAAAGAGGAAGAGGAGCATGCTTTTTAGACTACAGGGTTAAAAAACCCCATGTGAGGGGATAAAGGCTCGTAATGTAACTCAAGTGAAATTAGCAAGCAGGGATTATCCCAAGAGGTAGTTCTTCCAACTCTCCCTCTTGTTATTTACCTGTTAGTTTAATGTTCACTGGCCTGTTCAAGAAAAAAGAATTCATGGTGTAACTTGGTCACTTTTTATAAACAGCTCTGACAAGGGTTTAGTATCAGATGAAAATAGGCAAAAAATGACAAACATCAAAGTGGAAGAATTTCTGTGTATTTCAGGGGTGTTACCTCAGTACAGAAAACTGAGGATGACCATCCTCCTAGTAAACACTTCAGGCCTTTTTCTCCTCAAGTCTAAGAAGTTACATCTAGATCTAAAAGCCAAGATAAGGTCATACATTCTAGTCCCCATCCTTATCTGAGCTCCTGGGAACCCTGCTGCAGATAATGTAATTACATTTTTCCTCAGTTTCTCTACAGTGAACAATTAAGATAACATTGTCTCATCCACAAGGCTCAAAGAGATGCTGCAAAGATTAATGGGATAATGAGTGAGAGGTGCTTTGAACTCGTTAAGAGAGCACAAAAGCCTTAGATCAACTGTCAGAATTATACACAGATAACCTTCCAGAGATTAAAAAAGATAAACATGTGTGCCTGAAAGATGGTCATCTAATCTCATAAGTCAGGCAAATGGGTATCAGACAACAACCAGGCTCAAATCGTAACTACACCTGAGAGCGCCCAAGGTTTTTGCAAGTTCTAAAGGCACTGCCTGGCTTTCTCAACCTCTCTTCCCAGCACTGCAGACCCTCACAGAATAGACTCCTGTACCTGCGCAGTCTGAGCAACTCCCGTTTGAAGATGCCCGTATTTCTGCATATTAATGCAGGTATTTAAAAGTACACGCACACACACACTTTTTTTTAGTATTTCAAATGTATTTTTTCAGGGTTCCTCCTCCACTCTCGTTTCCTCCTGACTTGTGGTCACCAGAGAGTTCATGTACTCTTGATAAATTGCTTTCTTACATCCACAGTGTAAAGGCCCTTATCATTTACCCGCTGGCTTCATTCAACACATTTACTCCCAGGAATACTTTGTCAAAGAGTTCGGGTTTCCTCATACTTCATTTCTTGTAGCTGATTTGTCTGATCTTTCCTATTCTAGTGGTTAAGTCAACTTTGAATAAATAGCTTTAAAAATTAATTTAACGTTTGGGAAAGATAAGGGATTCACAAGCCTAGGGATTGAAGTCTTCTCTCATTCCATGGGGCATTTACACTGCAAAAATGTAGGAATGGGGTATTATTATCCCTGTTCTTCTTCAAGTAGAGCCTTACTACTCAGCCTTCTTATGGGTAAGCTGCTCTGCTTACAGAATCCAGTGACCAGGTCAGGGGAAATCTGCTCCTCTCTCATTTCCCTTCATCTACCCCTCCAGGTCTGCATCAAACACTTCTTCACCAACTATACTGCTATCACGACAAAACAGGAAATGAAGAGGGGACAAAAGAGGGGGAAAAAGAGGGGAAAAAAGATGATACCAAGTCTCGATTTCTGTTCCCATGTTTGGTGCCTACAGCCATGCATTAAGTACACACAGGTGTGTGTACCTATGTGTTCGAGGGCTGGTTGGAAAGCTGTCACCCTCTCCCTCCTGCTCCTCAAAAAAAGGCTGGCAGTTTAAGGAGGGAAAGAGGACTAAAGTGTTTAGGCTCCAGAAACAAAGAGAAGTTGTTCAGACAACTGAAAGAGCACAAGTGGAAAGGTAAAGCAAAAACATTTCCCTAGATATGCTTTTGAGAACAACAGAGAGTAAGAATATACCTGATTTTTCTTCATAAATATACCATGTCAAAAAGGAGAAATACTGTTATAGCCACATAAATACATGGCAGGGATCAACAACTTTTTCTGTAAAATGCCAGACAGTAAATATTTTAGGTCTGTGGATCAAACGTTCTGTTTCACAGGTACTCACTTCTGCTGTTACAGAGGGAGAGCAGATAAGACTTAAACTAATGGGCGTGTTGGCATTCCAATAAAACTTTATTTACATAAATAGGCACCTGGCCACATTTATACTGATATGGAGGATGAAAGGGTAGCCCAGATATTTAAAGAAAGTCAACAGTAGATAAGGGAAAAAACCTGAGTGTGATTTAAGCAGCAATTATCTAGGAGATGAGTCTCAGACAAAGGACTGAAAAATTAAACTGTCCAGTTTGCAGGTGTCAACTACAAATTTCAACATGTACACATCATCAAAGATTATGATCTGTCAAATTTCTTGAATGTATCAAAATTTTCTGCCTTACGACTGCTGGATCATACTAAGTCACCAAGTTGTCGACAACTTTTGGGGATGTTGCCTAGGTGGGCAAAGGTTAAGTGGCAATTTTTTAAGTTATCCTAATAATGGTGAACTGAGTCTGCCTCATGTCATGATCTTCCTATATCTGACTGTGGAGGACGGAAGTCTGAGTCTTAGTGGGGTTAGGAATATGAGTTGGGTCAATGGGGTGAATAAAATGTAGGGCAAGAACTTGTTCAGCTGAATGGAGTGAGAAAAGAGGGTCACCTACCTTTATACTTTATGGGTCTAACCATCTTAAATTGCTCTATACCAATGGTATTCCCCAAATTTCATTTTCAAATAAAATCTTAAGAAAAACTGGGTATAAAAACATATAAAAGTAAAACTATTCTTGATGAAGCTGGAGTGCGTGTGGATTAGAGAACTTTTAATAATTTGTCATTCTCTTCTTCCATTCAACTTGTTTAAGCTGGGACTCCTAGAGTTGCTGGAAGCACAGTGCAAAAAAAAAAAAAAAAAAAGCACTTTTCTATACAATAAAATGACATCAACTGCTCTGCCTGCTTTACATCTATTCCCCTTCAATCTGGTACCAGAAATTTGATTTCCCTTTGGGGAGTCACTCTTCCCCTACACACAGTATCAATTATTTCGCAGACCAGAATGTTGTGTTCCTTGAGTCAGGTCTGGAAACCAGGATATCTCAGCCCCTGGCACAGCACCTGGTTCAAGAATGGGCAAGTGACCTAAGTCTGCATGGAGAGGCTGACTCTAGGATTTTGGTTAGAACTACTGGGAAGTCTTCTCTTTCCTGGAAATTTGCAGCCAATCTACATGCTTGAGAATGAGAATCACATGGAAGTCCATCAGGCTGCAAGATGGTCTTAGACCAAGTACTGATAATAACGATTTGATTCAGAAGACACAGATATGGCAATGTTAAGGCCGGAATTTTCAGTTACATGAGCCAAAGAAATCTCTCCTCACTCTCCTTTTTTATGTCTGCCTGAAGCAGGATTCCATAATTTGTACCTAAAGGAGGCTTAACTAAGACAACCACTTTTGGGGGTACTTTTCCAGCTACATCCCATGTAATTTCAAAGCAGCTATCAGTGGTTCAACTAAAACTATGTTAGTTCCAGACCCAATGCTACTCACAATTTATCCGATGACTAGAAATAGGGTGTCCTTAACAATTTCCTATCTTACACAACTTTACAAAGGGTAATGGATACCATCAACATTATTAGATTAAAAAAAATGGTGTGTTGGGGGGCTGATAAATAAATTGACCATTTAAGTACTAACTAAAAGTCAGGCATCATTCTAGGGGGTTACAATGATCTCCTCTAATCCTTCAAAAAAATTAAAAACACACAGAATTACTCTTATTGCGTGTTCCAAGATCACAGGCTCAATGAAATAAGGTAACTGGCCTAAGGTCACTTAGTTATTTCTCCCAAGAAAATTCTGTTTCCACCACATGTTCAGATAAACAGTAAGTCTGGAAACTTGCAAGTCTTCATCATGTTGGAAGACCCTCACTCCCAGCAATCTGGGCTTCTTGCCATCCCTCTGCTGAAGCAAGCATTTCAAAGGTCACCGACACCTGCTTTACTGTGAAATCCAAAAGCTTTTCCCTTCATTGTTCTCCATGACCTCTTCACAGCAGCTGACCTTACTGATCACCACTCCTCCTGTAACGCTCTTTTCCTTCATTCATGCATACATTCATTTATTCACCTGCACTATTAACTCAACAGCAACGTAGGAGCTGCACGCAGAAGCTAAAGTAATTTATGTTGTGGCCTCCACCTTCAAAAGGAGACAGACACAACCAGTATAAATGCTATAAAAGAGATTTGATAAAGTACTGTAGGGTAACTGCCAGGAAGGCACAGTCTTACAAGATAACTAGGAATTCAGCAAGTGAGAAAGGAGGAGCACAGTCTAGGTAGATGGAACGAAGGCCGGCGTTCTCAAACATTACATGCATCAGAATCACCTGCGGGGCTTATTAGAACACAGATTGCTGGGCCACTGTCCCCAGAGTTTCTGGCTGGGGCTGCGGTGGGGACCAAGGGTTTGCATTTCTGTAAGTCTCCACAAAATGCTGATGCTGCTGGCCGGGACCACACTTTGAGAACCACTGAACTAATGGGATACATGGAAGAAAATGAGTATCCACAGAATGTCTAATACTTGAGGCCAAATAGTTAGAGATAAGTACAAAAGAGTCGGATGGGCAAAGTGTAAGGAGCCTTAATACCAAAGGCCAAAAGCCGTGGGAGGCTTATGATATAATTTTATTTCCTGTTAATAGGATATAGAAAACATTAAACATTTTATAAGATAAAAATATCTTATGATTCTAAATATAAAACTTTGACGAGGGTCCACAAGTTGAATTAAAACAATGGCTGTCAACTTGAGGGACATGGCACGTGTTCAGCAGTAAAAGCCACTGAATAAACCTCAGCCACAAAGCCACAACCCCCATTTCTCCTTTAAAAATTGTACCCTTCCTTCTTTACAAAATAATGGTGTAATCTGACTTGACTTATACAGTGCAATGGCCCAGGGTGGAAAACTCTCCTGGGTGCCAAAATAAATGAGGCTTTCTGGAAGCCTCCTTTAATTATTAATAACAGCATCAAGAACCTGGGAAGGTTTATTTCCTGACTATACCTATATGGATAAGGAGCAGCTAGAACCTGATGCTTGGGTCTGTGTTGGAATATTCAGAATTCAGACAGAACATAAAATGGGACAAGAATAATGCATTCACCTCTAGCATTCCTATCTATTTTAACAATGAATCACTCTTTAGAATGTATCCTTGTGAGAGCAAAGCACAAGTGTCCAATACTGAAAATGGCTTTTGCCTCCCAAAACATTCAAAGGCAAGCCATTCTTTTCAATTAATCCTGACACTCAACCCTAGGAGTTGAGATCATTACCTGGGAAGAAAAACCCCTTGAGCCTATGACATGTCTACTCTTTTAAATTTAGTCTGAATATTTTCCTGGACCTATAAACTTTGTAATGCACACTAGATAAAATGTGAATAGAAATTTTACATTATTTCTTTCAGACAACCTACTTAATCAAATACCAAATATTTATTTCAGCTATGATGAATCATCATTTTCTTTGAAGATTTTATTTATTTATTTGACGGAGATCACAAGTAGGCAGAGAGGCAGGCGGGGGGTGGGGAGGACAGGCTCCCCGCCGAGCAGAGAGCCTGATGTAGGGCTCGATCCCAGAACCCTGGGATCATGACCTAAGCTGAAGGCAGAGGCTTTAACCCTCTGAGCCACCCAGGTGCCCCTGATTGATCATCATTTTTGTCTTTCTTTTTTATGTGAGAGGAAGTGGGGAGGGGCTGAGGAGGGAGGGGCAGAGAGAGGGGGAGAGAGAATCTTAAGCAGGTTCTACACTGAGCATGGAGCCTGATGTGGGGCTTGATCTCATGACCCTGCAGTCACAACCTGAGCCAAAATCAAGAGTCAGACGCTTAACTGACTGAGACACCCAGGTGCTCCTCAGCTTATTTCTTATAAATTTTGAATATTTTCCACATCCTGTTAATAAAAGTAAAATTAACATATATTATGATCTAAAGCCAAGGCACTTAATTTTTAGCAGTACATAACTGCTTTCATTAAATACATAAAACCAGTTTTGACCATGAGATCTAGCAAAATTAATAAATGTTTTTATAATATACAACTCTTACCTAATGTGTTCCTGAAGTCCAACACTATACTGTGATATACATATGGAACCACATGACTAAGATCATGACTTTTTTTCCTATGACTTCTAACACACTCTTCAAAAAAATATTAGGTTTACATTATATCATTACTAATTAAGTAATAAGAACTAGCATTTCTGTTGTAAATGGAGTAATTTTATTAGCTCCACATTTTATTCTAGACTGTTTTAGTAATCTACCCTATGAAATGCAGTCCACAACATATTGATTTTTTAATAATTTTTCTCAAAATGCATATTAATACATTTATTTGAATCAAAATGTGAATTCAATTTCTCGCAATGAAAATTAAATTCGGAAGCATAATTTGACCATGACCACTGGTGGAAATTTTCATCAATCAAGATAGCTGAATCTGCAATGATAAAAGTATCACTTTTCAAAAAAATAAAAATAAAAAGCATATTGCAGAAATTATTTAAATAACTAATACAGTATCTTTATTTTCTCAACCTTAACTGTGTATACTAGAATAAACAATATGCCTCTAAATGAAAGACTAACAGCTAAATTTATATGTAGACATTTAATACATCTTGTTAATGCCTTTTTCCAGACATCGAGAAGGTGAATGACTATAACAACATTTGGGTAATAAGGTGGGTGATTTTCACTTTTTTTCCTTTTAACAAAACTAATTGATCATTGTGTAGTTTTTGGCATACAATGTGAAATGATTTCTAAGAAGTGAATGACGATGGGATAAAGTTCCTTGTCCCACCTATTCACATGAATAGGCATCTCTGCAGTTACATCTGCAAAAATAAGAAATGATAGGGTAACTTTTCTATTTCTTACAATGAATACTATTCATTTACTGATATATGAACTTGTCTGGGAAGAAAAAAATTATAGCCCCATCCAATTTATTGACAGGTATATTTCTAACAAAAATCTACTTTGTGTTTAATAAGTTATAAAAATTATAGTATTTCTATTGCTTTGGATCTTACCATCCTGATGAAGTTAAACAATAAATTTAAATAAAAAAATAAGTTTTTATTTATAATGTATTATTTTCTTAATTTTCATTGCAGACATGTGTAAGTTGAATGATATAAAACTTTCCAGCGAATGTGACTGACTACATTTATAGTAATGTCATTTGGGGACAGTGAATTGGAAATAAGAGTTAAGGAGATGCAATAACGACTTAAAACAATGATTTAAAGTTCCCAATGTTAAAAAGATTGTTATCCTCCAGATAAGGGACAGTTTCTAGGGCCAGACTCCACGGGTTCAAATCTCAGCTCCATCACTTACTTGCTGCATGACCCTGGCAAGTTACTTCGTATATGAAAATGTCAGGATGGCTCTTTCTTTTCAAAATTCTTGCTAGTGGCAGCCAATAGGTTGAGGACCACCTCCTTAATTCAAGGGGTGAGGAAAGAAAAACACAGAATCAAGACCAACCTAAAAAGAGTGGGGAAGAAAATAGATGCTTAGAGTAAAGATGGGCAGTTTAAGATTTTCTAGGCTGGGGGGGCTTGAAGGGGAAATCAACTGAGCTGCAGGGGAATCATGAAGATTTCAGAGCTGATGCCTCTCCAGCTGTCCACCTGGGATGTGCTGCCTCTAGGAATCCAACTACTCCTACATTACGCAGGTGATTGCTAACCTACTCAAGAGCCATGCTCTCAACTCCAAACACGTACTTGACTCTTAGTGCTGAGAAAGGTAGAACTATGGAAACTAGGCTGAAACAAACCTTTTGTTATCTTCTGATGGATATGTCACAGGTGCTCTTGAAAAAAATGCCATAAATTCAAGAAAACAATAACAACAAAATAATCATCTATAACCCCACCACCCAAAAATTGCTAATATCCATACATTGACACAGTTGCATCTACTTTTTTCAGTCCATAATTTTATATAGTTGAGGAGATCTACAGTATGGATACAAATTCTTATCTTGTTGGCTGCTGTTCTTCTCACTAAGCATTACATACAGAGAAAACATTCAAATTATCTCAGGCTACTTAGTACCCATACATTTTTCCACTGCAGTTTCTCCTGGATCAATCCCTCCTCTCTGCCCTAACTTCTATCACTTTAGTACAGGCTTTTAAGGCTCTCACAACTCCATTACTGCAAGTAACTCCTGGTGGTCTGATCTATCTCTGCTTTTTCTGACCCAATACAACCTAAATACAACCCACAAGTCAGTCTTCTCAAAATACTGATTAGAATAGGTCTCTTCCCTGGTCAAAAGTTTCTAATAGTGATCCCAGCAAAACCCTCCCTCCTCCTTTACCTGGAGTCCTTAACCTGGGTCAGGAGACCTTGGCCAGATCAATCCATCGTCATAACATGACACAAAGTGAGCTACACACTACCTTTTGAAACATTCTAAGCATTTTCATATTTGGTTACTAGAAGAATATTTCTAGGTCCTATGCTAAATTTTGGAGAATTTGTGAAGAACAAAACAGATAGGACTCTAACCCTCTTGAAGTTAGCAGACTAATGAGGAAAACAAACTTAAAAAAAAAATACACATTAATGCACAAAATTACAAGCTGGGTATGTCACATGAGAACATAATTTAAATGGATAACAAATTGGCTTTTCCAGGCAAAGCCAATTCTAGGACATGAGAGACAGCAGCAGAACGGTACGCGATGATGCTGTGAGATAAGGAGAGTTCCATCTGCTGAGCTACATTTAAAATATGTTTAATTTTCAACACTGTTCTTTAAGTGCCTTTCCTCTTATCTACCTTTTGACTACATCTTCCTTCTAGCTTCAAGTTCTATTTTCTTTTTCCATGAAGTCTAGAGAGGTCCCTTCATCTAAGAGCAAACTGTCTCAATAATGATGTGTGCCAATCATGTACATCCCAACCATATGCTGCCCATTTACTGGGTCACTTATGTGCCTATTTTATCACGAGAGCTTGATGTTAAGCAGCAACTCTATCTGACACATAATTGACTCAAGGGTGTTCAATCCTCATATTGTTGAACAGATAAACACAGTTAAGTCAACATAGACTAGGAAAGACCATTAGTGTATTTGCATTGAAAACCTAAATGTATGATTCTACTGTGCCACCAAACTCTCCATTTTACCCATGTCCCTCTCCTTGGATCTTTACACTCCCCTAGAGAACAGTGGTTATAGGTAATTGTAGCAGTTCACGGAGTGAGGTGGGGCTGCTATCTGGGCAAGAATCAACTAAGCTTTGCATAATCTATTCCCTTTCCTACCACTTGAAGCAAGATTTGAGGGCATCCAGTGGATTTCTAGGTAGCAATATGAAATCCGGGACTGTTAAAGAAAACAAGCTTGATGACAGGGTGCATAGACTAGAACATAATGTATAGACATTATGAAAATCATAGCACAGATCACTGGATTTGTAATCAATGTTCTAGAGCTATGATCTCCCAGCTATAGAAAAAGATATGGATGGTACAGATTTTGGACAGGGTCAAAGAATGGTCACACAATAAGATCTACAAAGAAAAGCTTATTTTTCTTTTATAAAAGGTCTAGAGGGGAAAAAAGCCAACATATAAATTAATCTCTTCTTAGTATGTGGAATTTTATTTGGAAAAAGAAAGGGTCTAACTGCACAATATGGATACTAGCTAGAAAAAGAAAAGAAAATTCACACAAGAGCTTCTTAAATTGTGAATTAGGTAACTGGGGGGAATATAATTTACCTGGATTTCCTTAAAATGCCAGAAACAGAAGCTTAAACTGGTAATTTTCTAGCTATGAGACAAAGGAAAAATTGAAGTCTGGATATAATTTTAATAAACACTTTGATAGGACAAGACCCCAAAATGACACATAAGTCTGGATGAAGAAAACTCATTTCTGTTAAAAACAGAATCACCATTAAGGACAACAGCCAGAATTTTTGTGGTTCATTACTGTAAATGTGTAATGTAAATATAAAATCGGTATAAAATGTAATGCAAAATATGCAGTAGTGAAGTGATACAAAGTAACATACACTTTGAACAGTATTGCTAACTTAAAGAACAAAGTAATGTTCTTTATAAAATTCTGTTTTCAAATGTATAAAATAGAGCTGGGGTGGGTGAGCAGTAGTTATAAAAGAACTTGCATCTATCAAGTGAAATGTGAATAACTATTTTTTATTTCAATTTTTAATAACAGGAATTACTCCCCAAACCTTCAAATAAATTAAAATAAATGTAAACCTGTAATTCTACAGACTTCACTTCTAATATTTTCTGTGAAGGTCACAGAAATAAGAACATATTCAGATAGTTTTTTTCTTAATGTAGGAGTATAAAAGTGCTTTTCACTGATCCTAGAAAATTGGCTCTCAGTGATAGTTTATAGTTCTTAGTTTTCCACAACTTTTTTAAACATAACTTTCTTTAAAAGCCAGATTCAAGTGACTTAGGTGGTTTTCACAGGAATATGCTTGAATGTTTCAAGCCTTGACATCCAGTGGACTCCATATAATAGCGGTTCAGGCAAGGCAGTGTGAAGCTTATAGCCAGCCATTCAATAAAAAGTGAGAGAAGTGGGCTAACTTCTCAAAACCACCTACTTTGCAGAGAAAACAATTAAAAATTTGTATGAAAATGGCCTAAAAGGAAATCTTTTATTTCACTAATTTCCACTCCTGCCCTGGATATTTTTAAATTTTTAAATACTAATTTGAAGCAATTTTACAAGTAAGAAAAAAAAATTAAAGAAACCTATTCTTTCATTTTGGGAGAAAGCCAAGTGAGCCTTCAATTGGAAAGCTAATTGTTTCGAGAACTCCATGTCTCTTGCCTCAATTCCCCTTAGGATTCTAAATTATAACAGCATCAAGCGGTCAACTTTTAGGAGCTCTGGGTCCTAGAACATAATTTTAATTTCTAATAGATTAACATTTAACATGTGTCTTTGAGGGATTGGTTTATGGAATTCTTTCCACGATTACTTTAAGAGTTCAGAAATAGAGTTCTTAGGGACAGGATTTTATAAGAACAGTTTCTGGGGTCAGATTTTTAAGTTTTGATTACTTATAAACAGATTATTGTTCCCTTTTGTACTCCAAATACCCAAATACTCTGAATTCATGAGGGTCAGTGGCTCTTCATTCTTTCTAATATGACCAATAATTTCCAATTATACCACACTTTATGATATGCACACCATACCCGATATAATGATATGTCATTTCAATGTAGCTAGCCCATGAACTTCTACAGCTTTAATGGGATTTTGCGTATTTAGAATTTCATCATAAAGGGGCCCTTTGGAATCATTATAACATCAATCCTTTCCCATTATAAGACTCTGCTCTCTTGCTAGGCAAGAGAGCATCAGGGCGCAAGGCAAAGGCTTAGCCTACCCAAAGATCGTAAGCCAGATCTGAATAAAAGCCATAGCACTTGGGGAAAACATTAATAAATGGCAATGATGACATATTAAAAACTTTTTAGTGGATCAGAGAATCGATCGTGAAGGCAGACAATGACTTATTAAAAGAAGGATTCCTTATAACTTGAAGTAATATTTAGATCTGCACATTTTATTCACTACTTTTTGGGAAAAGACCTATATAATTGGGGGCAAATTCGGTACAAAATAACTCATGTTCCATTTAAGTCACAACTTTCTAACTGTAACTGTCAAGGTTGAATTAATTAGGATACGTAATACCAAAAAGAAAGAGGGCTTGCTTCAAGAATTTTTTTTTTTTTAAGGAAAGAAGAAAAGGAATGATATTTAGCTGCAAAAGTTGATCCCCAACCTGGTGATAAAAACTGTCAGCCCTTATGGGTGAAGCGTTTATTTTTTTTCTTGAACAAATAGCGCGTCAGTGTTTTTAACTAAAACAAAACAAAAACCTACTGAACCTCCATACACCCTGATTACATTACTATACCTTATACCTCATGTGAATGATTCTGGATTTTTTTTTTCCTGTCCCTTAATACATGAGGGACTAAGTATATGAATACTCTTAAAGTCCATTATGGATGTCATTCTAATCTGTGGTGACGAAAGGGGGACAAAAGTAGTTCCAATGAGGCCTATGTCCTATGGAGTTTAATCATCCCTAGCTGACATTTAGCTTTGCGAGTATGTGGAGATGCACATACAAACACCCACAATTAGTCCGGGGCAGAATTGGAGCTCCACTTGAGACTATACAGTAATATTTCAAACTGATTGGCATTTCCCCCCTGTGGCCTTATGCATAATAAAGTCTTCACAACAGACTTTGGAAATCATTAAAGTCTGACTGAGACACACATAAAAGTAGACTGTCAACGCTTGGTTATTCAGAAGCTCACTCTCCTGGCTAGTAGATTAAACAAGTCCTTCGTTTTATTTCTTCTCCTCCTCCTTCCTTACATGGACCACTTTTGGGGGCATGTCTTTCCTCATTTACAGCAACTCCATCAGAAGGTGGTTAAGGGGAAAAGAGAAAATTTAATCTGCAAACTTGACAGTAAATCTAGGAAGAGATTTGGTAATTGACTCTCCTTGCTGCACCCAGGGTTGGGGGGGTTATTGTTCCTCCTGCTGCTGCTCTATCCAATCTCTAGTTGCCGAGGCTAGCTGAAAGTTGACTACACAAACCTTGCTTTATTTAATTTACAGATCAATGAATTAAATGTACACAGACTACAAAACACATCTCGTGTTAAAAGTAACTACTGAAATATGCTACTTGAACAGACCGTGTAAGTCCTTCTATTAAACAAAAATTGAACTTTTCTGTAAGCGAATAATTACCCTACTCCTAATTTATTAGCTTTAAGACGTCATTTTCTTGAAATAGTGTTTCACCAAGAATTTCACTAAGGAAACTCTATAAATGCAAGACATATTTATTTTTGATAGAACATATGCTTTAAACTCTATCACATATAGTGAAGAAATCTTTCAAAATTGAGAGAGCAGTAATACAAAAAGCCAGCATCTGGTAGGAAATACCTGAAAGAAAGGAATGATTATATTCAGTCGTCTTTTTTTTTTTTAAATAAATGTCACCTTTGTGTCACAAGTATTTTTCCTTTCCTCTCCTAGTAAGTCAGCCTGAAATCTCATTCTAAATCTATAATCAATCTTTTTTTTTTTATCCTCCCACCATAATCCCTTAAAATTCTGGGCTATCACACACACTTCTGACACTGATGTGTGTTTTCTTCTGGATTGCTGGATTTGCTTAATACATATATCAAGTATCAAACTGCTTTGCATCTGTGACTGGAGAAATAAAAGGCCCTATATAAAGATTTGCTCATAAAAAAAGGGGGGGTTAAGAAGGCAGTCTTAGGAAAAGTCTAAACTAACCAATTGTTAAATGCATGAACAGAAAATGTCAAAGGCTAGAGAGATCCTTGTCTGTTTTTCCACTCCCATGATCAGTGTATGATTGAGCAGATGGGGAAACAAAGTAGCCATCCCAACCTGAAGTCACTACTTGGCTGTTTGACATGTATGTGTTATCAACAAGGCTAAACATCTTTCAGAGTTTGGGCCATTGGCAAAATGAAACTATTTTATAGCATCACCAATGTTTAATATTTAATAAGTACAATATTTAATAAATGCAAACTTTCAGAAAAGAAGCCAAGTCTCCTGAAAAGATGTGAACAAAGAAACAGAGGGGAGATGCTCATTAGCTCTTTAAGTTTTGGTTACCAACTTGATAGTAATATGACCCTAATTTCTAATGAGAAGAAAAATTCTATTAATTAGTACCAACAGGCGCAATCATAAATATAAATCCAAATTTTAAAATGTAGCGACTTTTCCTTTAGATTTTTTTACTGTATTTAAAACCACTATTAGAAAACACTTGCCAGCTTCATTTAGTCTCTGACTGAGGCACACATATGTGATCTCCTAATTTACAGCTTGCACGTACAGATGTTCACACTTAGTAAAAGGGCTTCTTAATAGCTTTTTTTAATTAAAAGTGTGTTGATAATAGGTGTTTTAAACATATCGAAACAACACAGCTGAACTGACAAATGCCTGTCTTCATGCCTCACCATGCCTCACATTGTGGCAAGATTTTATAAGAGAGAAAAGATTATGATTCAGTCACATGTATATAGGATAAATGTTACCCCAAAAACCTCCAAATGAAATCTTTCATTAATTTTTCTCTCTATGATCTGTTTCCAAGTAGAAAATGTTAGATTGCTACTAGGTTTATGTAGCCAAAAGCAGAACCACACAGCCGTTGCTTGCTGCCTGCAGTTTTTTTCCTTTGCAAAACTTTGAACCCCATCCAGCTTTGACACACTGCTTCTTCAGTTAATAACTATCAAGTTTCCCCTTGTCTCCTGTCTACTTTTCTTTGAGGCAATTGCGCACTCAGCACCCCGAGATAATAACACACATCTATAAGATAAAAGCAATGGCATTAATGTAATTGTCTGCCTCTCTCTCTTTAACCTAATCTTTTTTTCCTTCAGTTTTGACTGCCTGTGTGACACCTGTTTTTGTCTCCTCTGATCCTACGACAGGTTTTCCGCTGACAAGGTTTTTGCCTGACAGAGATTCTGCAGACAAGAACATAATAAAATATGAAGAACTGCTTGTCAGAGTTTCTGCCAATGCTCACATGAAATAAAGAAAAAAAATGACTTTTTTTAAATTTTTTTTTTTTTTTAATAAGGGGCCCTGTGATCGTCGCTTCTGGCCTGTCGGAGAAAAGACCTCCCTGGCCAATTTCTCCAAGCCAAACAGGTGTTTTCTTTTATGTTAGAAGTTGATTTGTTTTTTTAATTTTTCCTAATAGTGGGAAACACGAACAGCCCAAGACGGAAGGGAGAATTTCTATCCATCAGATTTTTGCATGCAAAGGAATACTGAAGAAGTACTAAATAAAAGTGGAAGATATTTCACTCAAAACTATACCTTCTGAATAAGACTAAAATGTCAACATCTGTTAATGATCAAACAAATTGAACTTCCCTAAAATTTACTTCCTGGCTAGTCAGGCTGCTAAAACCTCCTACCTACCTTTCACTGGTTTTGTTGTCTGAAGACAGAAGAAAACAGCAAAGGCGAGAACAGAGAGGCTGGACAAGAGAAATGCAGAAGTGGGACTAAAGGCAAGCGTCTGCAGCTGTGCTTACCACTTAGCATGGAAGAGGCTGCTGGAAAAGAAATGGCAATTAGGAATCAGAGACTCTTAGATACACTTAGGATTTTCTACAAACCTTTGTTCCTGTGCTCCTGTGTAGGAGACGCTGCAGTGGGTATCAGCACACAGAGATGAAGAGGTGGCCTGCCTGAGCTCCCGAGCTAGTGGAGGGATCAGTACGCCACAGAAACAACCCTTTGGTCTCAGTAAAGTGCGCTGAGCACATTCAGAAGGGAACACTTAATTGCTCCTGGGGGTAGGGGGATCTCTCTTCCCTGAGGACAAGGGCAGAGGAAAGACTGGACATGATCAATAGTGAAGCAAGTATGAAAGCTCCAAGGACTGGGGAAGAGCTGACAGTGATGAGTGAAGGGAGGACAAGAGACTGGGTTTGGTTTTTAGGATTCTCGCACCAGTTCTAACTACTCTACCTGAAAGCCACTATAACCTAAGCTTCAGTCCGCCAATAACACTACCTCATACCAACGGCCTAGAACTGCTATGTTTAATAGAAATACAATTCAACTCACATACTTTAATTTTTGTTGTCTCTTTTAAAAGGTAAAAAATAAACAATGAAACTAATTTTTAAGAGCATATTTTATATTTAAGTCAATATATCAAAAATATTACCAACATGCAGATAATGTATCAATAATTCTTGTGATACTTCACATTTTTTTAAGATAACATTTCCAAAATTCAGTGTATATATTTACAACAGATCTCAATTTGGACTAGCCACATTTCAAGTGCTCAAATCTGTAAGAGTGGCTTCCTCATTGGACAGCCAGGTATAGAGTTGCCATTGCATTCCTTGGCCAACTGAATTTAAGGCCCAACAACACTGTCCTTTCATTTTAATGGGTCTGGGCTTGCATTTGTAGCATCACCTGCCTGACCATATGGAGCAGGCTGGGAGGCCTAAGAGGCCAAAATGGCAATTTCCCTGGTGCATCAAGGAACAGCTCCAGGGAGAGACCTTACTAGGGGGCCCCTTCTACTACTGCTTATGATTTTGCTCAGTTGTGGCAGTAACACCTTAAACAGTTACACCTTAAAAATACCATCTATACAGCACTTTGGCTCTATGCTCACTAACTATTAACAGATGAATTGAAGAAGCTTTTGAAAAATTACAAACACCTACCCTCCCAGAAGGCAAAACCTGGTAAGGAATGGGATACATAAACAACATTTTATGCCTCCCAGAATATGAGTCAGAATTTCTCTGAATTACCATAGTTACCTCCTTTCATGTTTTCACTCTTCAACAAAGGTTAGGGGGAGGGCCCCTGTTTGGAAGAAGTCACCACTATGACACAACGGGAAAAGGAAGAATGGTTGAGAGCATCAACCTGAAATTGCTGTGACATACTGGGGTCCTTATGACCCAGCAGAACCTCCTGGTCTATCTCAATAGTGCATCCTGAGTAAAATGAGAGGAGCTGAGTGTTTCATTTATAACTCCTTCAATTTGTGTTCTGCTTAACCTGGTGAACTCCAGTTAATTAAGATGTTCCTATAAACAATTAAGCTTCCTGTAGGATCGTTAGCAAGATATAAAAATTTATGATGTAATAAAGTACAATAAAATGATAAAGTGGTTAGCCTATCAAAGCACTTTACATGCAAGAATATAGGTGTGAAAGTGGTCAAAAGTAGTCTGAAATCTGACTGAAATTCATCTACCTCTGATTTTTGGACTTGCAACAGATAAATATTCCTACAATTCATTTTAACTGGTCTACACTTCTCAAAATGTGACTTCTGGGAAAAAAGTGCTTCTGACTTCTGTTCAAATAAGGGCTCAAATGACACTTTAGGGGAAATGGAAGGTATGGAACAGGACTAGATTTAATGGGGAAAGAACTGGTAACCTAAACTCTGCCACTGGGCCCTGAAGAAAACCTTCCCTGGAAGGGGAAAGAAGCTTGTACCCCCTGTACCTTAAATGAGGCTCTGTATATTATCATCAGTATTAAGTCCACTTTTCTCTTTAATCTTCCTCAAAACCTTGCTGTGATATTTAGGTATATTCCTGTTATTATTTGCATTTACAGATAAAAGAACTGAGGCTTATTAACTAGGGATCGAGATGGGATTTGACCACTGCCTGGTAAATCCAACTTTTAACCATGAAACTCTGCTAAAACATGTCTGTCACGCCCTGAAGTTCAGTGAAGTTTTACTTTGGTAACAGTTTAGAGATAACAACAACTAACACTATTAAATAGATTATCTTATTTAATCCTAGGAAGAACCCTACAAACTAGGTGCTATTATTATCCACATTTCATAGACGAGAAAACAGAGATTACATGAACTTGGCCAAAGTTCTACTGATGGTAGGTGGTAGAGCCTAGAGCCTAGAGCACTCTTACCCACTTTTCTGTCGTGCCTCCCATTTGTGTATCTGAAGCTTCCTCATACCCTGGGGCTCCAGCTCCGTATGCTTCAATCTCAAGATCCTACCTAGAAACTCCTTAGCAGCAGACTGGCACTGTACACTTTAGAGGCCAGAATTTACCAGACTCCTCTTATGTTCCATCTGAGTAAGAAGCAGCTAGGGAAAAAATGTGGGGAGCTAATAGGCAGAGAGCCCAGGACTTTGAAGGGGAGGGAGGCACTGTTTGTGCTGTGATTAAAAAAGAAAAATTTTAGAGAGTTCAAAGCACCATCCCAAAAGGTGGGCAGGCTAAGAAACAAATCAAAATAAGCAGTTCAGGGACACTATAAGAATATAGCTAATGCCATTAATCAGGCACCGAACCTTTGCATTTGTGAGGATGTCCTCCCTTTAAAGCTTATCAGCTGTGATCAGGGAGTAAAGGAAAGAAGAGGGCACGGTGCCCTCAGGTCGAGCAAAGAACGCTCCCATGCCAGGCAGGAAAATGGCCTTGTTTTGCTCTTTAAGATAAAAATAACTGGAGAGATGTTCAAGGACGTTGTCTGTGGAGAGAACAGGACCCAGCTGCCTCATCAGAGCTAAGGGGACACCTATAAAAGTGGCTTCCCTAACTAAAAATGAATTTTGTGGCTAGGCAAGCCAGGTTTCAGCATCAGAGTCTGGAAGAACTAAGTCTACTTCTGGACAGATTCTTTTAAGCAGATACTACATTAGTTCCTACCTTTTCCAAACCAGTGTGCCAGGGGAAGAGGACTATGGTGTTCCTACCCACATGCAAAGCCCTGGCACTATGACCACTTACCTCTTCCCAAAGGATCAAGTTCTTGCTTGCAAAGCTGGTATTTACTTCCCTGTACTAAGGAATCAAGCTAGTACATTTAACACTTCGCACCAAATCCTAAATACCTTCCTGCAACAAGTCTCTCCCAAAGCGAAATCCACTCTTACTGGGACAATCTCCAGGTCACTAAAAAAAAGAGGTCAGAGCTTTCTTGTAGGTTAATATTTGGGAGGATTACCTTTCCTTTTAACCACCCTCTTCTCTTACTTTTGAAAAATTTACAAATCATCATACACAAACCGTTGCTGAGTTACTCTAAATGAGCATGATATCACAGAAATGTCACGCTTTATTTATGATAAAAGACTTCTATTTGGGGTGCGAAGGGGGGGAAACTAGGGAAGAAAGGAGGAAGGAGAAGGAGAGGTTACTGGCTTTTGGACTTAAGTCAGGGAGAATATTACAGAGTTACCAGTTAGGAATAAACTACTTTCACAGATGTTTAGACAATTCATAAGAAGAGCACAGACTGGGACAAATAATAAAGACATGTGACTTTTCATGGGATAAAATGAAAAATTACTGCTTTTGATCCACTCTGTTTAAATCCTTATAAAGTACACCATGCCGCCAACAAAACTGAGGAATTTCTAAACAGAATGCGGAGATCTCGTGAGCTCTGATATATTCAGAAAGTTTTTGATTATAGAATTTTTTTTGATTATAGAATTTTCGGAACCAATGGCCCTGATTTAAGAACTTAATTATGTAGATTAAGTCTCACTATAATTTTCTTCTAGGTATATGCTTGCCAGTGTTAGCAAATAAAAATACGGGTTCGCACAGCTGAATCTACAGATACACGGCCATCCTAAAAATATTATTCACTGTTTACCTGAAATTCAAATTTAAGGGGATGTCTTATTTTTCTATTTGGGTGAGGGTCTCTATAAATATCCCTGTTCTGATAAGATGTATTGAGTAAAAAAGCTGAGAAGTCATATTCAATGATGCTGAGAAAAAAAAAAAAGAAAGAAAAATTACTTCCAGTGAATTACAAAAAAGAAAGGTTTGAAATTAATGGATTATATGAATATTAAGTCTTACAGTACATTAAACCGTAAAACTGGTTGGTATATGACACTAAATTAACTTTATACTGCTCACCATTTCCTGTGGCACAGAACTAAGGAACTGAAAGAAACCTGGCACAGTACTTTACATATGATGTATGTTTAATAGACATCTATTCACTGCTGATCCAGATGATGTAGGCCAAGCCTGCTCATTTTACGTTAAAAAAATCGGAAGAGTTTGGATTCGGGCAGGAAAGCAACTGGCTTGATGACCAAATAATTAAAGCAATAATGCAGGACCGTCTTCTTGAATGCACAGAGGTAGTAAAGAGAAATCACATTTATAGAACATAATAAAGGAAAGGTCTTGAGAATTCTGGTGCAACAAGCATTCTCACAGGCAGAACTGAGCCAAAGGAAGTACCACTAGTGTTACTTCAGATTGTGTGGAAGTAAATGAAAATGCTAGCTTTCATGCAGCTTATTGGAATGGTGCATCCTTTTGGTTTAAATCAAAGTATTCTATGAAGAAAATAATTTGTACTGAGAAAACTGCTGTGGGGTTCATGAAGCTATGTAATATATTCTTTATTCATTAAGCCTCATCTCCTTGCCAAATGCTTGCCAGACATACTAAGAAACAGGAGATTTTTTTTTTCCTTAGAGGTAGTTTTAACAAACAGGCTTTGTTGGAGGTAAAAATCACTGATGTAGTAAAGGAAAAAATTCGTAATATATATCACCTTTCTAAAATCTGCCCACCTCTGTTCTCAAATACACAAATCAAATATTCCCCATCCTGAAAGAAAAAATTTCCAGTTGTCTTGGATTATCACTAAATATTTCCTAAAATCATTTAGAATATAGTTTACTTTTTTAAAAATCTTTGCTACTTTATTTATCTTAATGGTTTAGAAATAAAGTCTTCATCTAGACTAAGGTCATTACAACCAATTTGCACATAATAGAGAACAAAAATGATTTAGTACCATAGTTCTCAACCTTTGCACCATGCTCCAGTATTTCACAAAGGCACTTCTCATTAAAAGCAAGCACGCCCCCTTCCTACCCTCCCATCTCCCAACACACCACTACTGGGTATTCACTGGTTACATGCTATTTTCTTCTCTCTCTCTCTCTCTTTTTTAAGATTTTATTTCTTTATTTGAGAAACAGCAGAGAGAGAGAGAAAGCACATGAGCAGTGGGGATGGGCAGAGGGAGAAAGAGAAGCAGACTTCCTGCTGAGCCCGGAGCCCCATGAGGGACTCGATCCCAGGACCCTGAGATCATGACCTGAGCTAAAGGCAGATGCTTAACTGAATGAGCCACCCAGGTGCCCCCTTGCTATTTTCTAAGTATGTAAAATCTTTGGCTGATGCTTTAATTCCACGAATGGCTGAATTACTACTCTAGTATGGTGGGAAAGGGTCAAGATACAATAGACTAAATTTCTATGAACATAAACATTATGTCACCAGGAAAGAAGTCCACTGCTGCTTTTATCCTGGTATCTTATTTTGGCACTTTTAAACCAAGAAAAATTAAAACTTGTAGGAATTTTAATTTTTTTCAAGACACACTCTATATTTTAGGTGATGAAGGAAAAACACAGAAAAGATCATGCAAACAGAGGAGAAAAAGAAATATAGTTGTTAAATGAATTAGCTGGCAGGATGTTAGAGTCCTTTATCCAAGAACTCTGAACAGAAATTTATAAAATTAGAAAGTCTGGCTTATTACATACTGTAGGTATGGAAATCCTATACCAAAAAAAAGCTTATTTTTAAATAAATTCAATAAAGCCCTGCTTTCTATTAATCAAAGTGAAAGAGCTAAAATTCATTCATGGGAGAAAGAACAGGAAATCCTTTATTAATTCAGTGGGAAATACCTATTGGTAGTAGAAGCTGTTTTGGGTTTTCTCCCCCTCTAGACTCAATGGTGCTAAAGATTTCAAGGAAGTAATTTGTGAAAAGCAGATGGCCCGGTGCATAATTTCAAAATCTAAGTGTTACAGTATGATGAATTAATCACTCATTCTCTTTAATTTTTTAAAACATCTTTCTCAAGATTGTTGTAAAGTAGCTAATGTCAACAATTCAAGCAGGTTGGAGAAGCAATCTGTAAGGCTATGGAATTGCGTGTGTGTGTGTGTGCGTGCGTGTGTGTGCGCACGTGTGTGTGTGTGTGTGTGATATAATGACCCATAAAATTCAACATCTTACAAAGAGACTGAAGATGCTGCTATCAAAAGAGATATAGGAACATATTCATTCAAAAGAAGCCACGAAATTTCTAAACATTTTTCTTTTTATAAAGAACACGTTATTCTGACATTTGGTTATTTTTTTGGCAGCAACTTTTATTATTATTATTATTATTATTTGAGATAGAGTGAGAGAGTTTGTGCCTGTGCATAGGAGTGGGAGAGGAACAAAGAGAGGAAGAGAGAGAATCCTAAGCAGGCTCCTCACCCAGAGCAGAGCCCCAGGCAGGACTCGGTCTCATGACCTGAGCCAAAATCAAGAGCTGGACGCTGAGCCACCCATGTGCCTCACAACAACAACAACAACAACAAAATATATATATATATTACAATATAATAACACGTGGAATATGTTTAGTGATACAATGAAACAATTCTATGAGATGTATTCTCAGTAGTCTTACTGCTGTTCCATCTACATTAAGAGACACACTAAAAAAAAGAAGTCATTTCCTCCTTGCCTCACACACAGGATACCATAATGTGTAAGGCAGCCAGGAAGACTGCTGTACTTCACCTCTGAGTAGAAATAACTAGAGATATGATTTCAGGGTTTTCTGTGCAGGAGGAGAGAATGAAGCAACTAGTTGAAATGCCAAGGGCAAAAAGAGTGGGTGCTCTCAGCCCACTGCCAACTCAAAAGCTGGAAGCAAATCCCTGTCATATTTGTCCTAATGCATGGGGCAAGAGTGGGGTTTGTACATCTGTGTGTACATACTTGGAGTTGTTGACCAATATACATGAGGGGAGAAGAGAGGTCAAGGTAATAACAGCAGCGAAAAAAGTTAGATTTGTGAAACCCTACAGTTAATATCCCAGAGACACAGGACTTCTAATGACATGGTAGGAAAAGCACAGGCTGATGTAACAGAAATGCCTTATTCAAGTTTGGTGAAAAATCACATCCCCCAGAAAGTCTTAGAAACAACCATTGGCTAGGAATAATTTATTTTGTTTGAGAAAGAAGAAATATTTTTCTCCCCCCACCCCGGCCACCAATGACAATGCTAATGTAATATGCACATGGAAGTCGGACAAGTAAAACAAACTGGTGACACAGTCAACTTTCATACTCACACGGCTACCGCAGTACACAGATGATAGTAACACAGATGGCTTTGGAAAAACATGAGTGAATGAATGAAAAGTCCTTTGTTTAATTGACTGACCCATTTTTATTGCTTATCCATTGTTCAGTTGCTTACTTTTAACATACAATTATTTATTTGAAAGGTTTCATACACTTTATCTTTAATTCTCACAATAATCCTGTCAAGTAGGTAATATTCATCCTATATTACAGATAAGAAACCTAGGCTGCAGAGATGCTGAACTCTGGGCCATTGAGGTTGCAGAGCCAGGATGTGAACCATCACTGCCTCTGTGATTCCTAGTGGGCTTGGCACATAAGCTCTGGTACATATCACCTAGTAAAGCCAACACTTATTCAGGTAAACAAGGATATTTGGAAGTGTTACGGGCTGGATTATGCCCCTGACCCAATGTATACCTTGAAGCCTTAACCCCTGGTACTTTAAAAGGTGACTATATTTGAAGATGGAGACTTTAAAGAGGCTGGTTAAGTTAAAATGAAACCACTAGAGTGGGCCCTAATCCAGTTTGATTAGTGTCCTTAGAATAAGAAGAAATCTGAAAGCACAGAGATGCCAGGGGTGCATGCCCACAGAGGAAAGACCATTTGAGGACCTAACAAGAGGGCAGCCATCAGCAAGCCAGGAAATCAGAATGAAACCACCCTGATTGTGGACTTCCAGCCTCTGGAACTGTAAATAATAAATTTCTGATTAAAGCCACCCACTCGTGGTATTCTGTTATGGCAGTCCTAGGAAATGACTATAAGAAGAGAAAAGAAATCGCAATAACACACACAGACTGCAAAAGGAACAACAGCTCATCTGCTGTTTAAAATCAGACTGAGCTGCAGATTTCACCCTTGTTAATGAAACAGGAAAGAGTTCCATCCCTGGAGGCACCGAAGAACTGTGGCCCTGCCTGCCAGACACACCCCTTGCAGAGTCTTCCCCTCCTACCACCCTCTCCACCTCTTCTCTCTTGCACACAGAAACATGGCTGAAATGTCCCCACAACGTCAACACACACACCCGAACAAGCAAGGTACATGTTAAATTAAAAGCATTTCAAGGCACGGCCCAGCGTTGTACCTCAGATCTTGCTAGAATAACATGAGATTTATAAAAATACAACCCACTGGATATTTGGCCCAGCTTGGGAATGAAGAATATGTCCACTGAAGAGCCAATACCCCAGGCTGTCAAAAAAAATCTCAAGCCAAAATTTCTTTCATAAACATTACCTATCTTTTAAAATTCTACATTCTAGGAAGTAAAGAAAACGTCTGCTTATTTTCTAAGTCTCTTTTTGCCTAACGTAAGAAACATAAGCTACACAGAAGAAGATATTAACTGCTCAGTCAAGGCACACTGACGGGACAGCTCTGTGTATCTTGCAAAAAGCCGCCAACACTTCTAGCCATGGCCCTGGGTCACCCTTGCCCCCAACACACACCTACGCAGAACTCCCACTCCAATACCAGCCACCTCTAATCCTGATGCACACTGAAAGGGGGTATCTACAGATGATTTTCTCAGATACCAGCCAAATAATGTTCCCGTTCACTCTCTCACCCACCTTGGACCATACAAAATTTAACATCTGGGAGAATAAACGCAGCCTCAAACGCATATGACAAGGGTGAGCAGTCATCGACGAATTCTCCTCAAGCAAAGAGGGTTTGCCAGCTTCCCTCTGAGGTCCGGGCCCTGAAAGGCCAACTGTGGTATGTTTGAGTTTCCATCAGGCCTGGTACTTGCTGGCTGCTGCTGTGTTCAGTCAGAACCCCACGGCCCAACTGTCTTATAAACATCGCACCCTTCTGCTAAGAGCTGCTCTGCTCGCCTAGCCTTGCTCCTTGGAGCCGAGAATATGCTGTTGGAGAGTTGCAGCCTGAATGTTAACGAACACTCGGAGCACAGCTGACCCCTCTCTCCTCCCAGGCAGAGACTGCTCAGAAAAAATATGCACATTCACATGAACCTAACAAGAACAGGAAGAAAAGTCCAGATTTTCCTCACCATGTGCCACCCAGCCATGTTTACACTGATCACAAGTCCTCAGGTTAATCTTCCCCGGCTGAAAACATTCACACGTGCAGTTTACCAGTGTGCAACGGATAGCCTGGAAAAGAAAGGAGGAGAAAAAAGGATCAGCATCGGTTCAAAGGTACCGAGTTTCTTCAACATTTTAATAAATAACATCCACTCCTATTTTTAAAGGCTTTATGTTGGTAGCAGCTTGGAGAGTTTTATAAATTTGGATACCATCAAAACCTCTTACCAAAAAATGTGAAAAAACAAAGCTCATTCACTAACCAAATGTTTTGTGTCATTCATATTTAACCTTTACATTAGAAACGTAGACCAAACAGAATAAGAATTAAAAAATTACATATTCTACAAGATGCTTGATTTGTAAAGCTAGGGATCCCAAACAGAAAAAAATAATGCTGCTACTATATATTCCCATTTAAGTCTATCCACTAAGCAATAACGCAGAAAAATATATTCTAATAAAATAATGCTCAGGTGAAATGTTGGTGAACATAAAACATGACATACAAATACTATTATTAGAAGATTACTCTTCTGCTGAGTTTCACTTAAATGCTTTCTTAATCTATCAGATACACTTTGAAAGACACTCTTGTCAGCCCAATAAAATCTAGCATAGTTCTGGTATTATTTACTCCCCAATTCCTTATTTTTTCTCCTTTTTGATTTATTAATTTCATTTTCATTCTCATTTTTAAAAAATACAAAACAACCTTCCTTTTACTTTATTTATTTTTTTTTAAAGTGGGCTCCATGCCCAGCATGGAGCCCAAAGTGGGGCTTGAACTCACAACCCTGAGATCAAGATCTGAATTGAAATCAAGAGTCGGAGGCTTAACCAACTGAGCCAGCCAGGTGCCCCCTTTTCTTTTACCTTAACAGCGATGTAAAAAAATAAGTTTAGAATAGGAAATGCCATTTATGTAAACATCTTATATCTGTAACAATCCAACTCTATCTTAGAAAACTGGAAAACACACTCAAAAATCTTTCATTTCTTTACAGGTACTTTAAAAAATCATCTCACCAGTTTACATTATAAAGTGAATCCATAGAAAATTAGCATAAATGAAGTGTAACTTTTTATGGAGAAAAACCTATGCTTAAAACTTGCTAAAGCTGACCTATGCTCCTAGACCACAGTCAATAAATTTATCTCATACATTTAGTTCTAATTTGCATGGAAATTCTGAAGACAGAAGGAATTTATTCTGATCATTCACAGATTAACAATCTACTGTAACTACCAGAACTGCCAGGAAAAGATCTCTCTACAGCTTTAGATGCAATCAATGCTTACTGATTTGGGGCGGTGGGGGCCAGGGGTGGTTGTTGGAGGATAGGCATGGAACTACCTGAAATTGCAGTTCTGTAACTGAAAGCTATGCTCACTTACACAGCTTCCAGATGCTCCTATTCCTGGAACCATTTGGATTTTTATATAAACTGTCTCACTTGTAACAGACAGTATTTTAGATATTGTTAACACAGTTGGGCCAAATTTCATTTACACAGAATTAAGACTGGACGGGGTTTTACTGTTCCCTATGCTTTGCATCAGGCAAGTCTGAAGTATTTCTCTTTTCACTAATGAACATTAAATCTCTAGGTCCCAGTGCGGTTTGCAATGAGTCCTCACTATAGACTCCTTTCTTGGTTCACCTTTATCTCTCATTTGCTGCTCCATTTCCACTAGGGAAACATGCAACTGTATAATGTGCCTGACATTTCAGGGTCTGTCTTCCAGTGTCAACAGTCCAAGTACATATTAGCTAGATTGTAAAACTTTCTGCTGTATCCATTGGTGATTGGAAGAATTAGTAATAAGAATAGGGATACCAAAGGAAATAAATGCTGACTAAGCAAGAATAACATATGCATTTGTAGGTTGTAGGGGGGAAATATTTCTCCCAAAATTTCTTATTTCCACTTCAACAGTTTACTGACTGAGCAATATATCAGAACATAACACGTTAGAAAGAGCTTATTTAAATATTACATTCATTAGTTAATGAACTCACAACTTGATTATAATATGGTCCAAAAATCCAAACCCAAACAAAACAGTTTAGAAAGCAGTGTTTCCACTAAAAACAAGGTACTTTACAAACTATCTAATTATAAATTCAGATACGGCAACCACATTAACATTAAAATATTCATGTAATCTGAACTGCAATAATACAAGCTTTCATAACTCCAAAAAAAAAAAATCACCTCCGCTTTACCAAAATTTAAAAAATTCCCGATAAAAAGAGATGACTTCTCAAGGACTATGTGTCAACTCCAGCACAAAAGACATACACACTTTCAGTTATTATTTTGATAACATTTAATTATTTTACAAAAATAGGCTAATTTTACATTGTGTTTAAAGCATACTTTTCTCAATTTTAATTATACCTATATTCACAACAGAACAAATTAAGAGACCATAGATTTACTTTATTTTTTTATGTATAATTATTTATTCACTGGTTGACTCACATTCATGCATTTACTCTGAATTACACTATGTTTTAAATATTTTCTCTACTTAAATAACTTTATACTTCTGGCACATTTGGGAATTAAACTTTTCAGATCATCATCTTTTTTTTATGAATTCAACTCTTCTTGTACCTAAACACACAAACATTGGAACACCTCAACTCCTTTTGTATATAAACACTTAAACACTGGAATATCCATTTTGTATTTCCATGAATTCCAGAAGGTCTGTTTGTTTTAAATTCAGATTTTTATAGACTACAATTGTTCCTTAAGGGAATTATATATATTTAAACAATATGGTCTAAATAAATATTTTGAGTAAGAGACTATTGTGGCTTCAAAGGAAGTTTTATTCTAAATAACATTTTTGAAACAGCATAAAACTCTGACATACTATTTATTCACAACAAAACAGAACCAATGTGATCACTTGCCAACTCACCCACACTTAAAGAAAATAAATTATCATAAAATTATCAAAGGCAGTTAAGCCTCAAAAGTGTACATGCTTTACAAGGAGACAGCTGGGAAAAGTAGAAATGGATAAGCTTTCATTTTTTTGTAAGCACATTCACTTCTTCCTTCATTCAGCCAACATAGAAGTTCCTCCCACTCACTGTTGGGCACTCTCAACTATAGGAAACCCAGAGATGAGGAGGAAGTGGCATAAAGGGGATACCAGGAAAAGAGCAGACAGTTTAGTCAGACTGTCCCCCCCCCCATATTTGCAGGGAATCTCATGCAGTCTGGCATTATCAGCCTCTCCGTGCCTCGTCAAGAGTGCTCGGTAATTCTTTGCTCAATTCTGACCTGATCAGCATTGCCAAATCCCCCATAACAGTAACGGTAATGAATTTTTTAAAATCTGCAACTTATTAAAAGTAATTATTCCTTCTGCTTACCTTTACCATGGATTTCTTGAAAGAAAAATCCATGCACTCAACACCCACTGCTTTTACTTCTGCACCACCACCTACATTTTAATTTTGCAATCTGGATTCTGCCCAACACGTTTCTGAAACTTTCTCCAAAAGGAATGTTCTCATTAATTTTGGTCCCTTTTTCTAGTATCCTGGTCTTCCCAGACCTCAATGCAGCTTAAGGTACGCTCTCCTTCATTCCTGGGCTGTAGAGACCAACTATCCTCGTTTTTCTGGCAACAACGTCTCACTCTCTTTCCACTGTAAATAAATACAGGTGTTTCCCACGCCAGGCTCTCATTTTTTAATTTGGCAATTTTATCCCCTCCTACAGCTTCAAATATTATCACTATGCAAAACCCTCATTTTGGAGCCAAGTACTGTGGTAAGTGGCAGGAAACGGATGGCAAAGTCCCTGAGCTTAGGGACCTGACAGAGTTTGTGGGCAGTGGGTGTAGAGAAATGACCCTAAAAGAACAGAAGGAAGCCCTCAAATGGGCTGGAGAAGCACCATCTCTCCCTTTTTATTCCTCTGTCTTTTCTTCTTCTATAGGCAGGATTTTAAAATTTATAACAGTAACCTATTACCCATTATCATTAATAATAGCTAGATTTACTGGATATTTGCCATTTTCCACTCACTATGTTAAATATTTTATAAACATTAGCTCTCTTAATCGTCAGAAAATACCATGAGGTTAGTACTATTATTACCTTTATTTCACAAATGGGGAAAATGAGGTGGAGATAATTCAGTACCCTGCCTAAAGACACTGAACTAATAAAGTTACAGGAATCGAACACAAACTCTCCATCGGACTGAGAATTTGAACTGTAATCCCATTTACAGTCAGACAATCACGGGGCAGAGCCCCTCAACCTGCCCACCATTCAACCCCTGCTGTACATGGTTAACTCATGCTCATCTTCCAGATTTCAACTCCAATATTTATTGCCAGGCCCCAGGGTAGCTGCCTTCATTTCCTGGTCAAGCTCCCCATTAGTTTCCTGTTTCACAAGGGGTCTTTCTGTCATAGCACATACCATGCCTGTGAGCATTTATCTGTAACTTATCTTTATTTATTATCTATTATATATACATGTATTAATACATCTGTATGATTATTTGATTAATGTCTGTCTTCCCCTCTAGAATTTAAGCTCCATGAGGGCAGGACAACACATTTGTTCAGCTTACAATATATACTGGCAAATAACAGGTACTCAAAAGGCACTTGAAGAAGTACATGATCCTCTGAGCCTCCTTCCTCATCTCTCACAGTAGCAATAATACCACAAGAGAGTCAAGACTTAAAATAATGACTATAAAGCACATAGCACTGTGCCTAGTAATGGGAAAAGCTCAATAAATGGAAACCATTTATGACCCAAGAAACTTTCCACATATTATATTTAAATTTTCCCCCCTTATGATTCTTCCCAATGTACTATTTTCCTAACACTTTATAAAATGTCTAATACATATGTAGTCTTAATGAATAAATGACACTTTGAGTAAATGACACTTTGACACACATGATGTTATATTATTCATACTACAATCCTCTAAGATAGGTATGACAAAGATTAGTATTTGTTTTTAATATTAAGGTTTGGAAATGTTTATATGGATATTACACGGCTCTGAAATGCTAGAGTGGATTTCCCCAATTATTAACCACTTTATTTCCATTCTCTATAGAGAAAGGAAGAAAACATAAAATTAAACCAGTGAATTATAAATATGGATATCTGAAAGTATATCTAAAATAAAGTAAGTCAATTAAGAATAAAAATATTTAATCAAGGTTCAGTCAGTAATACTTTTATATTTCAATATTAAATAAGAGTGCATTTGAAAGTATTCTGGATGAGTTCCAAAGCCCTATTCAAATAAGATTCTGTTATCACTAAAACTGAAGTCTCTTTAGCTTTATTATAGTCATACTTGGCTTGAACTCTGCAAGTATATGTGAACTGCACATCAATCTTCTCACTAAATGACATTTCCCAGGAAAACACAATTGTGG
The DNA here is from genome assembly GCF_002288905.1 of Enhydra lutris kenyoni. Taxonomy (NCBI): domain Eukaryota; kingdom Metazoa; phylum Chordata; class Mammalia; order Carnivora; family Mustelidae; genus Enhydra; species Enhydra lutris. The sequence continues at coordinate 11,777,671 of NW_019154131.1, forward strand.
CTTCAACTAATATTTAGTGCACCTCACAAAAGAACTATAAAGAAGTCTCATTAATAAATCTATTAGCTGTTTCTTGTCTGGGAACACTTATACAAGTTACATATTAATACAAAATAACAAAAGCCAAAATAAGGCCACAGGGCAATTAGAAACATAAAACATACATTCTGAAGGAGTAATCATAGAAAGGAAACAAAAAATGAAAAATTTAAATCTAGGTTTGCCTTTCCCTAAGAAAAACTATTTGCCAGGAGCTCACTCTGTTTATTAATCCTGGCTGAATATCCCATATATAATTAAAAATGTGTATTAAATTGCTTTCCCCTTGTTCATTTTTGGGAAAGATACCAAGACTTATAACTTAGACTACAAAATTGTACTTGAATCATTTTTAAAGGTTTAATAGATAAGTACCCGATCTACATTAAAACTGAATTAGAGCATCCATTCTGTCTCACCAGTTTCTTCTGTAAACTTAGGTGGTAGATTCTAGGTGTGTACATTAACTGTGATGGTTCTAAGTGACAAAGCTCAGCTTTTTTATTTTTAGCAAGAACAAGTTTCTTAATAAATTGAATTTTCTACTTTGGAAGTCACATGAAGATACCGTAAATATGTAAAATTAGCCAACCTTCCACAAGGGTACAAAATAGTCTATGTTATAATGAATTCTTATTAAGTCATCACTACATATGTTATTCATCTCCAAACACAGACATAAGTCCTAAAGGGAAAGATATACATGGTGTCAGAGATCAAATGAGCCATTTTATTGGGTAGGAAAATTGTCCTTGAAATACTTTGGTCCAAAATAAATAAATAAATAAAAATCTGGAAAAGAAAATCATCTGTTAATGAATCTGGAAGCTTATTATTCCAGTACTGTCACAGATTACACTGTAGTAATTACAAAGTAACAGTTACCAAGCATTATGGATAAAGAGAATGGCCAAAGAGGCGCACAGAGATTAATGGGACTTCCACACATTTTTACATCTTGTATATAAAAACCTAAGACAGTACTTCAAAAACACTGTCATGAAGATTCTAAAGAATTCAAATTACAATAGTGATTAAGTCAGGAAATAACTTCCTGCCTAAATTTCAGGTCAGTTTTTTCCTTCCCATTTTCACAGGGCTGATAAATAAAGCTAATGGAAAAGAAACAACTTCCAAAAGAAATACTTTGAGTGTTAATTAAGACTTGGAAAATCTCTATGACATTGCCTTTGTAGAATTCCTCATTATCCTAAATTTGGTCAACACACAAAGCAGACTGAGCAAACAAAACTCAAATTTTTTGAATGGCGGGCAGCTTCTGAGTCAACATCAACTAGAGAAAAGTACAAGAAGCTTATTTTTACTTTATTACAAAACTCAGACATGATTAAAGCAAAAGTATGTTCCCCTGTCATGCTATAGGGTTTTGCAATCGGGTATTGGAAGTAAGACAAGAAGGTGTGAGTTGGACAAACACAGAACATTGACTAAAAGATCCAGGGTTTTAAATATTCTACAAGGAGTTTTATAACAACCTAAAAGTCCTATCTAACTCTAACTATGGGACTATTTTTTAAAAGATTTTATTTATTTGAGAGAGAGAGAACACAAGAGAGAGAACAGAGGGAGAGGGACTCAATCCCAGGACCCTGGGACCATGATCTGAGCTGAAGGCAGACGCTTAACCAAACTGAGCCACCCAGGCACCCCAACTATGAAACTATTAGTATAAATCCATAGTTGTAATAAGGTGGGTATGTTTTCAGTACTTACACACACAAAAAAAAAAATTCAGTTTCAATGGGTAATGTTCAGAGTTCACAAAAAGTAATTATCAGTGATTATAAAGTATACTATAAAAGTTAAAGTTCCACAGAGCATTAAACTGCATGTAAATGTCACTATTCATAACAGGAATAACAACAAATGAGAAGCAATGAAGTTATTCTGCCTGCTCAACAAAATCCACTCAAAATTTCACAATGTGAAATTATAGTGAAAATATGTATCTTATTTGGTGGTAAGACAAATTTGAGATTAAAAAATTATTCAACCCTCCAGTAATAGGTTCCATCAATTTTGTCTAAATGTTTTTAATATCATATGAAGAAACAGCAACTTGATGAAAATGATCATTTTGTTGGACCTAGCTGCTCTGAAATTTCTTGGTGTCTTCAACAGTTAGATTTTGTGGCGGAATCAGAGGATTTGAAGACACATGATAAGGCCATACTCATGGCAAGGGCCAGATGGCTGCTGATATAAACATGGTCAAGATGAAAAGCTGGACAATTCAAAGATATTCAAACGTCAACAAATGACCATGAAAATAAAATTATTGATCAAGGAAATATATCATCTTCACTTCCAACATAAGTGAAAGATGCCCAGGGGAAAAGTCACCCTTCAAAACCATCTACTGTTAAAATCCAGATTTTAAATTTTGAGTTTCTCTTAAAAGCTATGATCTCTCCATCAACTGGTAAATGGATTAAAAAAATATTAAAAAGATATGATGGAATATTATTTGGCCATAAAAAGGAACGAACTACTGATATAAAGTACAACATGGGTGAACCTTGAAAACACTGTCATGAAGATTCTAAAGAATTCAAATTACAGTGAAATGTAAAAAACAAAACAACACTAGTCACAAAAGACCATATATATAGGATTCCATTCATATGAAATGAACATAAAAATCCACAAAGACAGAAAGTAGTTAGTGGTTACTTAGGGCTTGCAGGAGTGGCTAAAGGATTTCTTTTGGGTATGATGAAAATGTTCTAAAAGTGACTATGATGATGGTTGTACACAACTGTGAATATACAAAAGTCTACTGCATTGTACACTGTAAATGATAGGATACATGGTATATGAACTCTATCTCAACAAAGCTGTTTAAAAGGGGCGAGGGACAAAACTCACTGCATCACCTGGTTTACACTGGTGGCGTTAAATTACTTAACTCATAAGATAGTATTCCCCTGGGATATATAATATAGCATAATATCCTTCTTTAACCTAGTAGGTCTTCAATATGCAGCTGCTAAATAAATGAATAAACGGAAGGCAAATAAAAAAAATTTCCCTGTTACCTAAATTTGAAAATCCCTTCTACTTTGAAAATATTAAAGCCTAATCTATCCATCTAAAAATTGGCAATTATTTTCTAAGTCATTGCCATTTTTCCTTCAGGAACATCTAGGAGATTCTTCAATTAATTGGAAGGGGGGCGGCTCTCAGTTATGCTTAGCATACTAATTTCAAGATGGTAAAACAACTAAGAGAATGTTAAAAATAGACAGTGATGGGGGTGCCTGGTGGCTCAGTCAGTTAAATGTCTGACTTCTGCTGAGGTCGTGATTTCCGGGTCCTGGATCAAGCCCCATGTAGGGCTCCACCCTCAGTGGGGAGTCTGCTTGTCCCTCTGTCCCTTTTCCTGCTCATGCTCCTTTGCTCTCTGTCTCTCAAATAAAATCTTTAAAAAAATTGACAATCATGAATTCTATCATGTATACTAGCAAAAACATTCCTCAGTTTACTGCGATGAAAAAGTTACTTCTACAAAAGTCAGGTTTTTGGTTTAGGGGGAGGGAGCAAAGAAGGAAAACCATAAGCTTCTGAGTAAATGTTTATACATGAGTGTGAATGTTTCTATGACTATGTGTGAATACATAAACACAAACAGGGAGAAAGAGACATATACACAGGCACATAAATTTTCACAGACATGGGTGCAATGAGCATCTGTAGTCATTACCTTACGATCACAACCTACTATCAATCGACGTGAGGAAGACCCCATTTAAATAATTTAGGAGTTCAGAGCAAAAATCAACAGCGGGATATAGCCAATTATATAAGGAAAATACCCATGCTTCTATGGCATCAAAGCACATGCAGGCTTTGGAGTGCATGTGTTATGTTGTTTTTTTTTTCCCCCAATTAAATTAGGCCTATGGTAATACAAGCTATTTTGTTAGGCAATTAGTAATATTAGAGAAACAGGAAATGAAAAGGCATTTCAATTTGGGCAGAAATACTTTATTTTCTTACCTAACAGTTAACAATTAAGATATTTCATTTATTGCCTGTATGCTTACAAATTTTACAGACTACTCACACAGGCAGCTGCAATAATTAGAAAGGAAATACTCTTTCAGTGAACATACCTACCATCTAATTGAAAATAAGGGGTTAGCTCATCATACAAAATAACCCATTTTAACTAAATTCAGTCTACATTTACCAAAATATATAACTTTATATAAGGAGCCAAAGCACCTCTGATATCATATGAATGATAAGTAATACGCATCTCATCTCACCTTAATGTTGAATCAGCAATTTTGTATTCCATTGATAGACATTTTATTCATTTCCACTAATGCAATTTGAAAGGTGGTAATGTGATTACATTTCTCTGTGGCATTCATGAAAACAATTACTAATATAATGTGATAGGGAAGACATTAATAAGGAAGGGATTTATAATGAGATGCAAGAAGATTTATAAACCTTTAAGCACTTTACAAAGAAATATTCCTCATTAGGCAAGAAGCAAGACAAGACAAAGCCTTAAGTTCCAGTATTTCAGGAGCAGCTACAATCCTGGGAGGAATGATTTGCATGATGATCTCATATTTTGGTGACCAAGCAGAGAGGTGCAGGAATAACCCAAGACTTGTCCCAAGTTGTGCTCAAATGTAAGACATTATCCTAACTTGATAATGCCTCTCCTTCTCAGACAGCATAGAAGGATTCCTTAAAGGAAGGAGTACCTCTAAATCTTGGTCCTCTACAAAGGGAGCAAGCCACATTATTTCAAATGCCAGAGCCCAGCAATCAATCCATTTACCAAGCAAGAGTGTAAGGTGGGTGACCTTTTAACTAAATTTACTCCTCTAGGCTTGTGAAAAGAATTTATCCCAGTGAAGCAACAAGGGAGACAAGTTGTTGCATTTTAGAGTGTATCCTTTCAGATGACAACTCTGATTACCCAGACCAATTGAGGCAGCCTTTGTGAGACTAATAATATCCACGTTTGTTCAGTGCTATGAAGCTTGCAAAATACTTCAAATACATTCTTGTATTTAATCATCAAAATCCCCCAAATTAGAGATTTTTCAAACAGCACAAAATGAGACTCTGAGATGTCCTTAAATGGCCACAGCTAGTAATCCTGGGCTCCTTCCACTCTGCCTGTGTATGAAAAGCGAGAAGCCAAATAATCCTTCTTGCTACCCTCCCTCCACAGTGAGATTTCCTCATATATATATATATATATATATATATATATATATATATATATACTTTTTTTTTTTTTTTTTTTTTTAGTTCCAACAGGAGTTTAAAACTGAATAAGAGATGTGGACAAAACTACACTCAAAGGGAGAGGTGTGGGTAAAGGTTTAAGCAACTGGAAAAGGTGGGACAAGTGCAAAGTAAGCACTTAATTTATATTAGGATTTTCCATCAAGTGGTACATTTTAGACAGAGAAAGCAACTCTGAACAGCTTTCTATGGAGTCTTTAAATGGCTATGTTAAGAAAGGCCAGACTCTGAAAAAAGTGACACAAGATATCCCTAAGAACACTTGGTTCATTTTATATTGCCTTATTTCTACCCATTTGGGATTGCCCATTAGTAAGTAGCATATCTCAACAAACATTTTAATACCTTCCATTGTGCATATATAACTATCATAATTATGTCTGATTATGAAAGACTAGGTTTCTTTGCCCAAGAGCAGATATCACCTCAGGAATCATACCTATTACAAATAATAATAATGATATGATGAACAGTCTACATGCCCTCTTATACGTTATTTATGTTAGGTCACAGATTCCCCAGGGGTCTGTGCCGAGACCCGGACTGGCTTCATTAGAGCCTCATATAAATCACTAAAGGCACATCTTGATTTTACCACTGGCTAGAGTCACCAGAATTTTTTAAGTGAAACCTCTCAGGTAATACATTTTTTAAAAACACAAATACAAATGTTATCATTTCTTCTAAAAGGTGGTTTTCTCAAATTTAAAATGCTATATTCAGATGCTCAGAGAAATCTCACAAATTTCTATGGAATCTATAAGTATCTGAGGGTAAAATGTGCCCTAGAGTATTGAAAAAACATTATTCTCTTTTTTCTTGTAAGCATTAGTTGGCTAAAAGACAAAGAGAGACATACACTTATAGAGAAAGATGGCAAAAAACAGACTATCTAGCTGCTAACAAATGCTTCGACTTCACTGAGCAAACAGAGAAACCTAAGCTATGGTTGTCAGGAACTCTGAGCTAACTCTTGAAAATTAAGAAATAAATAGAAAGCCTTGTGGGAGGGGGGAAAAAAAAAGGGGGAGTCTTCCAGAACAATGTTAATGTCATCTTGGGCATGTGGACTGGGTTCACATGTGTGTCAGCTGAATCAACATAATGGCCTATAACAGCTTCGAAGCAGCTAATATGGTCCATTGGGTCAATAATCCGTGAACTAAGAAGGATTTACTTGATAGACTATAAATGGTTCATAAGAACTCAAAAATCACTCCATCAGATCAAAAATCCAATTTTCATATGGTGCCTTTCTATGAATTAGCCAAAAGAAAGTAATAGCTCTAAAGGACTTCAAGGTCTATCAGTTAAAAATTTACTTTTTAAAGAACAATGTAGAGGAGGAAGAATTAAATGCATCTCTCTCTCTCTCTCTCTGGTGATCCAACTTGTTTTAAGGGGAGAAATACATTTTCTGATGGAAGGCTAATATACAACAGGAAATATTCATGGGCTTTTCACATTTTCCTACGGGTACCTGAATGTATGGATCCAAACAAATGAAAGCATAAACATACGCATGTATCCTCCACCCCTCCACCCCCACCCTGATATATCTCCACTTACCTGCATACATTATTACTAATTACAAAGCACTGTTTCTAGGACAGCAACATTTAAAGATGAAGATTTATATTTTATTTTTGCTTCTCTGCACAGTTTGTGAGAGCCTGTAGTGTGAGGTACATGAAGACATTTGAGATGGCATATGGATACTGGCAAATTCTTTCATCTACCTGTATGGAAAAGTATGCAAACAAAAAACTAGAGAAGGAAAACAGTAGGAACTACAATGCGTTTTTTACATTTAAGAGAGACAGGACAGGGCTGGCTAAAGCCATATAGGTGGTGTTTACAGATGACTTTAACTTCTGCCCACTCTAGACTACAGAGAAATACTAGCCTTATCCTGTATTTGTGAATTTCATTATGTATTCACACTACGTGATAGTGGTTGCAGATTATTTTTTTTACATGTAAGCCTATCTATGTGAATAAATGTATTTACTAAGTTCGTGGCAAGGAAGAAAAGCAGAGAAAAATCCTCCAAAAATGTAACAGGATGTAATTAGAGTTCTTAACAAGAAAGAATTCCTTTCCTAGGGAATAAAATGTGATCTATCACTTCTCTCTCAAAATGCTATTAGCCTCTCTTTATCACAAGAACAACAAGAAGGAATCTGTTCTCTTTTCTTTTTATAGGAATAACACTGAATAAAATAATAAATGTTTTTACATCAAAGTGTATTAGCTATTGACATAAACTCAGTCCTCTTAACTTTTACACAAGAGAAAGAAAAATTCCAATAATTCTGAAATAGACAGATAAAACTTTTCTCCATGGCTACGGCCATGTACTATTATATGTAACTGCTTATTTTTAAAAAGAGCCTTATTGGTGCTCTCAGAAGGATTTTCTTTTATACATAGCTTTATCCTATAATTTTGTCCCTGTTGGGCACGCTGCCTAAATTTAAACACAAACAGTCAAGCAATGAAGAAACATTAACACATTTACTGTGAACAAAAACTCCCAGTTGTACAGTGAAATTTTAATACATTTCAACTTATCTCTTTTACTAATGGGGAGAGTACAAACCCTGCAGGAATTCGCTCTGCAAACTGGTAATTACAGTAGACTCACTTTTTTATAATGCATATGTATAGTCAGACACAAAAACCCTGGCTGCCCTTTTGATGTAGGTTACAATAGGAATGTTTTAAAAATTATGAAAATCTACAGCAATTCTAAAGGAATGCATTATTTCATGGAAAACTGTCCTTTAACTCTGTATATGGACACAAATAGACATATATTTAGATATCTGCTTTATACACCAGAAGGCACAAGCTTTATCAGCAGGTGCTTTCATGTCATTTTCCCCATAATCATAGTGTATAGAATAAATCCACTCTTTTTTTTTTTTATGAAGCTGGATGTGATTTTGAGTATCATAATTTATCTCTCACATAAAGATGATATTCTTTCATCTTCTGGTTTTCCTAGTTTGTCCTCTCTAGTTTCAGGGATTTAAATCTATATTTTGAGTTCTCATAGAATCTCTTTATTAAATAATTAAGGATTCCAAACCAATAATTTGTCTCTCAGTATAGGGAGACATAACCCCTTGACAAAAAAGACCCTTGTACATACCTGCACAGAACCATACACTCTAATATTGATATAAGTAGCACAGAAAACTGACAGAAATGAAGTAAAATCTGTTATTATTCACATCACTTGCTAGACACTTTACATTTGTGAATTTTTTGGTTGCATAATAACTTTCTTAAAGAAATTGAAATCTGAGAGAATGTTAAGAGGCTATCAATATATAATTTACATTACAATCATGTTTATTAAATATTGGCATACTGGGGAAAGACAAAAACAGAAAAAGCTTTCGAGCAGACATAACGTGTAGTATTTTGTAAATGTCTAAATAAATAAATAAATACATAAATACATAAATACATAAAGTTGCTATAATGTCTGTGGCTGACTAACATTTACAAATTCCAGGGATATTTATCTGAAAACAGACACTATCAAAAAAAAAAAAAAATAGACATGAGGGCACCTGGGTGGCTCAGTGGGTTAAGCCACTGCCTTCAGCTCAGGTCATGATCTCAGGGTCCTGGGATAGAGTCCCGCATCCGGGCTTTCTACTCAGCAGGAAGCCTGCTTCCCCGCACCCCCCTCCCCCCGCCTCTCTGCCTACTCGTGGTCTCTCTCTGTCAAATAAGTAAATAAAATCTTTTAAAAAAAAATAGACATGATAAAATTCACATAATGCATAAAACACATAGAATGCACTACCAAAATATGCATGTTGCTGTACAGAAATCATTTCCCAGTGATCCAAATTCAGAAAGAGTGACTGAGGGAAATTGTCTCAAGCTGGCTGTGGTAGACTCTAGTAACTATTGTAAGAAACATTTTAAACATTCTAGAAAAAAGTATCTTATTTTGAAGCTGCATAGCCAGCTCATCCTCTAGGCAGTATTAGTAACACTCTAACTTTAGGTCACTCTGTCATTATAGAAAAGAATATTTTCTCTACCATTACCATGTTTCTGCTCCCAAAGTCAACTTACACACACACACACACACACACACACACACACACACACACAGTGTACCTGAAACCAAAAAAAGGAAAACCAGACTGATCACAGTTCATGAGCCAGGTACTAGGCCCTGTCACAGTCAATGTATAATATCCTTGGCCAAGACTTCTTGCTTTTATCTAGCAATGAAATGCCACACTCCCCATTCTTTAAAAGCCCAAGCACCAAAATATATTTTCTTCAATATTCTTTCCTTAAAGTCAGTTTTCTGCAGCTGCCCCTGTTCTTCTTGGACCCAAGAGTTACTAAAAATATCGAGTTGTGTTTTTAATGTGAAGACATGAACAGGAGCATCCCTCAAGGATGGCTCCATGTAAAACCGTGGTCTCTGAAGAATCCATTCACACTGTACAAACACAACTGAACATTAAAGAGTAACTCTTTTAAAATGTATGTGGTCTGTCATATACAAAGCACTTGTGCTTTCATTTGCTAAATCTATTACTCCAAAGACAAGGCTAGAACTTGTATAATACAAATATGCCATCTGCTCCCTCCTACCTAAATTTTGAATGCAAAGCAATCAGGGATAGGAATGTAACACCAACCATATTCAAATGATTTGAAGGGTTAAATCCTAACTTGTGCTACAGTCATTTACAACTTTCTTAGGGTCAAAACATAAGTGGTACAAATTCAAAATTCTGATTCCATTGCTGCAAGACACCCAGATAAGTATGAACCAAAGCCTATCATAAAACAGCCTTCAGTGCCAAACACGCACACCCTCCTAACATCTCCAAATGAATAGCTCCCTTAGTTTGTCTTTCAGTAAAGGTAAAAGGTTGGGTGAGGGAGTCAATTTGAATTCCCTGTACTGACTGATGAAATTCTGCTCCATCTGCTTTCTTGCTCCGGAAAGGAATGAAGTGGTCAGACTATTATAGAATCCTGCTTAGTAGGTAAGTAATAGATGAAAAAGAGGTAATAAATTAAGATGTTTAACACTTTCACACATTTCAACTTTTCTTTAATGATTCAGAAGGCACTGCTATATGTTGTGGTCCTCACCTCTTCAGTACAATTACTATCAGACAAGTCAATACATTATTGGATGGTTGGATGATCAAATACACATGAACTAGCTATGGTGGTCTACAAAGAATGATAAAGGAAGACAATAGCAAGCAATAAAGTTTTATTGCATTTAACACTCACCCACATTCAGAACCCTGATATATCAGAAACCTATCCCAAGTCTACATTATGTATTTTGAATAATTCCAGAGGGACCCTAAGTAGATGACCACAGACCACAGGCACTGCTCTTTATGAAACTGGACATCAGTGGCAAGCAAAAACAAACAAACAAAAACCCCAAGAAAACAGAGTACAAACTATATTTCTGCAAAGTACCTCACAGTATTATAACTATTTCCTGCACTATCTGGACAATTAGTATGTTCCACTTGGGTGAACCATAAATAGATCAGGAAAGCACAATTCAATATGATTTAACTGAAGCATTATCTGAATATCTATAGAGCTGGCAGTGAACATGTTTTAATATTTTATGTTTGATCATCTCCAGTAAATGAGGAGCTATTATTTTAATTGTAAAATATATTACCTGTGTTCAAGTTAACACCAAAGCAGAGATGCCAGATGGTATGCCCTGGATATAAGTAGGAGTGATAGAATTTTAAGTGGTTCTATACTTGTACAGTCTTAATTTGTCTTTAGACTACTGGCCTATAGATATATTCAGCTTTATACCTCTTCATCAGTTATTAACAAATTTTAGAGTTAGGCTATATAATGCTTATCTAGCCATATTCTAAATACCAAAACATCATTTTAAATATTTACTTCCATATAAAATATTTTTGATCCCATATGTCAGTTTATTGAAATAGAGATTTCTTCCCCCCAATTAATCTGCTTAATTTTAAGAAGTTAATGATGGGGGGGCTAATATTATGGTGCCAAAGGTAGTATAAAGCAGTAGTGTTATATCAGCTACTGAAGCTTGTTTGTGTATGAGGCTGTTCTGTTACATCAGAGTTAATAACTTAAGACCCTGTACACAGGTGTCCGGTATGTTACCTTTATGTCTGAGAACACAAAACATACAAAGAGGACGGGGTGAGAAAGGTAAAACCTGTGCAAATAGTGCTTCCAATAAGAAACTACTTCTTGGTTTCATTTGGAATCACAGAAAAGAGTGTTGGTGCATCTTTTATTATTTCAACACTGTAGATAAAGCAAGGGGAGTCTACAGTGAAGATGGGATTTATCAATGAGCTGTTTTTCAGCACTATCTCATCCTCTTTTGCTACTGGCCAAATGCTTCCACTTCTTTAAAACACACACACACACACACACACACACACACACACACACACACACAAGGCTCTTATCTGTTAAATATAAAAGAGAACAGGTATATGTAAGAATCATCCAAGTCACCCTGCAGAAGTACCGGTTCCCAGGACCACACTTCCGAATTAATGAATTCGCATCTCAAGTGCCAGGAACCATCCCCCAAGGGAGCACTTGCTAGAATTTTGCACCCTGTGCACCTCAGCAGCCTCATCCTAGTCTCAGCCCTCTAATAGTTTATATTAGTGTGGTGCTCCAAAAACGGATGCAACGATGTTGAGCAGTAGATAAAAGACATAAATGCAAGATGCTCCACTTGAAGGACTTCAGGGGTGAAGGGAAACCCCAAATCTGTTTCACATCCCTCTGGATACTGTGAAGGAAGGAAGGCCTCAGGAGCTTTTCCAGTGCTAGAAAGCAGAGCCTCTCACAGGGAGCTGTGGTCCAAGCCAACTGTTGAAGCAAGATCCCACTACACACCCCTGAGCCTGAAACTGATGGGGTAGGGGGGAGGAAGCTACAAAGGGCCAGGGTCTGGGTGACTAAATGGCTGTCCGTTTGCATTTTAAATGGATGCAGGGAAGAGACATGAATGATTCATATGACTAATCAATTCCCTTAGTAATTCTCTTCCTCCCTTCTGCCACCACTCACCAATTTTTCAATATGCATTTAAGAAAGTAGAGAGTTTGCCTACAACTGGCAATGCCTGCAGTTCACTTCCCTATAAATGGAAGTCAGGTAATATCTGCACATTTTGAAAGTAACATATAGGAAAGTGCCCGTCCAACAAAGCTGCATGGTAATGCTTCTCTTCTCTTCCCAGTCCCCATCCTTGTCCATAATCATCAAAGTCTGGAGCCATATACAGCATTCAAGTTTTGACATACTTAAAAATTTTTAAGGACAGGGTGCTAATGTGCTTTCATATTTTTTTTGTCATTCCAAACCCCTTGCAGCAACTAAATCCTTTGCTCCAGACCCTTATAAATACAAAGCAGGTTCATCTCCTAATTTACAGTAATTGTAAATGAATTGGGCCAAATGGCTCCCATACTGATTTTTGAAAGACTGATATGCCCTCTTCTGGCTTCTTATTTAAGAAAAAAAGAAAACAAAAATGTTAGTTTATTAGATGCATAAAAAATGTGAGATAAAAGGTTGTCGGTTTATTTACTATATTTACTACTGACCATTTTAACTACTTAGAGATTTTTGCAGGTACGCAACAAGATTTGGAAGCCCCAACGTTATATTAAGGTGAGGCTACCTTCCAATGACACAGTGCTCAGCAAAAGGGCTTTCAACGAATTTTTCCCCAAGTCAAATAACAATGCTGAAGAGGATCTAAACTGCAGGAACAGGGGTCAGAAAAGTAAAAGGAAAACATACGTACCCACTAGCAAAATATGAGAAAAAGTCCTTCCCTTGGTGACACACACACCATCAGCGGGCCCCACTGTATGCCCACGCAGGTCTGCTTTCACAGCTCGGGGCCGACAGCAATGCCAATTAGCGTCAGTTGTGATGGTGTTTTAGAGACACAGCCCTTTGTCTTAGAGGAAGTGGGCTGCAACCACCAACTTACTGTACAGAGGCAACCTAACAACCCATTAGGTGGAAATGACTTTTCAGCCACTTCCTCCAGGGACTACATCAGAAAATGATGGCTTAGACAGATGGGAACATTTTTACATTTCTGTATTAACTGCATCCAGGAAGGTGGATTTTTATCATTTAATGCCTCCCAATCCGCATTTCATCCCCTTCTCTCTTCCATGTTATTCCTTCATTCCCTATAACATCATGATATACAGTATTACCTAATAAAATGATGAACTTTAGAAATAGAGGGAGCTATCTCTCTGCATGTATTAAGAGCATCCTATGGGTCATCCACTACAACTTTTGGGAAGCACTAATAACAAGAAATTCATTACAAACATATTGTTCTGGAATAGCATTCTATGTTTTGAAAAGCTGTTGATGGTTAACCTTTATACCTCCGGTTGTCAAACTAGTATTATATTTGATTAGCTCTCTCAAGATGCAAAAGCAATCCTACTCCTTAGTCCAGGAAAGGATGAAGTTTCAGATACTGCCAACAGGAATGTTCACACTTCTGTTTCAAAGTCAAGGCTGGGGCTCTAATCCAGCATTATATCCAGGTGCATGGGTTGTGACAGGGTTAAAAGTAACATTTACTTCCACTCATAGCATCAGATAGGATACTAACATCATACAGGAAAACTTACAATCTGTTAAAATTTTTAATTTCATGTTCTTTAAAATGTGAATTTATTTTTTTAAGATTTTACTTTATTTTATTTGACAGAGAGAGATATCACAAGTAGGCAGAGAGGCAGGTAGAGAGAGAGAGGGAAGCAGGCTCCCCGCTAAGCAGAGAGCGTGATGCGGGGCTGGATCCCAGGACCCTGAGATCATGACCTGAGCCGAAGGCAGAGGCTTAACCCACTGAGTCACCCAGGTGCCCCTAAAATGTGAATTTAAAAACAAACATAGATTTATGAAATACTACTCATGTGAACAAACACTTCTTAAACATTTAATAATCAGGTCTGTCCTAACTAATCCACCATAAAAATCATACTCTCCTGTCCACGTGCAAAATTACTTGGTTGAAGAATATCACTTTGCAACATTAAATATCCATAGCATACATAAACATTATCAGCAATAAGCAGATCTCAAACATTTTTATATTAGAGATATCCAATAATCAGAACGCCTTTTTTTGTTCAAGATACTTCAGTGTGGACAGAACAAAGAGGATGGAAGTACATTTGGCAATAACATGAGGTTTTTCAGTAATATTTTATTTTAAGTGGCCTTCATAGCCAATACCTCAAATATCCCGTGAGTGTTCCTGCTCATGATATAAAGCATGAGACATGTAAATTTTTTCTTTAAACTTCTTCTGTTTAGGTCTTCTTAAAAACCTTTCTCTCAAGCTCCAACAAATTAGATGTCCAATAATACATCTAATATGGAATTTTCTGTCAGTCTTGATTATAACATGTTTAAAATTTTCATATAAATTGTTAATTTTTTCTTACTCAAATCAAATATACAAAAGATATAAAGATACATAAATTCCAGTAAATAAAATTTTGGTTTGTATACTAAACAAAATCTTATGTAAGTAATAATAAAGGTCTCAAGTTTTATTTGATTTGGATGCTGACAAATAGTTTTTTTTTTTTTTATCTTGTTCAAATTAGTTCATGAGAGCATTAACAATTTTCTGGCTTATTCAACAGAAATATAACATTAAAAGCATGTATCTAAGCTCTATCTTAAAACACCTCTCTCAGTCTTTCTTTCTCTCCTGGAACTGGTGTATACACAGAGTTTTTAAGAAGATTTTGTAAAAACCATAAGTAACTCTTTTTTTTTTTTTTTTTTTAAGATTTTATTTATTTGTCAGAGAGAGGGAGAGAGCGAACACAGGCAGACAGAATGGCAGGCAGAGGCAGAGGGAGAAGCAGGCCCCCCGCCAAGCAAGGAGCCCGATGTGGGACTCGATCCCAGGACGCTGGGATCATGACCTGAGCCGAAGGCAGCTGCTCAACCAACTAAGCCACCCAGGCGACCCCCATAAGTGACTCTTAATCTCACAAAACAAACTGAGGGTTGCTGGGGAGAGGGGGGTTGGGAGAAGGGGGGTGGGGTTATGGACATTGAGGAGGGTATGTGCTATGGTGAGTGCTGTGAAGTGTGTAAACCTGGTGATTCACAGACCTGTACCCTTGGGGATAAAAATATATTATATGTTTATAAAAAATTTTTTAAAAATGCAAAAAAAAAAGAATATTTTGGAAAAAAGAAGTAATACTGTTAATTTTCATTATATCCCAACACTTTAATTTTATGAAACACTGAACTATATTTTTAAAAAGCTGCATGACATCATTTGATTTCAAAGCAAAATTCATAAAACTTTCTTAAAATATAATAAATCCTTATCAGTAAAAAGGATTTTAAAAGATAGTGGTAAAAGCTTCACAATGTTGTAATTTTACCAAATGTCACTGAATTGTACACTATAAGTGGTGATTTTTACATTATATAGATTTTACCTTAATAAACAGACTCTAGGGGCGCCTGGGTGGCTCAATGGGTTAAGCCTCTGCCTTCGGCTCAGGTCATGATCCCAGGGGTCTGGGATCGAGTCCCGCATCGGGCTCTCTGCTCAGCGGGGAGCCTGCTTCTCCTCATCTCTCTCTGTCTGTCTCTCTGCCTACTTGTGATCTCTCTCTCTGTCAAATAAATAAATAAAAATCTTTAAAAAAAAATAAATAAACAGACTCTATGAAGCAAAAGACAAAAATATTTCTGGGTGTCAGTCTGTTTTTATGTGTCTTAGTTAAATGAATAAGGACCATACCAAACAAATTCTCCCATTCTTGGGAATTATAAAAATAAACTATAAATAAATATATAAAATAACTTACAAGAATAAATTTTCTTAATGGACACATCTCCTTCAATATAGACTTCATAAGATATCCTCTCACACATGTCAAAAAACAAATCATTATTTTAAAAACAGCACACTTAAGATTTCGACTGCTTTCTTTAAAATAAGCTGAACAGGGGGCGCCCGGGTGGCTCAGTTGGTTAAGTGGCTGCCTTCAGCTCGGGTCGTGATTCCAGGGTCCTGGGATCGAGCCCCACACCAGGCTCCCTGCTCAGCGGAGAGCCTGCTTCTCTCTCCCCCTCTCCCTGACACTCTGCTTACTTGTGCTCTCTCTCTGCCAAATAAAAAAATAAAATATTAAAAAAAAAAATAAGCTGAACAGGCTCTGTCGATACAAAAAGTACCAATTCACTAGCAATAAATGAGTAAGAAGAACGAAGAGAGGAAATATCCTACTTCAAGATCGTGTTTTTAAGAATATATCATATTCTTTGCATATTTCATATCCTGTCTGGAGAGCTAGGTAGCAATATTGGCCCACACTTTTCCTTTCACACACTTAAAGCACTGCTCTACACGCTCCACACAGAAAAACTCACTTAACCCTGAAAGTTACCCAGTTAGAAGGGTATCACACTATTGCTGTCTCTATCTTATTGGTAAGAAAACCAAAGCACAGAGACAAAAACTAACCTTCCCAGGATTTTAATTCCTGTCAAATCTAGTCTACTACCCCTGGCTCTAAACCATTAAGCTTTACTGCCTCAAAGTTATGAAATCTTCATTTATGTCCCATGACTACCTTGAAATAACAAGTGCTACAGAGGTGGCTGGGTGGCTCAGTCATTAAGCATCTGCCTTCAGCTCAGGTCATAATCTTGGGGTCCTGGGATTGAGCCCCACATTGGGCTCCCTGCTCACCTGGGAAGTTTACCTCTCCCCCTGCTCTCTCTCACTCTCTTCCTCTCTCTCAATTAAATAAAATCTTTTAAAACAAACAGGTTATGTAATTTTTCCCCCTTATTTAACATGTAGATGGACTGAATTAAAGTTTTTCTTACTGTCAGAGAAGAACCCAAAGTGAGAATTCCAAAAAATGAAATAGGAGGGCGCTGGGTGGCTCAGAAGGTTAAGGCTCTGCCTTTGGCTCAGGTCATGATCTCAGGGTCCTAGGATCGAGCCCCACATCAGGCTCTCTGCTCGCCGGGGAGCCTGCTTCCTCCTCTCTCTCTCTCTCTGCCTCCCTCTCTGCCTACTTGTGATCTCTGTCAAATAAACAAATAAATTCTTTTAAAAAAAAAAGGCAGAAAAATATATGAAATAGGAGTATATTACAGTGCCAAAGCAAACTGAAGCCATGAAAATTAGTATTTTTACAATTCAGAGTCACACTGATATACTTAGGTAAAATTTAATAAGGAGTTAGTTCAACCTTTCAAGAACAACCCTTTTTTATACCAAACATTTAGAAGATCCATTCACAGAATGGAAGAAAGGGCTTCCAACTTTAATGATAAGCAAGTTTGGGGTCCTCCATAAGAGAACTGATTATTTATAAACTAGTTTGCATGGGTTTTTAGAACAGTGAATGAAGAAATGTGCAGAGGACAAAAGTTTGAGAGAATGGAAAAAAATATTTTTTAAATAAAGGGCTTTTCTTTGAAGGGTAGTAACAATTTGAAAAAGAAAAAAAAAAACCCACATAACTGACTGTAAAGAATGGATTAGAGGTGGAAATAAATAGGTATTAAATTTTTAAAAAGGGATTCACTTTGATAAAAGTAAAACGAAATCTCAGAGGAAAAAAACTTCAGAAAATAAGGATGGTTGGAGGCAAACATAAGAGAGTACAGAGAAAACAGGGTGCTGTTCCTATGAGGTACATTTAAAAACAACAAAGGACCTACTCCACAATTATAAACCTGGTCATAATCATTTTAACTTTTATTTGTTTTTTTCTGTTTCAACCTTGACAGGCCACTCAGAACTGAACATAGAGAGCTGGGAAAAAGGTTACACTTAGAGGTAAATAAACAATTTTATTATATTCTTATGGCATACAGGTTCAAGGCAAAAAATAATATGAGACAGTGCTTTTGGTTACCCTACCTTACTAATCTTGTTAAAAATTATATACAGAGAAGCTAACAACTCTCCTGGAACACAGCACAGTACATATACTTATGTTATACAGATGCTTTCATTTTCAGAGGACGTTCTTTTTAAGCCTCCTTAATAGCAAATACACTGCTTTCCTACCCTTTCGAAGCAGCTGCCTTCCCTATGGAAAGCCCCATAATAGTCTAGTGATCTAACTTATAAACTAACAAAAATTGACAGTTTTGGGACGCCTGGGTGGCTCAGTTGGTTGGACAACTGCCTTCGGCTCAGGTCATGATCCTGGAGTCCCGGGATCGAGTTCCGCATCGGACTCCCAGCTCCACGGGGAGTCTGCTTCTCTCTCTGACCTTCTCCTCGCTCATGCTCTCTCACTCTCTCTCTCAAATAAATAAATAAAATCTTAAAAAAAAAAATTGAGTTTCAAATAAAGTCACAAAACAAGGAAATGACATCTGGCTCCCACGAACGTCAGTATGTAAGCAGTTTTTAAATAAGGAGACAGGGTTCCTGGCATCCCCAACTTATTCTTACTACCATTATCTACTCCCTGGTTTCCAAAAGCCCCATGATGGGATTGGCAGCCACACTGCCCACAGTGTCCACCACGCGCTGTGTGAACAAAACTTTAAGAAAGTTCAGGCAGGGGCGCCTGGGTGGCTCAGTGGGTTAAGCCTTCGGCTCAGGTCATGATCCTGGGGTCCTGGGATCGAGCCCCGCATCAGGCTCTCTGCTCAGCAGGGAGCCTGCTTCCCTTCCTCTCTCTCTGCCTGCCTCTCTGCCTACTTGTGATCTCTCTCTGTCAAATAAATAAATAAAAATCTTAAAAAAAAAAAGAAAGAAAGAAAGAAAAGAAAAAAGGAAGTTCAGGCAACTGATTCATACCAGGGGAAGGCAGGCAAGAGAAGAGTGGAAAGCTGTGATTAACTCAATCTACCCTTATCCTCCATTTTCCTAATGGCACGCCTCAACTTACCGTGTGACCGTGTGCAAGGTGTGGATCTTCCCTGAGCCTCCAATTCTTCACTTGCCAACAACAGAATGATACTACTTTCTACCTGGGGATTTTATATACATTATAGACCATTTGTCTAGAGCCTCAAACAGAGCCAAACCCAAGGTAAACAGTAAATGAAAACACTTATGTTGACTAATCCTTATCTTAGACAAAATAAGCACTGAAAGGAAATGTTTTCGATCTAAACAATATGCAGCTTTCAGACGAGGGATTTATATGTGTCAATATGCCCTCCCTACTTCTGGAAGCTGATGTGATAAGGGGAAGGAGTCAGGGAGACCTAAAACACTGAGTCATCACTTACAAATCTGTTGTTTGCTAGCATGTGAAACTTGAAAGAGGCAAAAGCCAAACTCTACTTCCACTTCTTCTATGACAATGAGTGAGTTGGAATACGCTCCAGATTTCCTCAAAGCTCTAGGTTTATTTAACAATGTACTAGCTTTTATCATGCCCTTATGCTTCCTAAATATCACACACCTTCAACCGAAATGTAGTCTACACAGTCAAGGACGGGGATTTCTATTTGTGTCCCTGGTGCCTAGAACACTGTCCTGTGAAATGACGATGCTCAGTGGGGGCTATGGACTGAGAGGCTGTCTGATGTACAGGCTGGGCTGAATCCACTCACTGATTGGCTGGAAAAAACGGCACCCCAGGGGGCCTTTCAGAGCCACTATTCATGGGGTCAAAGAGCTTTTATAGTAAAAGTTTCAGAAATGAAGTCATTAGTTAAACAAATATTTTCTGAGTGCCCACTCTGTGCCAGGAACTGCAAATGAAGATACTGTAAGACAGACAGTACCCTCAAGAAATTCAGCCTGCAAGGTAAGTGAATGAGTTATTTAAAGCGCAGTAGGATAAACACAGGGTTCTATATGCACAGAGAATGTGTCCCGAAACCCAGTCTTCTGGAGAAAGAGACAGCTTCACTGAGGAGAAATGAAGTAGGAGCCTAAAGGTCTAAATGTGAAAAGTAAGCTTGAGCTACTCCAAGGCAAAATATTTGGAACTCACTGGAAGACAAGCTGAACAGGAGGATACAGAATCAGGGCACAAACCAGGTACCGCCTGCCAAGAATAAGATGGAGCTTTAATCTTAGGTCTTTAGAGAAGTGGGGCAAAGTCTCCTGTTTCTTCCCTTGTGTTACGGGTAATAAACGTATATATAATATATACATGGCAACAAAGTCTGGGTACCTGGACTGCAAAGCTGCAGCCAGAGAATGCAACTTACAGAATTCATGCCGTTGGGCACTTTCTGTTCTGGTTCTTAATTCAGCCTAATGTAGAAAAAGGTCTTTCCTGCAGGACTCCCAGGAAGATCAGCATCCCCCCACTACCACCCCATCTGGTTCCTCAGTCTTGACTGAATGGAGAGGGATAAAAAATAGATTTGGCTTTGTTTTATTTTTATTATTCTCTGCTTTCCATTCAGTCACTTAAGCTGTATTTATTTGAGGATGACAGGCTCCTAAGAAGATGAGTCAACCTCTATTTTATCCCTTAATACCAAATCATTTCTATTTCATACATATTCTAGGTAAACATAATACATATGCCGCTCAATTCCATAGGAAACGCCCAGCAACACGATATAGACATCACAGCATAATGGTGAGGCAGGAGGAAAGAGTGGCAAGGATTCAACACACCACGTAACCGCAACCAGAAGGGTTACAGTACAAGAGGATGTCCCTAATAATGCAACTGAACAAGGATATGCTGCATCTGAAGCATTTTAAATTACACTCATGGAGTGGCATTTGGGAGCCCTCTTTGCTCATCTAATGGTTTTCATGCCTGCCAGATGCACGACTATAATTAGATTCACTAAAACTTGAAAAGAATGGCCAATGAGTAACATTTTTCCTAAATATCCCCAGAAGGAATCTGAAGTTCCCAACAATTTATGTATGGGAAGAAAAAGTAGACTACAGATATGAGATTGAAGGGGTAAGAGTCTCATGAGAAACTGACAAAACACTTAAATGACAATAATTTATCAGGGTTATATGAATCTGTGAACTGAAACAGAGAGACGGATCTTTGAGCAGTTTCTTCAACACAATTTAAATGGAATTAATGAAGATGATAGGACATCCACTTGAAAAAAGTTTCATCGGCTCTCAACAGTCATACTCTGTGGCCAACTTATCTTACATTCCAATCCAAAGTATTTCACCTTTCATTGCCTCAGAGTTCAAGAATGCCAACATTCAGGAGACCACACGTGCATGGCGTCTTTCCCAGGGCACCCTGGCACGCACACACTTAAAATAATTAGTTGTAAGTGCATACCCATTTTCAAGATGATGTATGTATAGCTGACTCTGTTGCTTACTGACACTTAAAAGAGATATTTAATTTGTTGTGATAAAGCAAGGAGAAAGTAGCTGTCAGTTAGGCTGCCATTTCTGTCATAGTTTTTAATAATACAGCTCCTGTAATTACATTGTGGTTCCTTATATTAACTCAGTGAAAGCTTGCTTGGTTTTAGCCTGAAAACAATTTATGAAATTATAGAAACAGAATGAACACAGCAGTTCATTTGTTGAAGCAATTATCCAGATCCTTGTCAAAAAAAAAAAAAAAAGTACAAGTGAGAGAAGACTGTGATGTGCAAAAAATGGTTCTAATTCTATGCTCTAATATGTACAATATGTCTGTGGTTGTGCTGAATTATGTTAATAAACTGCAGCCGAAATATATTTGTCACAATACAAAGAAAAGGCGCTATCAATCGTCCTGCCAGATACTTTAAATTAGTCACCAAAGGGTCCAGCCAGAGTTTCCTCTACGACCTGCAGATGAAGAGAAAGGCTCACTGTACAGTCTTCTGGGACTAGAAGGATTTTTCTAGTATTTTTGAATTATCTGGAAAATAACTGTAAAGTGAACTATGGCACAAATGTCATTTTTAAGTGACATTTAAAAATCTAACCCTAGACACCAGTCTGATGTTATTTTTGAGTGGTTATCCATCAAAACCCAACTTCCCAAGCAGCTTCTAAGAAGGGGATTTAGGACACTTGTTGCACAGAGGGTAAGGAGTAAGACACTCAAGTGATGTCAGGGTTATTGTTTAAATAATTGCATAAAGACCAAAACACGTTTCAAGGTGAATAGTCTCACTTCATACTCTATTAAGGCAAGAAGTCTACTGTTTGTTTGCATTTAGTCAATATAGAATAACTTATAAGAGCAGCATTGTGAAGCTATGTCACCCAAGTTTTACTAAGCATGCTTCAAATCTCTAAAATAACAATTAAGTCAATTTTAAATATTCTACCTGCAGAAAAAAGGAACAATTGTTGACTTAACTAAAAGTTTTCAAAATTCTTACACATTTATCACATAAATATCTCCCAAAGAAATAACAGCTCAAGGAAAAACATTATTTCTCCATACCAAAAATAATCTAGCCTCTTTCTTCTAACTAGACCACAGAACTTTAATAAACACACATTACCAAATGTTTCCTTTTAATTATTTTAATAGTTAATTTGCAGGAGATGAAAAAGAGAACAGGGATCTAACACTAAAATAAAATGAAGTGCTAGAAACAGAAGCAAAAAAAAAAAAAAAAAAAA